>NC_079194.1:102259743-102569221 GCF_029499605.1 Hyla sarda | reverse complement strand
TATGTTTAATTCCCTTTGTATTATGAAGCCCCCTACTGTTTATTATGATGCATGTACTTTAGCTCTTTGAATGTGTTTTCACTCATAGATTAGACATATCTATATTATTGGTAGTACTGAAAAGTTTCCCCCACAGGTTAACATTGGGGTAGGAAATATTTCTGGGGAACTTTGGATATATTTAATTTATTTGTATTAATAGGGCACCACATGTAATGTCTTCACATGCTATATGCGGTCATAAGGTACTTACATGGTGTGTCTTGGAGATTTTTTTTATCAGTTGCGTGACTCTGTTTTATTGTCATATTGTGACTTTGGACATTAATAAATATTTATATTTTTCCATAAATTACTCTATTTTTTTTCGTAAGGTGATTGTATTTTGGAAATGGTACTTAGGATTTGACAGGAGATTATGTATTATTTTTCTCACTTGGCAGAAGATTAAGTATTATAATATACAAACAAAACAGGATATAGTGTACTAACATACAGTCCAGAAACCGGAATCAAGATAAACGGCAGATATGAATAAATGAACAAGACTAGATATGGAATCAGTATAAAGCAGAAACCAGGAAATGCAGGGGATAAACAGATGAACAGAATGTTTAAACACTAAACAGGTAAGGAACATAGAACACTGTTCACACTTGACACTAAACACTTAACTCAACTCCCCACTCCAAACATGGAGGGACATAAATACTAACCCCAAATAGACTTCTAGCCAGTGGGCACACTCCAATGTGTGATCAAGATACTGGACTAGAAGGAAACAGAAATATAATACACAGAACACTAGACTGAGAACAGAATGAGTCTGAGACTCCACAATAGCCAAATTCCTAAACATGGAGGAATACAGATCAGGATAGCAAACAGAAATAATACAAAACCAAACATGGAGGAATACAGATCTGGATACCAAACAGAGAGAACAGACACAAGCAAGGCTCACAGTGTGAACACAGACTGAGATCACAAGGTTAAAGCAGAACGGACAGGCATAATCCTAAAAACCAACACATGTACTTAAGACTAAAATCTATCATAAAACAGGCATATTAACCATTGCTAAAACATAGATGTACATTAACCCCTTAAGGACCAAGGGCGTACAGGTACGCCCTTGGTCCTGCTCTCCTGATATAACGCGGGGTTACACAGTAACCCCGCATCATATCATGGCGGGCCCAGCGCCATAGTGAAGCCGGGACCCGCCTCTAATAGCGCGCAGCGCCGATCGCGGCGCCGCGGGCTATTAACCCTTTACCCGCACGCTCAGAGCTGAGCCGCGCGGCTAAAAGCGAAACCGAAAGTGGCCGGCTAGCTCAGTCGGGCTGTTCGGGATAGCTGCGGCTAATCGCGGCATCCCAAACAGCTGACAGGACAGCGGGAGGGCCCCTACCGGCCTCCTCGCTGTCCGATCGCCGAATGACTGCTCAGTGCCTGAGATCCAGGCATGAGCAGTCATGCGGCAGAATCGTTGATCACTGGTTTCTTATGAGAAACCAGTGATCAATGATGAAGATCAGTGTGTGCAGTGTTATAGGTCCCTATGGGAGCTTTAACACTGCAAAAAAAAAGTGAAAAAAAAAGTGAATAAAGATCATTTAACTCCTCCCCCATTAAAAGTTTGAATCAACCCCCTTTTCCAATAAAAAAAACACAGTGTAAATAAAAATAAAAATAAACATATATGGTATCACCGCGTGCGGAAATGTCCAAATTATAAAAATATATCATTAATTAAACCGCTCGGTCAATGGCGTGCGCGTAAAAAAATTCCAAAGTCCAAAATAGTGCATTTTTGGTCACTTTAATAAGTCCTATCAATGCAAAAATGGTACCATTAAAAACTTCAGATCACGGCGCAAAAAATGAGCCCTCATACCGCCCCATACACGGAAAAATAAAAAAGTTATAGGGGTCAGAAGATGACAATTTTAAACGTATTAATTTTCCTGCATGTAGTTATGATTTTTTCCAGAAGTCCGACAAAATCAAACCTATATAAGTAGGGTATCAATTTAATCGTATGGATGTACAGAATAAAGATAAGGTGTCATTTTTACCGAAAAATGTACTACGTAGAAACGTAAGCCCCCAAAATTTTAAAAAACTGCGTTTTTTTTTTCAATTTTGTCGCAAAATGATTTTTTATTCTGTTTCACCGTAGATTTTTGGGCAAAATGACTGATGTCATTACAAAGTAGAATTGGTGGCGCAAAAAATAAGCCAGCATATGGATTTTTAGGTGCAAAATTGAAAGAGTTATGATTTTTTAAAGGCAAGGAGCAAAAAACGAAAATGCTAAAACGGAAAAACCCCCGGTCCTTAAGGGGTTAAAATACAAACATAAAAATACAAAAACACATGAATGGACATTACATTACTTCTATTTAAAAATCTCAATCAGCTGCTGCATACTACAGAGGAAGTTCTTTTCTTGTTGAATTTCTTTTCAGTCTGACCACAGTGCTCTCTGCTGACACCTCAGTCCATATCAGTAATTGTATGGAGATTTGCTTGTACTCTGGACAGTTCCTTACATGGACAGAGCTGTCAGCAGAGAGCAGTGTGGTCATACAGAAAGGAAATTCAAAATGAAAAGAACTTCCTCTATAGTGGCATCTGCCAACAGCTATACATTTATTTTTTAATGTATTAATAACCTGGGAGCCTATTAGCATTATCTTCTGTGCTGCCTCAATGGCGGCCTGCAATGTAACTAAGTGTATTGGTGATATTTTTGTATATAAGGGTGGTAGGCTCATATGTTTAACCTTCATCACTGATGATAAGGTTGTTTGTGTTATTTTAGTCATTAAATGCGCATATTATAAATACTTCTCAGGGCTGACCTTATAGGATGAACCGCAGTCCAGCTCTTATGTGATTGTAAATGATATCTATAACAGTGGACATAAAATGCCTGATACATGAATAGGTTTAATCACAAGGACAACTTTTAGACAAGTTACTATCAAAAAGTCCTGTGTTGGCTGCTCTTTCTTATGCTGAGTCTAAACTACACTTTTTTGGGTATTTTTCCTTCTATGATGATTTCTCTAAGGAGGCCGGAATTATTTTTCCTTCTATGAGGATTTTTCCAAGGAGTGCTTCGGCTCATCCTGGTATGCTGTTCCGTGACCCCGGACCTTCGAACCTTTAGACACAGTCCTAGCGGTGAGTGCATGCTATCGTTCTTTTGTTATTGTACTTGCTGATCCTATATCTGGATTTCGTGCACCCCGCAGGTGTCAGCTGCAGTTCTGCTGGATCTCAGATTGTGAAGACCGGTGTATCTCCCACTGGTGGTCCTGGAGTATTAGATTTTTCATAGGTGTGCTCTCCCCTAGTATTCTTCTACGGTTTATAAGTAATATAATGTATTTACAAAGTTACTTGATAATTTATGTAATTCTATTCTGTACGTATGCTGAAGAAATGTAATGGTATTTAAAGATGGACACCGAAGAAAGGGGCCCCAGTCATGATTCCCAGTCCCCAGACCTACTATGATAACAAAAAGGATCATGGTACTAAAAACAAGCTCTCAGGTCACCGAGCATTGCCCTTAGAAGAAAGGAGGAAACTAGGTATTTTAAATGAATAATAAGTACCTAATGTATAATTTGTATAGTAAATCAGAAGGTAGTTTTAAGATAGAAAAAAACCTTTAATATCTTAAATGATAGGGGGATAATAAATAGCAGAACAGTCCAGAGGACTCTAATAATGGGTTCATTATACCATGAAGGTATGTGGTCACTTGACATTACAGAAGTATGCAGTATGAACCAGCTTCTATATCTTTGATTTGCCATGCAGAACAACTACTAAGGGAATCAAAAGAAGTCTGAACTTATCATCACTCTAATAGGCCGCTGCTCTCATCCATGGAAAATGTGGAATTCGAGGGAGGGTTTCCGTAAATTTGGAGTGGAACTAGACATTTTACAAGACTGGAAAATGACAAGTAACTAACACATCTCTACAAAGATAAATGTATTTTATATAATGCACATTATACTACATATACTATGCATGATAGTTATTAGATAATAAAGTAACTTTGTAAGGCTGAAAAAAAACAAATGTCCATCCAGTTTTTTATTCCATTTATCTTGCAATGTTGATTCAGAGGAAGACAAAAAAAAAACTTCCTGGGGTAGAAGATGATTTTCCTCATCATGGGGAGAAAAATTATGGAAATCAGAGAAATCCTTCTCCAGAAACTAACTATAGCTTGTTATATTTTTAATTCATCATGACCACTTCAGAGGATTGGCAGAGGAGTCCATAGTCTTACTTCTCTTACAGTAAAGAACCCTCTTTCCTCTGGATGTAAAGGATGCCCCCTTGTTATATATACAGACCTGGCAGGGCCGTGCACACATTGTGTAGACGTGGGCTTGAGCCTCTCCTCTTTTGATGCCTCCTCTTTCAGGGGCCTTGGGGGAGGTGTTATATATTTATATTGGCTCCGCTTGAGGGGGGGGGGGGGTTCTATATATATATTGGACCTGCATGAGGGAGGGAACACTCCTGAGTATGCCCACCCATTAGTATACAATAATGTATAAGGTAACACTTTAACCGTATTTTCCCTAAATTAAATGACCTCATTTTTCCTATAACTTGTCTTTGTTGTGCACTCCATGATCATATGATCATATTTGCCTCTGCAGCAGCTGCCTGATATTGCTCGCTATAGTGCCTACCCAGTGTTTTCCCAAACATTACATAATCTTGTCATGCCATGCCATGAACTTTCCCTTTCCCTTACATTTATCACATGTATTAGTGTAAAAATATTCTATGACCTCTCGGCCCAAGCCTCCAACCTGTTACGCCGAGCGCTCCGGGTCCCTGCTCCTCCCCGGAGCGCTCACGGCGTCTCTCTCCCTGCAGCGCCCCGGTCGGTCCCGCTGACCGGGAGCGCTGCACTGATTTGGCCGTCGGGGATGCGATTCGCACAGCGGGACGCGCCCGCTCGCGAATCGCATCCCAAGTCACTTACCCGTCCCGGTCCCCTGCTGTCATGTGCTGGCGCGCGCGGCTCCGCTCTCTAGGGCGCGCGTGCGCCAGCTCTCTGAGACTTAAAGGGCCAGTGCACCAATGATTGGTGCCTGGCCCAATTAGCTTAATTGGCTTCCACCTGCTCCCTGGCTATATCTGCTCACTGCCCCTGCACTCCCTTGCCGGATCTTGTTGCCTTGTGCCAGTGAAAGCGTTTAGTGTTGTCCAAAGCCTGTGTTACCTGAACTCCTGCTATCCATCTTGACTACGAACCTTGCCGCCTGCCCCGACCTTCTGCTACGTCTGACCTTGCCTCTGCCTAGTCCTTCTATCCCACGCCTTCTCAGCAGTCAGCGAGGTTGAGCCGTTGCTAGTGGATACGACCTGGTTGCTACTGCCGCAGCAAAACCATCCCGCTTTGCGGCGGGCTCTGGTGAACACCAGTAGCCTCTTAGAACCGGTCCACCAGCACGGTCCACGCCAATCCCTCGCTGACACAGAGGATCCACTACCTGTAGCCGAATCGTGACACAACCTATCTAGACATATCTTTAACAGTGCACTGTACTCTATTGTGCTAACCACACTAAACTGTTCAGCATCATCTGCAAAAATTCAATATTTTACTGTACAAGCCCTATACAAGGTCATTACTAGTGTTGAGCACAAATATTCGTAATGCAAATTTTTATTGCAAATATCGGCACTTCGCGATTTTGCGAATATTTAGAATGTAGTGCTATATATTTGTAATGATGAATATTCATTTTTTGTTGTTTTTTGTAAATTTTTATGTGAATTTTACATGCAAATTTTCACATGGAAAAAAAAGTGAATGTACATAGCAAATAGCAAATTTCCCAAACATAGGACAAATAATCATCAATATATTAGCAAAATATAGCAAATTCGAATATGGCCCCTGCCGCTCATCATTAGTAATTACAATATATAATATAATATTATATATATATATATATATATATATAGCAACAGAAGAATGCAGCAGCACACTGCCAGCACAAGGATATAGGTGCAACATGAATATGCAGTTAAAACATGGAGAGCTATACAGCTATGGTGTAATAGATGCAAATGTGAAACTATGAAATAGTGAGGCACTTAGCTCGCAAATTTGTCTCCGCCGGCGGTCAAATAGCTTGGACCGTCCCACCGCGATAAGGTAGCCTCCTGGGACGGACCCTACACTGTGAATATGCCTCTGTGTGAACAGTTCAGTAAGCATGGCAGGATCTGGAACATCCAAGCCACCTTATATACACACCTGATAGAGGTGGGTGGGGTGCAAGGCCAACATGGAGGTAGCCACTCCCCTGTAGCCAGGTCCATATAATAGTTTGGTATCAACTAAAGTGCTGGCTGACTTATTCTTTGTCTATATATATATATAACTATATATATGCAGCACCCACATACACAATGAATTGAGCTAGAAGCAGAGAGCTTCATACATTGTGTAGTGGCCATACTGGGTTACTGCAGCTCAGCACTTACTGAAGGGATAATCCATCAGCTGTGTGAACAGCCCTGGATCAAGATGATCATAACTTCTTTTCAGTCTCTTAATATACACACTTGTGGGAGCGGGGTGTGATGAGGGCAGATGGCATTAACCCCTTGTATTTGTGATGCCAGGGCGTGGTTTAGCCTACAACCACCAGAAGGTATACCACTGGATCCTGGGCTAGGCAAGGGGGCAATAAAGACTCCGACACCAAGTTACGGACAACGGTAGCTTTACTGAGGGTAGACAGTTGGTAAAGTCTATACAGTTCAGCAAGGGCCCAAGGAGGTGACCAGTAATGCAGAGACCTAAAGGGGCTTGCTGGGACTTGTCCAGTAGGACTGGACAATTGAATGCAGACCACGCTGACTTGACAGATGACAGGGACTGACTTGACTCATAAAGCTGTGACTTTAGCTCACTTGACTTGATGGTGGCCGCAGGACTTGACTTTGAGGCCTCGAACACTCTGGACACACACACTAGGCACGACTGCACTGGACCTCAGCAGGAAGCAAGAGCTCTAAGCTCCAAGAGAGAGAAGCTCCACCCAGGGCTTATATGGGGGAGACTAGCAGGAAGCCCATAGGTCACTCTTGGGATGAGCTGGTCACTGGTACCTCCTGGGTAACAAGCACATGACATAACTCTTAAAGATACAACACATTTTATAATACAATACACTGCAGAACATATGTACAGCGGGGAAACAGGTGCAAGGGGCCCTGGGGACACTGAAGGAGGCTGCCACACTTTGCGTTCACTGACAACAAGCATAGATCTATGAGAGCCCATGCACACTACAGAAATTCCACTGTGAGTTATTCCTTGCGGAATTACGCTTGCACGTTTATAAAATTGGCTCTGTCCGATAATGGCGCTTTTTTGCACAGAATTTTACTACGGAAATAAGTGACGGCCCATTGACAAATGGCACTTCATTGGCATGTTTATTCCTTTTTCAGAACTGGATTTGCATCGGAAGTTCAGTTATGGAACTGTCATAGTGTGCACAGAGCAGCAGAATCCCATAAAAACATTAAAAACAATAGAAGGCTGCTGCAAGTTAAATTCTGCTCAAAATAACCCAGTGCAGAATTTCTGTATTCTGCATGGGCCCTAAGACATTGATGAATTGAAAGAATTATACTAGAAACCTGCGTGATATACCCTTGAAAGGTGATGTGAATGGGGCACTTATATTTGCATATATATATATATATTACTTAAAGGGGTTCTGCAGTATTATTCCATAAATACTGTCACTGGTATCTATGAGCTCGGTATGGTGCTGCAACTTTGCCCCATTCACTGAAATAAGGATCAGCTGCAATACAAGGCACAGACCATTAAAGGGGTACTCCGGCGCTTAGACATCTTATCCCCTATCCAAAGAATAGGGGATTAGATGCCTGCTCGCGGGGGTCCCGGTGCTGGGGACCCCCGTGATCTTGCATGCCGCACCCCGTTAAAATCAGTCCCCAGAGCGTGTTTGCTCCGAGTCTGATTACTGTCGATCACGGGGCCGGAGTGTTGTGACATCAAGGCTCCGCCCCTGTCACGCCCCCTCCCATGGGCTTGCATTGAGGGGGCGGAGTGTGACGTCACATGGGGCGGAGTCTTGATGCCACAACGCTTCGCCCCGTGATCGACAGTAATCAGACTCGGAGGGAACACGCTCCGGGGACTGATTTTAACGGGGTGCGGCATGCAAGATCACGGGGGTCCCCAGCGGCGGGACTCCGGCGATCAGGCATCCTAAGATGTCTAAGCACCGGAGTACCCCTTTAAACCCAATACACAGGGTTATAGTGTGGGTGAAGAGGAGACCGATGCAGGGTCACTTACATATATCCTGTAGGTACTGAGATATGTCCCCCAAAAGATCCTCTGTTAAATTCAGTGAATCCCATACAGGGCTATGCCCACTCAGATTACATATTCATTGTGTGTGATACCACATCCTAGTGAAGTGAGGTCACAGACAATGAACATGTAAATTGAGTGGGTGGAGCCCTGCCCCCTGTGCGGGATTCACTGAATTTAACAGAGGATCTTTTGGGGGACATATCTCAGGACCTACTGGACATAATTAAAGGAGTAGTCCAGTGGTGATTCAGTGGTGAGCAACTTATCCCCTATCCTAAGGATAGGGGATAAGTTGCAGATCGCGGGGGGTCCGACCCCTGGGGCCCCCGCGATCTCCTGTACGGAGCCCCGACAGCCCGCTGGAAGGGGGCGTGTCGACCTCCGCACGAGGCGGCGGCCGACACGCCCCCTCAATACAACTCTATGGCAGAGCCGAAGCGCTGCCTTCGGCAATCTCCGGCTCTGCCATAGAGATGTATTGAGGGGGCGTGTCGGCCGCCGCCTCGTGCGGGGGTCGACACCCGCTATCTCGGCGGAGAGCCGGGGCCCCGTACAGAGAGATCGCAGGGGGCCCCAGCGGTCGGACCCCCCGCGATCTCAAACTTATCCCCTATCCTTAGGATAGGGGATAAGTTTTTCACCACTGGACTACCCCTTTAAGTATGTACACCCGCACTATAGCCCAGTGTTTTGGATTTAGTGTGCGTGAACTGGCTGACAGTTTTCCTTTAACATACTGTTGCATTGTCTAGAAAAAGTCAAACAGGTTATTAATATCCCGAATAACTTGGGGGGATTGCGGGGAGAGTTGTGGGAGGGGGGGGCTTGTTCGGGATTACAAAAAAAAAAAGTCAGACTTTTCTTTAGACAATGCGCTAGTATGTCTATGGTCTGTGGAAGGATAGGTAAACAAAACCCTATGACCCATCTAAGTGCAGAAGGCAAGATGACGGCAGTATAAAATATTAAAAGACATTACACAAGAGGAAAATCCTTTCTGTAGGTTATAATGTTTATGTAATTACAATATTCAATCACAATATAAAATACTATTAATAACAAGGTAGAAAATTACTTGTCAGGTCATTGGCATCTGCGTAAATAGTTCCCCAGTGGGCAGTGCTTGAATTGTTTCATTATTTAGGTCAATTGATTACCATACGTATTATACCTGCATAATGTATAAGAATATTATTATTTCTCCTTATTGTGTTTGCTCTGTCCTTCCCTACATTGACAGCTTTCATTTTCTCTTAAGACAGTTTAATTACGAAAATCCATATATTAATACTGAAGCTGCGTTTGAAGGGTCCACTGGCAAATTAAGACAAAATGCACCATTGGCTGATACCATTAGCCTAATATTGTGTGAACACAGCTTTAGGTTATTTGCACATGGTGTATTTTTCCTAGCTTGAGAGCTTCAGACTCCTGTTGTGTATTTTGCTTTTGACTGCGTATATTCATGTGTTTTGGATGAAGATTAGTTTCATCCTGCATCTCCAATGTCCTTTCATCATAGAATACACACAGACCTGTGGCTTAATCCAGTATATTTGATATAGGTGCAAAAAGAGTGTAACCAGTGTAAACCATGAAGTGTATTTGCATTGAATGCAAATGAAAACTATTAGACAGACTTTGCACACATTTGGGGCATATGTTGCAAAATACATGCAGGAAATCACATGTGAACCTAGTCTTAAAGGGTCAAATATTTTTCAAATCAACTGGTGCCCAAAAGTTATACAGATTTATAAATTACTTCTATTTAAACGGGTGGATTATGATTTTTAAATAGAAGTAA
Source organism: Hyla sarda (assembly GCF_029499605.1). NCBI lineage: Eukaryota > Metazoa > Chordata > Amphibia > Anura > Hylidae > Hyla > Hyla sarda. The sequence continues at coordinate 102,558,989 of NC_079194.1, read as the reverse complement.
TTTACAAATCTGTATAACCTTCTGCCACCAGTTAATTAGAAAAATGATTTTTTTTCCTTCCCCTGCTTTAAAGGGGTACTCCAGTGAATTAATGCTATGTATTAGTTTCCCGGGGAGGGCACAGTAAACCCTCCCTTACCTTTCTCACTCCTGCACTGCTGCCAGAATAACAGAGCTTGGTTCCCGGTGTCCAGCGCTTCTGGGTTTGGTGACATAATGACAAGCTATTGGGTGAACGGCCATGAGACCTAACATCAAGAAAACCTGAAAGAGCTGAACATTGAAAATCGAGTTTCTTTATTTCACATTACCCCTTTAAGGCTCTTTCTCACAACAAGGCTGTGTATGAAAATTTTAGAAGTTCCTATGGATCTGTATTACCAGAAGTTCATATTTGCAAGTACAAAAAAAAATCTGACATTATGGTCGTAAGTTGTCTTTTTTCATTTAATAATTTCGTTTGCATTTTGACGCGTGGGCACCACCATAACAATAACCTACATACTACAAGAAATGATGTGTTGATCTCAACATTGCTATGAAAGATATCTGTAGGCTGAAGAATATTGTTCGCCGACTAGTGAAATCTGCTAACAGATGCCTGGTAATTTGGCAGGGGAATGGATAATGCTTTGGAGTTGTAATAATTCATTTAAATTGTTCTGACAGAGATATAATATGCATAAATAAACATATCCACATTTGTGATCCTGATGTTTTCTCCAGATTACAGGCTCAGAGGTAATTTTTATACCAGAAGATCATATGGTGCGTTTGGAATTAAGATGCTAATTGTTCCAAAAACGGCGTTCTCAGAAATGTTCTTATTCATGTGTGCAGTAAAGCAGGAACCGAATTCAGGTGTTAGCGAAAAGCGAGAAATCAGTGCGATAAATATATTGGTCATGTCTTGGTTAACAACTCCATAGTTAACATTGATTTCTGAATGTGTATTTTTCTTTGAAATTATCTCCATATGGCAGCCAGTTTTATTGGATAAGTACAAGATGATTCCCTTCTTATTGAGCAATTCCAGGAAGAGTTTACGAGTTGCACCCAATGCAAACAATCAGATTGTATCTTTTAGTGCAGGCTGTAGAATGGACATCAATATCTCATCTGGTTTTATGAGTTCAGATTAGTACATCAGGCTTTATCCAGATTACGGATTCCCCTTAAAAACTGTCCAGAAATGCTCTCTTACATTAAAGTGTATCTATTGTTCTCATTTTTTATTTTATTAATCTATAGTACATGAGTCTGGAACACAAGGTATGTAAAGGCCACACTACTGACCTGGTATCCCACAAAAATCATGTGCACCCCAAAACCTGGTCATCCATCCACACACTAACGCTGCCATCGCCCTTCACTACACCAGATGGAATGCCATGGTTTTGAATACACAAGTTGTCAAAGGCACACTTTGTACTCTCTATCATTTAACAGGTAACCTCTTGCATGCTGGTATTCAAGGGCTAAAATTGCAAAACAATACTTTCTGTAATGAACTTACCTTGCCCAGTTTCAATGCCGTCTCCGGTTCTCTCTCCATTGCTCAATAGTATTCCTTGTTGTCTGTTTGTCAATGGATGATGCAGCTTATCAGGATGTGGGAGTGCAGACCAATCAGCTGCAGTACATGCACTCATAGGTCCCTGCGGTGAGAGAGCCAAATGGGCGGCACACTTAATGGAGTCATTCACAGTCGAGGTTTCCGTCATGAGCATTCCCTTTTCCCTTTTTTCCCTGCATACCTGACCTGCTATGATCTGGCGTATGCTTGTGACCTGACTCTTCTTTTGCCTGCTGACTTTCTGCTACAGAGCCCTCCTTGTATGACCATTGCCTGTACTGACTATTTTGCTGGTTCTGATTTTGTTCTGTAGTCCCCTCTAGGTTTTGACTCTGGCTTGAGCATGGTTTACCCTTTTTGTCTGCTGATTTTTTACTTTATCTTCCCTTGTGTTTATGACCAGGCCTGTCTGACTTCCCTGATGCCCTGTGCATTTAGAGATTGTAGGGAATGTCGCCTAGTTTGGGGCCACTGTTTACTGCAGATCATCCAAATAGGTAAGGATAGTGGTTGAGGTGAGAGCACTAGTGTGCACTGTTCTCTATCGGACCTAGACTTTTTTCTTCAAAGTTGTGGGCATGTTTAGAGTCATGAACAACTTACTAATTTTAAGATTTATTGTAGAATACAGTGCCTATAAACTTACTTAAAACAGTAAATATGAAATAAAGAAGGCCTCTTACTTATTGAATTGACATAAGATCCAATTAGGAGAACTGTTGAAATTCTGGATAGCCCTGAAAATTAAATTTCACCTTCTGAGTCTGACCAAGTGGGAGTGCTACTACACAGAGATTATCAGCCAAATTGCCCAATATCGCCCTTTGTAATAGGACCAGCAATCAGCCAATGAACAAGCAAATAGTTTGCTGATAGTTTAGTTTTGTCTTGCTCTTGTCCTTTATAATATGGGATGTGTGGCCAACGAATGAATGAAGCCAAGGGTAGTACAATCGATCCAGTGATTGCTCATGTGGCTTCTGCATGGTAGTCGAGTCTTGCAATATATAATCTACTAGATCAGTGCTTGTTTAACCAGTCCATCAGCCCGTGTCGTAGGATCATGTCAGACTGTTCCATGGCCTTATTCATATTTGTGCCATACAAGGATGCTTGTAAATAAGGATGATTTGTCTTTAAGTTTTAGATCATATTTTAAAAATCTAAATATTAAATATTATTAATTACATTTTTACAAAATAGGGCAAAAAGTGGCATTAATGGATATGTGACTTTTATTCACACATCGATTAATACAAAGTGCAATGTTTCAACCTTCTCAATAAGGTCTTTAACATTAATAATTGGTACAGATATTTACTGAGGCTTTACACCTTGATACTTGAGGCAACAGAAGCGACTGTGATCATGGAACAAAATGATGTAAGCAGATTTTAAAACATTGATCATCACAGGGATGGCTTTTAAGTACCGTATTTTTCGCCCTATAGGACGCACCAGCATTAAAGACGCACCCAATTTTAAAGGTGCAAAATCTAGAAAAAAAAGATTCTGCACCCTACAGTGATCTTCAACCTGCGGACCTTTTAAAAATCTAAATATTAAATATAATTAATTACATTTTTACAAAATAGGGCAAAAAGTGGCATTAATGGATATGTGACTTTTATTCACACATCGATTAATACAAAGTGCAATGTTTCAACCTTCTCAATAAGGTCTTTAACATTAATAATTGGTACAGATATTTACTGAGGCTTTACACCTTGATACTTGAGGCAACGGAAGCGACTGTGATCATGGAACAAAATGATGTAAGCAGATTTTAAAACATTGATCATCACAGGGATGGCTTTTAAGTACCGTATTTTTCGCCCTATAGGACGCACCAGCATTAAAGACGCACCCAATTTTAAAGGTGCAAAATCTAGAAAAAAAAGATTCTGCACCCTACAGTGATCTTCAACCTGCGGACCTGCAGATGTTGCAAAACTACAACTCCCAGCATGCCCGGACAGCCGTTGGCTGTCCGGGCATGCTGGGAGTTGTAGTTTTGCAACATCTGGAGGTCCGCAGGTTGAAGACCACTGGATAGGAGGTAATTCTCACGTGTCCCCGCCGCTCTGGACCCGTCACAGCTGCCCTGGATGTCGCTCCATCGCTGTCGCTGCGTCCCCGAGGTGTCCCCGACGCTCCAGATGTCTTCTTCTACTGGATCCATGCTCTCCGTCATGACGTCGAAGGAGAGCGCCGCCATGCAGGGGATCCCGGCACGGAGCAGACACCGAGGAGGCAGGTAAGGTCCCTCCCGGTGTCCTGTAAGCTGTTCGGGATGCCGCGATTTCACCGCAGCGGTCCCAAACAGCCCGACTTTCACTTCAGATGCGCCGGTCAGCTTTCATCGCCTCGTCTGAAGGGTTAATACAGGGCATCACCGCGATCGGTGATGTCCTGTAGTAGCCGCGGGTCCTGGCCGTAGATGACCGCAGGGACCGACCCGATAAGTGTGTATTCGCCGTATAAGATGCACCAACTTTCCCCCCCCCAGTTTTGGGGAAGAAAAAGTGCGTCTTATATGGCGAAAAATACGGTATATATTTTTCTTGATCATGTAGTCATATTGGTGGCATGTGTGAGTATGGGGTCATATGCATTTTCGTTGTCCTCTCTTCAGGTGAGCAGAGAGCATTGGGTTGCCATATGTATCTGTGAATTACATTATTTCCTTTGAAAAATGGCTTTTTGAGGACAAGAGAACCTATTTCTGTTTGTGAGGGGGAAGGTGGGCAAACAATCACACATAATTCATAACAAGGGTCAAATCATTACACACAATTCAAAACCATACATGAAACTTTGCAATATATCTTATTACTAAAACATTCTTGCAGCCTATTACTCCCCTCTTCAGACTAGTTGGCTCTCTATAGGCATTCAAAAAATGCAAAAAGATATCTATTTGGTGTAAAACAGTAAAGATAAAGAGCAGGGAAAGAGGTTGATGTAGCTGCAGTAGTAGGACTGTAGGCTGTGAGAGTAGAGAAGGATGAGAGGGGTGGCAGTCTCTCTGTCTCAGACTATGTGTAAAAATGTGTGTGGTAGGTCAGAGAATACACCGTTTCATTAGACAAGGATGAGCCCACCCAGAACCATGGATAAAAAGTATGTTCTGCACTACAACTGCTGCACGCTGGCAGTACAGGTGCCTAAGAAGTTATTGTATTTGCCTCTTGTAACAATAAGTATGCACTAATATGTCAACATGATCAACCATGTCGGAATTTTCTTTGTCTAGTTCACTGATGTTGGGTGATCACCACCATCCTGACCCGACCATGTGTAATGTCCCAGCACCAATGGCTATCCTGTGGCTTCAAACTGCTTTAGGCAGCTTTGCAGCACAAGTTGTTGGGCTCACCAAATGACTTATTGTTCTAGCAATTATGCTTGCACTTTATTGAGAAGTAATATATTTTTCAAATTAATTCCACTGTTGTTATAAGTATATATGTTATTCATGTGTTACTGTGCCCTTTAGAGTGGAGCTGTGTAAACCCCATGTGACCCTGCCTCCCAATGAGAATCCCATTACTCTCACCCTTATAGTGTAGTTGGGGAAAAAATGCCCCAGTCTAGTCCAGTAGAGCCTAGTGCTATCATTCTGCAAGGATCACCCGCACGGTGGAAGTTTATGCCCTGGTGGAGCAGGCTTCAATACCTTGACAGAACACTACCTACAAGGATTTGTCTACCAGTCTTACAAGTCAGTATTAATCCATTTGGTGAAAGCACCACAAGTCCCAGTAAGGCAACAGGCCTCCCAAGGGGTTACGTTGCATCCTTTAACTCAGCACCAGACTGTCCATGTAATACCATCTACACCAGCTCAGTAAAGACAGTTATCCATAACCTGACCTTGGTGTGTTCATTTACTCCCTGTGTCTGGCCCAGAAGAAGCTGTCTCCAACCTCGCACCATGTATAGGCTAACTGTGCCCTGGCATCATAAAGTGATAAGGTATTTCTCCTAACACCCTGTGGCTACCACACATGGCCTGCCTGATGGCCCGAACTGACCACTGTCAGTTTGGGTCATCATATCCATGGCCTTGCGGCCATAATAGAGATGTAAAGAAGCATCCATTTTACAGTAGTGTGAAAACAGACTTAGGGGCACATATATCAGCTATGTAAAGTTGTATGACATTTCAGGCCTATGGAAATCTTGTCTTCTACTCTGGTCATCACTTTTAGAAATCCAGCTGCAATAATGTTAATTGGTTGCTAGACTGCAGGACTAGGCTTCATCTTTAACAATGGTTTCCAGTACTCTGATGCCCCAGGGACGTATGGTAGGGAAGAATAGTGGGGCCAATTGGCACATATGAAATTCATACAAGCTATCATACAATCAAATGTCAGAAGAAAAAAAATAAAAACTCACCATTAGATGTTAGTGGCCTATTGCAATGGTAGTCTTGCAGAGAGAAGTTGTCTTGTAGGATGGCTTAGATAAAATGCATTGCAAAACAACAGCCCCTGTTTGACCAAGATGATTCATAAATCTCTAAATCTTGACTTTATGGTCTACAGATTCACGGCCATGATGCTATATGTCTTGGCATCACCTGTAAACTTCTAGGTTAGACAAATGTTCAGTTCAGGTTATAACAGTAATGTGTCCCTTACAGCCACTGGGGGATGAGATAATGAGACTTACCGTAGTTTGCTTCTTGCATTGGTTGTTCATGTTTTGTAGTCCCGTTGGTTACCCCTCAGCAGGGCTATATTTTCTTTTGTCCAATGTAATCTCTCTTCTTATAAAGGGGTACAGGATGCTTGTGTGTGTGTTGGTGTGTGGGGAATAGTCATCTCATTCTCACTATAGCTTCACTTCTCAGGCTGCTTAGGTCCCATTATATTATTTCAGCACATTTAACCTTTACACTGCAGCTAGGCAGCTAATGTGACAGTTGTCTCTTCAGGAAGGCAGTGTAAAGGTTAAATCTACTGACTTGGTTGCTGCAATAAATAAAAGTCCTTAAAAAGGGGAACTGAGCAGGTGGAGAGGGAATTAGTAAAGCTATAGTAATGTGCCCTGTAATAGGGGCTGTTCACATCACATTTTCTCCTTACATTTCATGAATATGTCATCATCCTGTCAGGGATGCCGACATATACTGCAGCGTACTGACAGCAATCCCATTCACTTTAATGACCCAAACGTAGTCAACAGTGAATAAGTTCAAACCATTTTCCCCGCATAGTGTATATTTTCATTTTGCAGGTATCAGAAGCACAAAAAAACAGGCTATTAAGTTCCACAAAATGAACATTAGGGAAAAATGTGATGTGAACAGGTTGGAGCGTAAAGAGAAAAAACAGAACTTAAAGCTGTACTCCACTGACCAGCGTTCTGAACATTAAGTACCGAATGCTGTGTGCGCTGCTGAGGTCAGGCCACACCCCCTTATTGCAAGTCTATGGGAGGGGGCATGATGGCAGCCATGCTCCTCCTATAGACTTGCATTGAGGGGGCATGGCCTGATGTCATGGGGGAGTGTGGCCGACCCCCGCAGCACGCAAATGTTCCAAACGCTAGCCAGTGAAGTACTACTTTAATATGGCACTGACTTCACCTCCTATACATAAAGCTCAAATGAAGAGAATTCATATTAACATAAAACACTTAAAGGTTTATTTTATTTATTTGACTATACTACAGGGGCTGCAAAGTTAGTGTAGTTCATAATATAGTTTCTGTACCTATGTTTCATAGTGGTCTTGCAATTTTTCTGTGATTTTTGCCCCTACATTTATTTTTAACAGCATAAAAAAAGTCATCTCAGGTATTTAGAGGGACCCTATCTTTGCTTCAATGGATGGAGTGACTGCTGGGTGGGAGATCATTTTGCAAGAATTTGCAACGGCTAGAGGCACCCTGGTCAGAAAACACTGGTCTCTTGGATTGAAGGCAGCACAGGTGTGTTTCATTGGGTGGGGTGGCTAATGTGTGGGAAGAAAAATGACCTCACATTTACAAACAAGGAACTATGGGATTAGTAGTTTGAGAGAAAAAATTCAAGCAGGAAACAGCCAATTCACAAAAAGAGCTACAGCGTTATGGTAATCTCACAACATAGCCATTTAGCCCCAAGACAAGCGCAGATCTTTAATAAGCATTACTGTCTGGAAGGTACGTACTAAAATCACTTTATGGAGGAAGACATCTTTAAAGAACTAGAGCGAGGCTTGGATCCATATAAAAACATGGATTAGGACACTGTCAGTGCAGTCTCCAACCCTGCTACAATGGACTGCCCATCTTTAATTCCTTAGATGATTCTCAGTTATTTCATCGATGTACGTGTACCGAGGCTCTTTTCAAAATTGGTAAATCAGCAACATCAAATTGTGCAAATTTTTTTGTTTAAAGGGTTATTCCGGGCAAAAACATCTTTGGATAAGGGATAAGATGTCTGATCGTGGGGGGCCCGCTGCTGAGACCCCCCGCGATCCCCCTGCAGCACCCGCATTCTATGCGGGGCTGCGTCTCCAGTTTCGGAAACCTCCGGGACTGGAGACGTGAAGTTACGCCATGCCCCCTTGTGACATAATGGCTGTCAAGCCCCCTCCCATAGACAAGAATGGTGAGGGTGTAGTGTGATGTCACAAGGGGGTGTGACGTCTTTTTGCCCAGAATAAGACGTTAAGACGATAAGACGTTTTTGCCCGGAATACCCCTTTAATTAAACAATGCTAAATTTTTCACCAATTTTTTTTTTTAAATCCACACCACAGGACATTTTTTTATTTATTTTTTTAAATCTCATTCACATTACTGGTACTCTAATTAACTGAGGATTTTCTATGTACAAATCTGCTGCAGAAAGTCCACAGCATATTCTATGTGGTGTCCCGGTACCATATTGCATACGTTATCTTGTGGTGAGGTCCCCAAAGTCAGAGTCCCTAGGAACCGTGGGGGTCCTCTTCCTTAGTTAACCCCTCGTCACCCCTCAGTTAGCTAGAATTAATGTAGATATAAATGTAAAGATGTATATTTAATATTCTTACCTTGTTCACGTCGCAGGACCTGTGAGTCATGTGACCAGGTTACAGAACTCTATGATTTTGCTAAAGGACCTTTGGTGGTTCTAGTCAGGTGATCACCCACAATCCATTGTAAAGGTAAGTGACAGATGATATGGACCAATCCAAAACGGCCTACCCCTGCCCATATAAGGGCCATTTTGTCTCTCTCTTATTCCTGCGCTGCCAAGCAAGCAGCATCATTGCTCTTGGGTTGCTGATTCTGGACGAGGTAGGACCTCCGCATCTTACAAGACAATTACTAGGCCAAAGCCTTGCGGCCTTAGCCAATTCCCCGCTATCTCCGCAAGATCTCTGGACCTAATCCAACCCCTAAATCCAGTGGATATCTGCCAATCTAATCCTCCTAATTTTAAGAGAACATTCTAGTCCTAAGCAACTGTCAGTCACTGCTGTGCTGTCTATATAGACTCTGTTATCTGGAATGTTACCGATACTGCATGTACAGAAAATCTTTGGTAAAGTTCCTGCAAGTTTTAAGTTCAGCACTGGACAATGGAAGGGTGGCGATAGGCCCAGCATTACTACAGAGTTTTAACCCACACCCTGGCGTCACGAGTGACAAGGGTTAACAGTGCCCTTTATTATACAGAATCGCAACACCCCAATTACCCTACACCCCCACAAGGCTTTATTCCCCAAGTTTACCACATCTACCTGTGGGAAACCACCCTAAAGTGACTCACAAAAAGTACCAAGGGCAGCATTAAGTCTAAATAAGGTCCTGCTCTTTAGGATAGATATTGCAGCATCAATTTTACTCTCTAAGCAGCTGGACACTAAGCACATGAGGGAATGAGAATTCTTTTACTTGTCGATTCCTTGTTTTTAGTATGCAGGAAGAGTACAATGGAATTTCTGAAACCACATCAGAAGGATCGGAATCTCTTATCCTTGTCGTTTTATAGGGAGATATGAAACATCAAACCCACTGCCCAGTTATTCTGCATGCGGTTTGTGTGGATTTTTTTAAAAAAAAATTCAAAAAGTTTTTTTGGTCTTGTCATTCTTTTCCCTTGCATTTTTATTGTGACAAGTCATGTGATTCTTTCATCATTTGACTCAATGATTTCTGTTGAAGAAATGGCGGGGGGGAGAAAAGGGCAATGCTAAACCCACATGGACTTCTATGGGAGTGAAAGGCCAAGATTTAGTCCAAAACATGCCATTGAATATACAGTATATATATATATATATATATATATATATATATATACATATATATGTATACACACACACACAAGAAAAGAAGGTTGGTGTTGCTGTAGCACACTGGAGTCAGTATTCAAGTGGTTTATTCCATTCCAAAGTGCTACGTTTCAGCCACCCACCATGGGTGGCTGAAACGTAGCTCTTTGGAATGGAATAAACCACTTGAATACTGACTCCAGTTTTCTGCAACCTTCTTTTCTTGTAGTGGTGACTATGGGCCCTGGGCTGTTTCTGCTGCTCTGCACCTAACTACCTGGGGATACTGAAGTGCTGCTCAACCTAGAACTTTTCATATAGATATATATATATATATATATATATATATATATATATATATATATTTGATAAAAAAAAGTGCGCTAAGAGCCTCAAATTTTTTGACCAATGTGTGCTGCTGCAATCTTCTTTTTTGTATACTCTGTATCTGCCACAGCAGTGTGCACCCGTGTATTAGGTTATTGTGCTAGCTAATTTTCTTTTTGCTTGTATTTACTACACCGGGGGAATGGCACCCTCTTTAGCTGTGCACCCCTCCCCCTTTCTCCCAGGTGGTGTTTTAAATTGTATATGGATCCAGCATGTCACCCAGTCAGAGGCTATATGCCCAGCAGAGGTGAGTTGGTATCTGAGTGTTAGGCTCAGAATGTGTGTTAGGATCCCATCCTAAATGAGGCCACCTCCCCGTGGTGGATGGGGGACACGTTTTGGATCAAAAAAGTGCGCTAAGAGCCTCAAATTTTTTGACCAATGTGTGCTGCTGCAATCTTCTTTTTTGTATACTCTATATGTATATATATATATATATATATATACATATATATATATTTTTTGCTATGTCTTTAATAACATCATGAATGTCACCCTATAAAGACATCCTTTGGAAGTTATATTTGGTAACATATGTTTCAATTGTTATAGAAAGAGCAATGCCAGCAAGAAAAGAACCTACTGCTACCTGCTGAAATCTATACTCTTGTACAGTGTTATTGTAGACAATGCTGTTCACATCCACAGTCAGATATATAACAGAACAGTTGTAATTTACTTCCCTCTACCCCTCTTGGCAGCTTATGCTATTTCTAGGACCAATGATGAGTACAGAAAAAAAGATCCTCTGAGGCTAAAGATAATCTGAAATCCAGTGGCAGTGGCAGAACATTTCATAGTGACACAAAAACAACCAAAAAGACAGGATATTGGCTGATGAAGTTATATTGTTTTATGAACCTCGAAATAAAAATTTTCAAAAACCTTGAAAGTACACCTTTAATAAGAACCCGCAGGTTTCACTAAGCTGTTTCTGATGGAACTACAAGTAAAATGGTCATGAACAGCAAACTCATTATATATGCTCTGATTATCCTCTTATTATCCCGATTCTGTATCCAGAAGAGTGAGTAACTCACCCACGCATTCCAAAATTTCTCTCTGCCCTACTTAGAGGGCCGGCTATTGTGTGTCCAGGTGTTCACAAAACAGAAACGCCAAAATTCATTTTTAATATTAAGCGCACAGAGAGGACCATTGCCTGCACACACTGAGATGATATTTTCTTGTTCTTTATAATATTCCCTTTGGTCAATAAATCATGCCTCCTAGTAGCAGAAACAGCCTTTTGGGCAGTGGAACCACTAGATGGGTTTTCCCACAACAACCTCTTTTTTTTACTTTTATGACAGTTATACATATATAAAAATGGTGGGGTCCCAACCTCTAAGATCCCACAAGAGTCCTTAACTTGGTTATCCAGCATATGGTGACTTTAGTACTTACCTGCCAGACAGTAATGGACATGCTTACCAAGGATTCGTGTTTGCCTTGGTGGTAAATGGCCATGTCCTGAGTCCCCCATAATGCTGCTGGCTTGTTTGTGTGAACTGGCTATTTCATGCTTCTGTGCCCACCCTTCAACTACAATCCCCAGGATCCCTTGTTCCTAGGTGGGAAGTGATTATTCTCCCTCCCACACATCAACACCCCCCCCCCCACCCATTGCAGCACAGCTAGGCTCCCTTCCATGCATGCTGTGCTTAAAACTACAATTTCCTACAGCCCTTTGGAGAATGATCTCTCTTCCACCCAATGGTCACTTCACCCATTAAAGCAAAGACACGGTCCCTGTAGCACAGTCAAATAAATAAAAAAATCCAGAATACCCCTTTAATCTTGGTTTGACTGCATGATGAGCAAGATAACATGACTTATAGATCCAAATGGAACCAATTTCTATATTTCTCTGCATTAATATATAGAAGACTCTTTACCTATCTTTGCAACCCACAGGGAATTATGCTGTAACTGAGCGTAAGCACTATAGCTTGGGCTACCAATGCAGTCCTTCCCCCAGTGATCAGCTGTAATGCATGATAGGGTGGGTGAACCATCTACAAGTATTACATTTCCCTGCACAATTATAGCACTAATGAAGCGTTACAAAGTTCCCTGTGAAATCAATTGATTGGTCAATGTATTGAGTCCTATAGAGACCCTCCTAGTAGCCACTTTCCACTTGGACTTATAGATGAGGATGATAAACATATCAACTTAAAATTGGGAACATAAAAATAGTCATTAAATGCCAAGCAGGTCCTGATAATGACATAATCTCATAGATCAGCCTTTACATGGCTCAACCATCGTGCAGGCTGGACTGCATAAACAATCCCAAATTCCCATTTTAACATACTAAAACAATGCGATCTGCAGACGGACAAGCTTTGCCCACTTGTCAGATGATCATTTGCTCTAATACACAGGGCAAAATGAGTTTGTTTGGCCAATAATCAGCATGTGTAATGGGACACTTAATGTGCAAAATAAATCCTTGTTCTTTGACTGTACATCTTCCAGTGTAAAAGGGGATGTGCAGCTTATGAATGATGAAAGGAAATAGCAATCACAAACCAACCAGCGATTGTACATGTGGCCCAGTCTACATAATCATTGAGCTGTGAAAAGGCTGATAAAATAAGCGCCAATCTATGAGATTGAGGTTTGTTATTGGGACCCACTTGGCAGATCTAGTACAGCCCTAAATGTTGGCACTAATGTCCTCTCTGTGCCTGTTATTAGGCAACAGTTTATATGTATCTTTGGACATGAGAAAAAATATCATATATCTCTAAAATTGGTTTCCTACATAACATTGAGTATTTGGTTAGAATTTTAGCCATGGAGCAGGTCCAAAACAAAGAAAATGTAAAATCTTTCCATTATAGTTTTTTTTCTCTTTCAGTTCCTCTCTAGGTTTTGCCTTAAAATATTATATACTGAACAAAATACACTCATTGAAAAAAAAAAAAAAACTAAATAAACAAATAATGCACAAAAAGGGAATTAATGGTATCAAATTAATCTTTATAGTAACATAGTAACATAGTTCATAAGGTTGAAAAAAGACCAGAGTCCATCAAGTTCAACCTATAACCCTAATAAGTCCCTATTGAGTTGAGTTGATCCAATTGAGTTTATATGAGTGAATGTAATGCTATTAAATGTGATTACAATTTTAGAGCAAAAGGATACATTTAACAGGGAAAACTGTACTATTGAAGGAAAGCTCTAGTACCCTATTGGGCTGCATCTATCCTGGAGATACAAGATGAGACATGGTTGGGCATGGAGGCATATATTTTCCTACAGATGTTGCAGCTGGGCCTTAGGATCCCCCAATTGGTCCCATAAATGCTCTATTGGCAATAAATCTGGTCACCGTGCAGACCAAAGAAGTGTTGCGAGAGACATTCCTAGGAATCCCTTGTGTGTAGGTAAGCATTATTCTGCTTAAAAGTGTCATTTGAAAGCCCTGCCATGAGAGCAACACATATGGCCACTGGATGTCTTGCACATATCTCTGTGTCCCTCGTATCACTACTAGTGGTGACAGATTGTCATATATGATGAGTACCCAGATCAGCAGGTGGAGCAGTGTTTCACAGCATAGCAGAGCAAATGCAGAATTGAAGCACTAACATCGAGGCCTCTACACTTGAACATTTGTCAGATCTCACACAGAACCTGAATTTGTTGTTAAAGACAATATGGTTCCAGCCTGTAATAGCCCAGGTTTCTTGTTCACGATGCTACTTTAAAGAAAGGCAATGATGGTGCCACTTGTGTCTGGGTGGTGGACAAGGAAACATGACTACTAGTGCTTACTGGAAGATCAAATGATCCTGTGTGTGCATGCCCTCATATAACCACTACTCCCAACACCTCCTAACAGCTTGGTCAGTGTGGCCTAGATAGTGGTAGTGGGGAATTGGTCAAAAGGACCATCCTGTTTCTCCCAGTCCACTGACGTGCCCCCTAACAAATTCTTTCAACTGGGCAAAATGTCTTTGAGTGTGTAAAAAAGGCATGTCTCCAATGGCAACAAACCTTCATCAAGAGATACACTATCTAAAAGTAGCCTACGCGAGCATTTTTATAGGACAGCATTTTTACACCCTCTTATGGCAAGAACCAATGTCTACCAATGACTACACCTGTAATTATGTACATATCTACCTGAGACATAACTGCATGTTGGGTTTTGCAACAATCCAAAATTTCATCTGGGTGCGTTATTCTTTTCTCAATAAGTGTACTATATGTGAACCCAGCCTAAAAGAAAGATTTTATGAAAATGTTTAACTATGAAATGTTATGAACTGTTCATGTGGTGAGGGTGCGATGAAAAGGCAGATGTTATTACTCTAGGGGCAGATGGCATTAACCTCTAGTATTCGTGATGCAAGAGCGTGGTTAACCTTTGCCCCACCCGAAGTATGGCCACTGAATCCTGGGCTAGGCATGGGGCAAATAATGACTTTGATGCCAAGTTACAGAACAATGGCAGCTTTACTGAGGTAGATGGGTGTTATAGTCTTTACAGCTCAGTTAGGCCCAATGAGATGACCAGTGACTTTGGAGACTTGAGGGCTCGCTGAGACTGAGACTTCACCCCTGTGGTTGCTTACCAGGCTTTGACTTTCACCTGCGGGGCACTTGGTGGTGGAAGAGTGGCTGTGTGGTTGGGCTTTGGGTCTCTTCAGGACACCAGACACTCTCAGGTCTTGACGGTTCTGTACTCAGCAAAGACTGTAACTCAAGAGAGCTAGCTAACTCCTCCCTTAATTTATATAGGAGGACTTTTGGAGAGGTCCTATAGGTCACCTCCAAGTCACCTGGTAACTGGCACCTTCATTGGTTACATATCTTAACAACAGGACTTAAAGGCATATATATCTTAATAAAATACATTAACCATTTGTAGGAACAATCACATAACCAGTCCTGAGGAGTTTGGGGCCAGAGGCTAGGACTGAACCCACCTGAAAAGGACCATAGATTGCACAGAAGGGCCACTTCTGTACTGGGCCACCACATTTATTCTACTTATTTGTAAAAAATGATGTCTGCATGAGTAAATGGAAAGGTTAAAACAATGCTTTCTAGAAAGATCACATTTACTTCCAACCCACAAAAGCCATAAAACGAGTCTCTGATATTTTAATAATATGAATTACAGCTTCTGTTTGTTGTAAGTAGTATAAGTTACAATACATAGGTAATTTCCCCTCGATTGTTTGCTTTACTTCTGGGTGGTCTTATAAAAAGTTAGAATGTTCTATAATCCATTTAGCAAAAGTATTGTAGTACGTAAAAATATAAAGGTCACAAAACTTGATATAAGGGGGAGGGGGTCATGGACCTATACTGTAGTTTCCTGAAATATGTATTTCTGGTCATCACTCTGTGGTGGTCCAGAGTGAGCTGTACCAGTTGCTACATCGAATGGTCACGTGGCTTAGGTATTATGAGGTATGCTGAACAGTATAATGTATGTTTCAGATGCTGATGGTTTATATAATTGTGTTTGCTACATTTCATATGTCTTACAGCATGCAGAGAGTTAATTATTTCAACATTTGTCTCATATTGCATTTTAATACAGCCAACATCAGCTGTGAACATGAGCCATAGTGATTTACTTTACCACAGGAACCAGGGCATAAGAAAATTACCTACTGACTTAAAGGGGTTGTGCGCTGACCTGCAGTTCGGAGTTCGAGTTCATTCTCTAAACTACACATCCCATAGTTCCATAGTTTTAAGTGTGAGGCCTCTTTCCTCCCTCCCACACATCAGCCACCCCACCCATTATAACACACCTGTGATCTCTTCAATGCAATACACCAGTGTTTCCTAATCAGGGTGCCTAAAGCTGTTGCTCTCTCCCACCCAGCGGTCGCTCCACCCATTGAAGCAGGACAGACTCCCTCTGATCACCTGACTGGTGATTTCACATCTCGACACACTGCAACCTGGGAAATCCCGAGACCTGAGCGATTTTGTATGCTGTTAAAAATAAATATTGGTGCTATAATTAGAGAAGAATTGTGAGAAAACCGTCACACACAGGTACAGATACTATATTATGAACTACACTAACTTTACAGCCCCTGTAGCATAGTCAAATAAAAAAATAATCCTGGAATACCCCTTTAGGGTACGTTCACACGTACACAGATTTGATGCACAGGATTTTCTGCGGCAGATTTTAATGTAAACTAAATGACTGAGCACAGCTTCTAATCGGCAGTTATCAAATTTGCGCAGGATCCTGTATGTGTGAACACACCCTTAATGGGAAAGGGAGAAGGAGCTGTCCTTGGCATTATTGTGATCATGGCAGAGAACCTTATAGAAATTCCAGTACAGTCAAAAATTTGCCCGTGAAAAAATACATGTGTACATGAGTAAATGCTGGTAATAATTTTATATCAGTATATTGAGTTTTAAACATTAAAATGTTAAAGAGTACCTGTCAAATCCCACAAAAAATAAGTTATTTGGTACCTAATCCTGCAATTATATGTACATATAATTTTTACGTATCTAGCACCTATATTATCTGTTGCTTACTTGCTTTGTCATCCTGTGCTCTGGAGAAAATGCATCCTCACTCTGCATGACTTATCTACCTCCCTGAGTCTGCTGTGATGTGCTGGGTTTCTTCATTCAATCACTGCAGGCTGCTCTGTAACCCTATCCACTCTGTTTTCATGCTGCAGTGTGATAGGACTGAAGTGAGCACATAGTAGTACCTCTCCCACCCTCACTTACTGGACTTTGTCCCAGCCTGTGCATCAGCTGAAACAAAGATGATGCTGCAGCCTTACATGGATGGTATTGGGACCCCTCGTGGTGTTTTTATAAGCCATGATTTCTATAAAAAGGAAACAAAATTTTCTTGTATATGAAGTACATTAGAAAGGTTAATGTTTTGCTAAGATGTACAACATATAAAATGTTTTTTAATCTGGCAGTGCCCAATTAAAATATTTATAGAAACATAATATGTTGGCAGATAATAACCATTTAATCCAACTAGTCTGCCAACTATTTTAAATACTATCAATTGTCCCTGGCCCTATCTTATATAAAGGATAGCCTTATGCCTATTCCATACATGCTTAAACCCTTAAGGACTGGGGTTTTTTCCGTTTTTGCATTTTCGTTTTTTGCTCCTTGCCTTTAAAAAATCATAACTCTTTCAATTTTGCACCTAAAAATCCATATGTGGCTTATTTTTTGCGCCACCAATTCTACTTTGTAATGACATCAGTCATTTTGTCCAAAAATCTACGGTGAAACGGAAAAAAAATCATTGTGCGATAAAAAAATTTTTTTTAAATGCTGTTTTATAATTTTTGGGGGCTTCCGTTTCTACACAGTACATTTTTCGGTAAAAATGACACCTTATCTTTATTCTGTAGGTCCATATGATTAAAATTATACCCTACTTATATAGGTTTGATTTTGTCGGACTTCTGGAAAAAATCATAACTATATGCAGGAAAATTAATACGTTTAAAATTGTCATCTTCTGACCCCTATAACTTTTTTATTTTTCCGTGTATGGGGCGGTATGAGGGCTCATTTTTTGCGCCGTGATGTGAAGTTTTTAATGGTACCATTTTTGCATTGATAGGACTTATTGATCGCTTTTTATTCATTTTTAAATTATATAAAAAGTGACCAAAAATGCACTATTTTGGACTTTGGAATTTTTTTGCGCGCACGCCATTGACCGAGCGGTTTAATTAATGATATATTTTTATAATTCGGACATTTCCGCACGCGGTGATACCATATATGTTTATTTTTATTTACACTGTGTTTTTTTTTATTGGAAAAGGGGGGTGATTCAAACTTTTAATAGGGGAGGAGTTAAATGATCTTCATTCACTTTTTTTTTCACTTTTTTTTTGCAGTGTTATAGGTCCCATAGGGACCTATAACACTGCACACACTGATCTTCATCATTGATCACTGGTTTCTCATAGGAAACCAGTGATCGACGATTCTGCCGCATGACTGCTCATGCCTGGATCTCAGGCACTGAGCAGTCATTCGGCGATCGGACAGCGAGGAGGCAGGTAGGGGCCCTCCCGCTGTCCTGTAAGCTGTTCGGGATGCCGCGATTTCACTGTGGCTATCCCGAACAGCCCACTGAGCTAGCCGGCAACTTTCTCTTTCGCTTTTAGCCGCGCGGCTCAGCTCTGAGCGCGCGGCTAAAGGGTTAATAGCACGCGGCGCCGCGATCGGCGCTGCGTGCTATTAGAGGCGAGTCCTGGCTTCACTATGACGCAGGGCCCGCCATGATATGACGCGGGGTTACTGTGTAACCCCGCGTTATATCAGGAGAGCAGGACCAAGGACGTACCGGTACGTCCTTGGTCCTTAAGGGGTTAAACTCCTTCACTGTATTTGCAGCTACCACTTCTAGAGGAAAGTTATTCCATCAGTAAAGTAATATGTCCTGATATTACTACATAAACCTTTGTCCCTCTAATATAAAGCTATCCCCTTTATGTATATAAAAGTTTCTATCATATCCCCTCTGTTACATCTTTTTTCTAAGCTATACATGTTAAGGTCCTTTGACCTTTCCTGGTCATTTTTACCCTGCAACCCATGGACTAGTTTGGTAGCTCTTCTCTGAATAGGAGATGCAAGGGGAGATTTATGAAAACCTATGTAAAGGAAGAGTAGTGCAGTTGCAGACAGCAACCAATCAGATCGCTTATTATATTTTTAAAAAGGCCTTGGAAAAATGTAAGAAGCAATCTAATTGGTTGCTATGGGAAACTGCACCACTCTTTCTCAACACAGGTTTTGATAAACCTCCACGGTCTCCAGTTCTGAGCACAATACTCCAAGTGAGGTCTAACCAGTCCTCTGTACAGTGGCATGAGCACTTCCCTCTTTCTACTGCTAATACCTCTCCCTATACACCCAAGCATTCTGCTAGCATTTCCTTTTTCTCTATTACAAAAAAGTGGAGGCCTTTTTTAGAGGCCTTTTTAAAAATTAAAGAAGCAATTGGTTGCTATGGGAAACTGGTCAATTTTTCCTCTGCACAAGTTTTGATAAATCTCCTCCATATGTTTTATTAGAGGCGGTACAGTGACAAGCTGAAATTTAACATCTTTAGAGCAGAATATAATAAACCTTCTGTGGGCTCAGCTAGCAGTGTGAAACTATATTTCAGGATATAAATGTTGCTGATATGAAAAAAACACCACATAGAAATTTTGATTTAGATTTTATGTAAAACTTTGAAAGCTGCAATAGGCCAAGGCCCCTGAATTATTTATACATCTTCTGACGAGTTTCTGAAATAATAAATCTCTTAGAAGTCTTTGTTAGAAACCAGAAAATATGTTTTTCCAACTTTTCAATTCATTCGAATGGTTCTAGTCAATGACAAGGGCTTTTTAAAATAAGCACAAAGGGGAGAATTTATCAATGGTTTTTGTGTCGGTTTTGGCAAAGAATTGCCGCATATTGTGAAGCAATGGCATATTTGCACAAAGATTGTCACCTATTCCTCTGTTTTGTACAATTAAGAGCATTGCACACAAATTTGTGGCTTTTTCTCCTTCATTTTAGGATGTCAAGCATTGATAAATATTCCCTAAAGGCTTTCTTGTTGACTTAAAGGTGAACTCCAGCCAAAGGAAATTACCTTTATATTGCTGCACATGTTGAAATTATATAACTTTGTAATGTACAAATGTAATCTTTGCTGAGCACATTCCCTGTTTTCTCTCTTCTTTTTATCCAGGCAGGAAGTCCAGTAGTTCTTAACATACATGATGACTGTTGGGCACCACTTTGCTGGGCAAACATACTTCCTTTTAAGATGACATTTGAGTCTCTGGTTCAATATTTTTTATTAAGAGTAAACTTTAGGATAAGAAGGTTAAGTATAACACATATTCAAATACAATTAAGTGGTACAATAAGACATTTAAGTTTAATAACTAATGGTTTAATAATTCTTTAAAGAGTAGCTCCGACCATCTGAATTTTTTTTTCTGTCCCTATCTATTGCTAATCTATCCCGATCCCCCTCGCTGCCTTTTTAAAAAATTGTTTCCTACCTTATAAAGGTCTAATTTTCTGGTGCTCAGCTCTTGCTCTGCCGGAAGCAGACTTCCCCAGCAGGCACGATGTCACTGACGCCTGCTGGGTGCCGACTTCCGCCCTCACCTCATTTTCCAAAAGTAACATAAGACCTCAGATCAGACTTACTCCATAAAAGACATGTACAGTACTGATGGAGCATCAGCGCGCACTGATCTTCTGTGTGCACGCTGTCTCTATACTGTACATGCCGGGGGCAGGGACGGGCTGCACGCGAATCCAGCCAATGCGCGCATCCCTAGTGTTCACATCGCTCGCTACCACCTGTGATTGACAGGCAGGGAGCAAGTGCAGGCTGACTGAATTAGGGCTGGTTGCCCAGCCAGCATCGGTCCTAATTCAGTTGTGACGTCACGTCAGGCTGCAGCCGGCCACTAGGAGGGAAACCCCTAGTGGCTGGTTTTCAAATGTAAAATACGATATTTTAAACAAAAAATAAATAATGGATGTATATTAGAGATATGTTGTAGTACATAAGTACCACAACATATAAAAAAAGAAAAAGGTTGGTGACAGTGCCCATTTAAGACATGCTTCTCTACTCTTAACCTCTTTCCACCATTTGCTGTACTGCTCGCCTCTTAGAGGGTAGGTTCCGGCAGCAGCCGACACTCATTACTGTCAATGAATAACATCAGCAATTGCAGCATTTATAAGGCTCGAAGACACAAAGCCACGCCTGTCAGGTATCCAATTGGCACCATGAAAGCCGATGAAGGCCTTGCCATTGTGGATCTGCTTGTACAGTGTAATATATATATATATATATATATATATATATATATATATACACATACAAACACATATATTTTTTATATAAAAAAGTTCTTCTTGAAAAAAAGAAAAATGAAACAAAAAAAGCCCTGTAGACAGAAAAATTTTAAAGTTATAGCAAGCCATGGTTGACTACCACTTTAACACTTATAGAAAAATGCCTTATTTTAAAGTTTAGAGGGACATTAAATCTTCCCATGATTATCAGTAGTAGGAGGTTCAATGACAGAATAACATCTCTGTTGTACCGCTGGATCAAGATAAGCAGCTTTAACACTGGCAAGAGCAAAAGCAAAACTGTTCATAGCTGACAGGCCAACATGCATTTTTATAAATATCTGAAATGTTTTTAGGAGTTGACAAACAGAAATACTACTCACTAGCTAACAACTGAATCTTGTTATCTCATAGTTATTTGAGGAGAGTTAAAGGAGTTATCCACCATAAAGTGATTTTAGTGCTTACCTGCCAGACAGTAATGGACATGCTTAGAAAGGATCCATGCTTGTCTTGGGGCTAAATGGCTGTGTTGAAGCCACCATAATTCTGCTGATTTCTTTACTGTGAAATGGCAATTTCCTGTTGGAGTTTCCTCCCTCCATCTACAGGTCCCAGGATCCCTTTTTTGTAAGTGGAGGTCACTTTTCTCCCTCCCACACCAGACACCCGAACCAATGAAGCACACCAGGGACAATTCCCTGCAGTCCGGTGGAGAATGATCTCCCACCACCCCCATCGCTCCACCGATTGAATCAAACAGGCTCCCTTTGAACACATGATTAGTGATTTAATGTTTTAGGCCACACTACAACCTGGGAAAACATGAGACGAAACTGTATGCTGTTAAAAATAAACATAAACGGGGCAAAGATCACATAAGAATGGTGAGACCATCATCAAGCACAGCACAGATACAGACACTATATTATGAACTACATATCAGAACTAAGGCCGGAAGAAGTACACAGCAGTGTACGAAAGCAGTTGCTAGCCCCTGAGCGCCCCTGCAACGTTCTGACATGGTCCCAGCTGTATCAATGTTTTAAAGATAAAAAGAACACGAATGACGATGAGTGCAAGCGACTATTATCTCTTCATATTGATATATTATGAACCACACTAACTTTACAGCCTCTGTAGCATAGTCAAATAAAAACAAATCCTGGAATACCCCTTTAATGATTGAATGAGATCTCTGGTGTACTGCAGGACCAAGATAAACTAATTTCACACTCATGAAGAGAAGACGTTAGACAGACCATCATCTGAAAATGCATAATGTGGCTACCATAAGGGGGCTTATTTTGTAAAGGCTAAAACTAATTGGTGGCTGGACCATTTTATTAACTACTGTTGTTTTTCCTAGGAAAATTAGCTCTATCACCTCCCTTAGGGGATCACTTGTTCCCTAATCCATTAAATGGTTTTCTGAAGTAATGTGAACAGCCTCCATCATTAAGATATCTGTTCTTAATCCGCTCTAAAACTAATAAACCTATTCTGCAATTAGAACTGTATTAATACAAATGACTCTCCTGTGTCGTGCGCAAATTAAGATAAGCTAGCCGCTGTAACAGTATTACATTCAACCGCTATAGATTGTATTAGGCGTGATTATAGCGATATAAATTAGCTTGGTTTTAATAGTTTGGGAGTGTAATGAGCCCAAGGTGACATTAGTGCTTACAATCACTGTCCTTGAATCTGAAACACTATTTTTATTATTTAAAAGGAATTTACATAATGCGACAAAATTATGAATTGAATAGCTATTTTATTACATATACCGCCATATATCCACAGGAGTAAGTGGACCATGAGGTATGGAAGTCTTTCACAGAAGGCATAAACTTTTTATTTTAATTTTTTTTATTTCTTCAGCCCCTTTAGATTGTTCAGACCATTTTTCCAGAAAGAGTACCAATCTTGTCCCTGGACTGGAACCCCATTCACTGGCGACATATAACTCTTTGCCTATTTTTAAAAACCTTATATATAATAATGCATTAAAGTTGCAATGTATCTTAAAGGCAATATGTCATCAGAAAATGACCTATTGTTCAAAACTTTCTTTGACCTTAAAGGGGTACTCCGCCCCTAGACATCTTATCCCCTATCCAAAGGATAGGGGATAAGATGTCAGATTGAGAATTATTGATCACGAATTATTGCACAGAGCAAGTTCGCTCTTCGCGTAATGACGGGCAATACAGGGGCCGGAGCATCGTGACATCACGGCTCCGCCCCTCGTGACATCACAGCCCGCCCACCCAATACAAGTCTATGGGAGGGAGCATGGCGGTCATCACGCCCCCTGCTAAAGACTTGCATTAAGGGGGCGGGCCATGATGTCACGAGGGGCGGGGCCGTGATGTCATGAGGGGCGGAGTCATGACGTCACGCTGCTCCGGCTCCTGTATCGCCCGTCATTACGCACAGAGCAAACTCGCTTTGTGCAGCAATGATAGCAGGGTGCCGCAGCGGCGATCCCGGGGGTTCCCAGCAGCGGGACCCCGGTGATCTGACATCTTATCCTCTATCCTTTGGATAGGGGATAAGATGTCTAGGGGCGGAATACCCCTTTAACAAGATAAATGTATTTATATTTATTTTTATAATTTTACATTTTACTATCTATATCTTATAACAATCCTGAAATCTTGCAGTTTCAATTCTGGTCACTAGGTCTATAACTAAGCTAAAACTTCCTGTTCTGTACAGTAATGTCTTTATGTTCAGGGGTACAGTAAAAGGTAACAGCAGCATATAGATAACACCGGATCTACCACTATTTACAATAGAGCTCAGTACACCCTTCCTGTAGATTGGCCACTGAAAAAGGTCACAGGGAATACCCAGTAAAGTCTTTAATTCATCTGAATGGGACAGGGCCTGTGTATTGTTGTCTATGGTCCATGGGTCCTGCCTTAAAGAATATCACCAAGTGCTGTTAAAAACAGCTGAGGCGAGATTTTACAATTAGAAGAAAAAAAAAATATTAGAAAAAATAACATATTTAATGAGGTACTCCGCCCCTAGTCATCTTATCCCCTATCCAAAGCATGGGAGATAAGATGTCTGATCGCGGAGGTCCCGCCGCTGGGGACCCCCGGGATCTCCCTGCTGCATTTGACATTCATTTAGGGCATCGGGTGCAGCTCCGGAGGCTCGTGATGTCACGGCCGCACCCTGCTCGTGAACCCCCACAATCAGACGTCTTTATCCCCTATCCTTTGGATAGGGGATAGGATGTCTAGGGGCAGAGTACCCCTTTAAGTATCTAGTTTTAATCAGGGAAAAAAAAACCTAGGCAACACATTACCTTCAGAGGGGTTATCCTGGTTAAGTGCTTTCTTTTAGCGCCAGGTTGTGGTCATATTGCAGCATAATTTTGTATTTTTTATTTATTATTTTAATAATGTGTGATTTGTATTGCACTATGGTCTCCATCTAATTTTGTGGTTCCTGATGTTGGGAGTGTGCGTTGGGAGTAGTAGGGGGGAGACATCTGATGAACTCAAATTACGCAACACAGCTCTTATAACACACCAGAACCCACCCACTCGGCTGGTGTGGAAAGAGTAAAAGATGCATTTACAGAGCCCAACAGATGCATTTACTATACATTTTCTGCTCATACCAGCTACTGCTAACCCTTTTTCTTGCTACCAGGCCTACTACATAAGGAAAGACCAGCACTACTATTACCTTATTATTGCCCCCTTTACTGACCTGAAGATGTGTGAAAGGACCAGTAAAACCACTCCTGTCACTGTGACATCTAAATTGGTGCCTTCCAGCACTAATATCCTTTCATCTTCATAGCTATATGGTGGAACTGTAGTTACTGTATACTTAACCCCTGAATCACCGGAATAGGTTGAGGAAGAAAGGATCCAGCTCTTATGGTGGTGTTAAAAAAGCAACTCCTTATTTATGCATAACGGATACACAGACACATTCATGACAAAAAAATGTGGTGGCGGGGTGTGTCATGCAGGGCAGATGCTGTTACTCTAGGGGCAGATGGCATTAACCCCTTGTATTCATTACGCCAGGGTGTGGTTTAGCCTATAACCACCCGAAGGTATACCTCTGGATCCTGGGGAAGGCATAAGGGCAATAAAGACTCCGACGCCAAGTTACGGACAATGGTAGCTTTACTGAGGGTAGACAGTTGGTATAGTCTTTACAGTTCAGCCAGGGCCCAAGGAGGTGACCAGTGACGCAGAGACCATAAGGGCTTGCTGGGACTTGTAGTAGGACTGGACAATTGAATGCAGACCACGCTGACTTGACAGATAACAGGGACTCACTTGACTTGACTCATAAAGCTGTAACTTGACTTGATGGTGGCTGCAGGACTTGACTTTGAGGTCTCCAACACTCTGGACACACACACACTAGGCACTACTGCATTGGACCTCAGCTTAGCAGAAGAGCAGAGCTCAAAGAGAGAGAGAGGCTAGCTCCATGCAGGGCTTATATGGGGGAGACTAGCAGGGAGCCCATAGGTCACTCTTGGGATCACCTGGTCACTGATACCTCCTGGGTAACAATCACATGACATCCCATGATATAACTCTTAAAGCATACATCATATTTTATAACACTTTACATGGTAAAGCATATTTACAATGGGGAAACAAGTGCAGGGGGCCTTGGGGACACTGAAGAAGGCTGCCTGACAGGACAGCAGGAGCAAGGGGTAAGCTGACACGTTTCGGGACGGTATGACCCTTAGTCATGGCATAGACTTTATGGAGATGCTACTGGCCTGTTCATGCTCAGGTGTGAGTGAGTGGAGATGGGAGCTGTCACTTTGTCCTTTTGTTTGAATGTACCGCAATAGGTTGGGGCTCAAACTGTTTAGAATTCAGAAGTTGGGAGATCTGATACAAAAGACTTTTGTATGGAAATCAGCAGCCAAGCATTACAACCCACTCACCATCCTTCCATTTATACTCACGCCAATGCCACTGCTCTATTTCATTTGTTGCCCTATTTCCCAGTTATTGTACATTCCCCCTATATTGGCACTGCATATACCAATGAGCCTCAATGTCCACCCTAATGCATCTTTTGGGAAAGTATGTAAAGTAGCTGTTTGGCCTATATGGTCAGATATTGACATACAATGTAGAAACCTATGGGCACTGGATCTACCTTTTTTTACTCTTGGAGAAGATTTATTTTGCACACTATAAATATTTGTGACCATGGTAAAGGGCAATGCAGAAGAGTTGTCTTAAAGGCACGCCCCCTCCCATAGACTTGCATAGGGGGGGTGGGGCGTGACGTCACACGGGGGCAGAGTCGTGACGTCAAGATACTTCAGCCCCATGGTCGGTACCCGGCAGTTTGTGAGCTGGCAGCGCAGTTTGCAGCTCAAAGAGGTGGGTGCCGAATGCAAGATTGCGGGTGTCCCCATTGGCGGGACCCCCGCGGTCAGACATCCTTTGGATAGGGGATAAGATGTCTTAGGGTCAGAGTACCCATTTAATAACAATGGCTTAAATTTATCAAACTGTGTGAGAGAAAAAATTGAGTGATTTTCCCAGAGCAACCAATCACAGTTCAGCTAACGAGCTCTGGTAAAGTGAAAGCTGAGCTGTGATTGGTTGCTGTGGGAAAATCCCTCCACTTTTTCTCTCACACAGTTTGATAAATCTGGACCAATATGTGGATAAGACAATTGTTATTTACTGGAATAAAAAGCAGAATTCTCATTTTGCTTTGAACATTAAAGGAAAATTCTGAGCATGTTCCTGTTCTTAGGCCTGATTCACATTTGTCCTTAGCTGATTTGAAAGATATTTTTTGCAGAGGTAAAGAAAATATTTTGACATATTTTTCTATTGTACCCAGGATTCATTTGTCTATAACTGTGATTTCTCTTTGCGGAGGAGGCAAGTATATCTCCTCCCAGCTCATCTTCAATTCTTCATTGTTCTTCCAGGACGAGTTGTATTATTTCAAGAGCTCAAAAGAACAATGTTGGTGCTATCTATAAAATATTCCTGACAGCAAAAAGCAGTAACAGGTCAGAGAGATGAAACATCCGCATCAAATCGTAAGCAGCCATTGTTATTCTGCTGTGATTCCAGTCATATCTCTGGGGTTGGAAAGCGGCTTTCAGTTCGATGACCTCAGAAATTGATCTATCTTTGTTTTTGATTCCAACACTGGATTCTGAGAATGTAAAAGCCCCTGCACAAAAAGAGTTTGGATACATAGCAGAAGCTGCTATATTGGTTCCAAGAATGTTTTTTATATGGTACAATTTTAATACCTTAGAAGGGTTGTTTGCTTTTTTAAACCTCTGAAGACAAGGGTGTCTTGCCTCTAAGACCCCCTGTGATCAGCTAAAATCTGTCCTCTAACTAAGCAGCAAGTATTCAGTTTTACTGCAGCGCCACCAGCGGGGAAAATGAAAAATTACATGTTTGGCACAGTAGGCTGTCTTTGTTAGGGTGCATTCACACCACATTTTTGGAATATGGCAGCCAGATCCGGCGGGAGAATTTAAAAACCATCCACTGCTGTATCTCCCATTCACCTCAATATGCTGGATGGAGTCAGATACTGACTCCGGCCGGCTAATTTTTGAACTGTATCAGTTTTGTTGCCGGACTAAAAACTGTGGCAGAGTTTTCATTCCAGCATCCTGATTCGGCTGCCGTATGCCCAAAATGTGATGTGAATGAGCCCAAATGCAGAAATATTTGGGGTCCTCAGGAGACCATTATCTATTAACCAGAGCAGAGTGCACTTGCAGAGCGTTTCTCTCTGCTCTGGCCAATTGACGGTACCCAGATTTGGGAGACCAGATGCCCTCTGTTAACACAGATTTACCGAATGGAATATTTTAAATAGGTTTTCCAACCCAGATTAGCTATGTATCACCCTGTATAAAAGGGCATGTGCAGACAACAATTAACAGAAGTAAAGTATCCAGCCTGCCTAATACCAAGCTATGTAATAGGCTCAGTAAACAAACAAAAATCTAGAAGATTGTTCTAGATTGTTCAAAGTTGGCCTGTGTAATACACAAAGGGTTCGTTTTTGGGATGTCCCAATACTGGTATCAGTATCAGCACTAATACTGGGCGTTTGCTCGAGTACTTTCCAAAGTCCCAGACACTCATCCTGATACCTGCAAATTGCGTTGACATAACGTGATCAGGAGACAGAGACGTAGTTCCCCCCCAATAGGTTCCCTTCATAAAATTTAAAAAAAGGACCTGTAGGGTAAGGAAATTACATCATTGTGCGACTTGCATTGTGTGACAAAGTGGAGAATGCAGAGGCTTAGCGTGGGAGTAATGGGAAGGTGAGTGGGATTTTTCTTATGGCATCTACCAAATGGGAGGTTCCCTACCAACCTGAATACCTAACTACTAGGGGATTCTACCTAAAAGGGGAGGGTTCCCTATCTACCTGCTGGGGGATTCAACTTAACAGCGAGATTCCCTATTTGCCTATCTTCTGGGGGCTTCTACCTATAAAGGGAGCATTCCCTACATACCTACTGGGGGCTTCTTGCTAATTGGAAGGACTCTCTACCTACCAAGTGTTTCTTCCTACTGGGAGGATATTCCCTACCTACCAGGGTTTTCTACCTAATAGAGAATTTGCCTACCTACCTATTTTCTGGAGGATGTTAGCTAATAGGGTTGTTCCCTACCTATCTTCTGGTGGCTTCTACCTTATATGGTGTATTCCCTACTTACCTACTAGGGGCTTTTAGTTAACAGGGGGATTCCCTACCAAACTACTCGGGGATTCTATCTAATAGGTGGGATTTCCTACCTACTGGGAGATTGTCCAAAATTGAAAGGAATTCCCTACCTACTTTCTGGAGGCTTCTACCTAATAGGGAGATTGCCTACCTAACTACCGGGGGCATATCTTAATTATGAGTATGAGTGAGGGCCTTATGTTCAACTTTCGCCTTAGGCTTCAGAAAGTCTAGAGCCACCTCTGCTGTCACATGACATAAAAAAGGATTTGTAATTGGTATTGGTATGGCATTGGGACAGCCCTAGTTTGTTTGTAGTCTGTAACCGTAGAGACACATAGGGCTGCCCAGGAGCAATAGACACAAAACAGTGGGACATTTTAATCAAAAGTGTTAATTCCTTTTCAATAGCATATAAAGATGTCGGCGCCAAAGTCCTTGGTGTGTGGAGCAGATACAAGCCATGAGAGGGCATTCATTTATGCAGTCGGTTACTTTGTGTACAATATATCCTGACAAGAAGAATTGTTTATGGGAGTGAGACAGTCATCTGCTTAATTTTTTTTAGCATTCAGCTATTTTTTTCTTGTTTAGGGCAAAAGTCAAGCTGACTAGTGGAGAAAATTTAGTGTCTCTAAAAACGGCGATTAAACTAAATTTGTCCTTAGAGTAATTCTAGTGTGTTGATGGGGCGCCCAAATGAGTATAATTTATGACAAAAAAAAGTGCAAGTGTATCTTGGTTTTTTATTTTATGTTCTTTTTTATTGTGACTATTGCTTGAACGTTTACCTAAATTCTGTCTTGGAAACATTTTAAGGGACATTTGTCACTGACACATAAAAGCTCTGCTTCCTCTAATAACCTGTGCTGTTTTTTTTTTTTACTAGTTAAGCTCCCTCTGTATTTATGTACAGTATTTAAATGGCTTCCCTGGTTTTAGGTTAATACATTTTAGTTATTGCAGAATGAAAAGCTCTGGAACATTTTAATATATTTTGTGGAAGATTTATCATCCGCTGTGTTTTTGTGCAACATGCTGCACATATTCTGTGCAATTTTCAGTCAGTGGCCAGAATTTACACCTTGTCATAAATTCCAGCTAATTGTAAAGTGGAACAATACATTGTGGTTTGGTGCACAAAACTGCACACTTGGCATTACAGTAGAATCTCCCAATAGTGGACACTCAGGGGGAATAAAAAAGTGTCCGCTATTGAGAGATGTCCCCTATTGAGAGAAAAGGCTCCAAAACCTTTCTAAATGTTTGAATACTGTACTGTATTTACTCCACAGTGTAATTACCTATAAAACATGATAAAAAGCAATACTACGTGGTGGACTGACAACTCATGGGGCCCCCCATACACCCACCCATGTGTAAGCCACAACCATATAGATGCCCTGCCCACATACAATAAAAAAAATATTTATCAATACCTAAAGAAAATATAGAAAAAGTATTTGTAAAATAGAAAAGAAACAACACAATTTAGCAATTTTTTTGGTGGGTTTTTATCTACGCAGTATATTTTATGGTTTAAAGGGGTACTCCACCCTTAGACATCTTATCCCCTATCCAAAGGATAGGGGATAAGATATCAGATCGCCGCGGTGCCACTGCTGGGGATCCCCAGGATCCCCACTGCGGCACTGCGCTATCATTACAGCACAGAGCGAGTTCGCTCTGCACGTAATGACGCGCAATACAGGGGCTGGAGCATCGTTACCTCACGGCTCCGCCCCTCGTGATGTCACGACCCGCCCCTTTCAATACAAGTCTATGGGAGGGGGCGTGGCAGTCATCCCGCCCCCTGCCATAGACTTGCATTAAGGGGACGGGCCGGGATGTCACGAGTGGCGGAGCCATGACATCATGCGGCTCCGTCCCCTGTATCGCCCGTCATTACGCACAGAGCGAGTTCGCTCTGTGCTGTAATGATAGCGCAGTGCCGCAGCGGGGATCCCAGGGCTCCCCAGCAGCGGGACCACGGCGTACTGACATCTTATCCCCTATGCTTTAGATAGGGGATAAGACGTCTAGGGGCGGAGTACCCCTTTAAATGACACATTATCTTTATTCTGTGGGTCAACATGATTACAACGATACCCAATTTATATAGGCTTTGTTTTACTTTACTACTAAAATGTAAAACTTTTTGTAAGAAAATTAACATGCATAAAATGTTAATGGCACAGCCTGGAGTTTGTGGCAGCATGAGGAGACCATAGGGCCTCACCATCCCTAAGATAAAAAGATGAATTTTCAAATTTAAATTGAAGATTTATGTTAGCTAGTGCTACCATAATTTTTTTTAGGTAATGTCCCAGCAGCATGAGGAGACCATATAGTGGCTGAATGACACAGCCTGGAGTTGGTGGCAGCATATAGTGGCTGAATGACACAGCCTGGAGCTGGTGGCAGCATGAGGAGACAATAGGGCTTCACAATCCCTCAGATTAAAAGATTAATTTACTAATTTAAATTGAAGATTTATGGTAGCTAGTGGTACCATAAACATTTTAGGTAATGTCTCAAGCCCAGCAGCATCAGTAAACCATATAGTGGCTGAACGACACAGCCTGGAGCTGGTGGCAGCATGAGGAGACAGTAGGGATTGATGGATTTTCAAATTTAAATTGAAGATTTATGGTAGCTAGTGCTACCATAAAAATTTTTAGGTAATGTCCCAGCAGCATGAGGAGACCATAGGGCCTCACAATCCTTAAGATTAAAGGATACATTTTTAAATTTAAGATTTATGTTAGCTAGTGCTACCATAATTTTTTTAGGTAATGTCCCAGCAGCATGGGGAGACCATATAGTGGCTGAATGACACAGCCTGGAGTTGGTGGCAGCATATAGTGGCTGAATGACACAGCCTGGAGCTGGCGGCAGCATGAGGAGACAATAGGGCTTCACGATCCCTCAGATTAAAAGATTAATTTACAAATTTAAATTGAAGATTTTTGGTAGCTAGTGGTACCATAAAATTTTTTAGGTAATGTCTCAAGCCCAGCAGCATCAGTAAACAATATAGTGGCTGAACGACCCAGCCTGGAGCTGGTGGCAGCATGAGGAGACAGCAGGGATTGATGGATTTTCAAATTTAAATTGAAGATTTATGTTAGCTAGTGCTACCATAATTTTTTTAGGTAATGTCCCAGCAGCATGGGGAGACCATATAGTGGCTGAATGACACAGCCTGGAGTTGGTGGCAGCATATAGTGGCTGAATGACACAGCCTGGAGCTGGCGGCAGCATGAGGAGACAATAGGGCTTCACGATCCCTCAGATTAAAAGATTAATTTACTAATTTAAATTGAAGATTTATGGTAGCTAGTGGTACCATAAAATTTTTTAGGTAATGTCTCAAGCCCAGCAGCATCAGTAAACAATATAGTGGCTGAACGACCCAGCCTGGAGCTGGTGGCAGCATGAGGAGACAGCAGGGATTGATGGATTTTCAAATTTAAATTGAAGATTTATGGTAGCTTGTGGTACCATAAAAAAAAATTAAAAATGTCTCACGCCCAGCAGCATCAGTAAACCATATAGTGGCTGAATGACACAGCCTGGAGCTGGTGACAGCATGAGGAGACAATAGGGTTTAACAATCCCTAAAATTAAAAGATGAATTTTCAAATTTAAATGGAAGATTTATGGTAGCTAGTGGTACCATAACATTTTTTAGGTAATGTCCCAGCATCAGTAAACCATATAGTGGTTAAACGACACAGCCTGGAGCTGGTGGCAGCGTGTGGAGACAATAGGGCTTCACAATCCCTAAGATTCAAAGATTAATTTTCTAATTTAAATTGGAGATTTATGATAGCTAGTGGTACTATAAAATTTTTTAGGTAACGTCCCAGGCCCAGCAGCATCAGTAAACCATATAGTGGCTTAACGACACAGCCTGGAGCTGGCGGCAGCACGAGGAGA
The DNA here is from genome assembly GCF_029499605.1 of Hyla sarda. Lineage (NCBI taxonomy): Eukaryota > Metazoa > Chordata > Amphibia > Anura > Hylidae > Hyla > Hyla sarda. The sequence goes on along the minus strand of NC_079194.1, from coordinate 102,526,192 downwards.
CAATAGGGCTTCACAATCCCTAAGATTAAAAGATGAATTTTCTAATTTAAATTGAAGATGTATGGTAGCATCAGTAAACCATATAGTGGCTGAATGGCACAGCCTGGAGTTGGTGGCAGCATGAGTAGAACATATAGTAGCTGAATGGCACAGCCTGGAGTTGGTGGCAGCATGAGTAGAACATATAATGGCTGAATGGCACAGCCTGGAGTTGGCGGCAGATAGCACGTCAGGCACAACAACTGAATCAACTTTCAGCCATGGTGCAACAGCTTCTTGCTGCTCAGCAGCAACAACATCAACAGCAGTAGCCACCTGTTCCTGAGCCTCCTCCTGTGTCGGCAGCTTGTCCCAGGACCAAGCTTCGTTTGTCCTTGCCTTAAAAGTATGACAGAGATCCCAAGCTGTGACACAGTGTTCTATCCATCTTGAATTCATGGTGGATCTGTTCCTGACGGAGCGTGCTAAAGTAGCATTTGTGTTCAGTCTACTGTCTGGAAAAGCTTTAGCCTGGGCTACTCCTCTCTGGGATCATAGAGAACCTGTCGGCCTTCCTTGCAGAATTCCGCAATGCATTTGAAGTACCCGCGTGAGCCTCCTCTGCCGAGATGGCACTACTGAACCTCTGCCAAGGGAACTCCTCCATTGGCAACTATGCGGTTCAGTTCCGCACTCTTGCCTCTGAACTTTCTTGGAACCACGAGGCCTTGTGTGCTACCTTTAAAAAAGAACTTTTCTCTAGAATCAAGGATGCTCTCGCTGCACGAGATTCTCCGGCTAACTTGAGCGAACTTATCCATTTAACCACACAAATTGATGTTCATTTTGCCAAGAGGCAGGAAGAACTTCCTCTGGAAAAAGAACCTGCCTGAACACTGCGTTTACCTCGTCTGGCACCCGTGTTCCAACATCCACCTCTACTGTCTACTTTGCCTCCTGCCGAAGAGGCTATGGAAGTGGACCGTTTTCACTTAACGCAAAAGGAAAAATTCCGTCGACACAAAGAGAATTTGTGCCTATATTGTGCCAGTCCGGAGAACTTTCTCAAAGACTGTTCTATACGTCCCCCGTGTCCGGGAGAACTTGGACAAATAGGACTGGCTTCCCTAGATGTTACTATTACCACTCCTCGCTTGACCACCCCGGTTCAAGTATTTTCCTCTGCCAAGTCGTCTTTCATCGCTTCTGCTTTTTTGGACTCCGGTTCCGCTGGCAAATTCATTGGTGTCTCCCAGGTCCATAAACATCATCTTACAGTGACTCGTCTTGCCAAGCCCTTCTGTTGATGGACAAAATCTGAATTTTAAGGTGCAATTTCGCACGGAACCCCTCGTCATACAAGTAGTGGGTTTGCATAAGGAAAAAATTTAGTCCTATGTGCTACCACATTGTACTTTGGATCTTCTTCTTGGTCTTGCTTGGCTTCAGTATCATTCTTCACAACTTGACTGGTAATCTGGTGAAATCATTTGTTGGGGACAATATTGCCAAGATCACTGTCTTGTTCCCCCTTTGATATCTTCTGTGCCTGTTAAGCTCAGATGTAAAGTCTTGGATTGGAGACATTCTTCCTTGCCAGTTGGTCACCTTAGAAGACGGAAGACTCCCCGACAGAAGCCTGCACGTTCCTTACAGCCTTTGCCCATTCCAGAAACCCCCTGGTCTCATGTAGTGGGGAACTCTCTGAATTCCAACGAAGAGGGGGAAACCTAAGGGGGGGGGGGAGTCCATGCTGCCAGCGGGGCTGGGATTCGCATTGCGGGACGTGCCCGCATGTGAATCCCAGCCTATCACTCACCTCTCTTATCTTCTGCCTCTCCGTGACCATGCTGCCCCGGCGCGTGTGCCCCCGCCTCCTAGGGCGCGCACGCCGGAGCTCTTCCACTTAAAGGGCCAGTGCTCATTAATCAAGTATCTACACCAGCCGGTGATTACCTTTGCCCTGACTTTCACAGTATCTAGGCCCTTGACAGATTAACAGGTACAAAATAGTACACTACTTAGATGTAGGTATGTGGACATACTGTGTCGCTGTGTACTAAACCCAAAATTGCACTCTCTCACAGACTATTAAGAATGGACTGCTGGGTGTGTATTATACTGTCTACAGACTAGTATAACCAGCAGACTATTTTTTGTGGAACAAAGAGGGGAGAAATGTGCTGAAAAATTATTCCATCAACCATCTTCTGCTAAGGTTTCTCAAGCTGAGCCAGCTTGTTCAAATGTATGAGGCAACACACAGCTCTCTGCCCCTCTCTGTAATACAATGCTGTAGAAAGTGACTGGGATGTTAATGGGTGCAGTAAAAAAAAAAATCAGTGAAAAATGGATCATCCCGCCTACCCTTGTTCCTTGCCCCATGTCCTCACATGTTGATCCGCTATTTTAGATGCCCTGAAGCCTGGACCGCACTAAATGGAGTTTAATGAAGCGATTCATGTGATACAATTGTGGCGATATTCGCATTCGTTGTGAAACAAATTTTTCATGAAATTCGTAATGAATTTGTGTTCATTAGAATCGATTCGCTCATCTTTACCTGTATCCCTTTTATTTTTCCTTACATGGGGATGTATGAGGTTATTTTTTGCACCGTAATCTATAGTTTTTATTGGTGCCATATTTGTTAAGATGGGACTTTTTAATCAATTTTAATAATTTTTTTTATGATGTATGACGTGACCAAAAATCAGAAAGTTTAGACTTTAAGCCATTAACTGTTGTCTCCTAATATCACCTTTGAGTGTTCACTGACATCACCTCCTGACATCACCCTGTGACTTCACCCACTGACAATATAATGTATGTACACAGTGACCTCACCAGAAGAATAGTGAGTATAGCTCTGGGGTATAATACAGGATATAACTCAGGATCAGTACAGGATAAGTAATGTATGTACACAGTGACTCCACCAGCAGAATAGTGAGTACAGCTCTGGAGTATAATACAGGATATAACTCAGGATCAGTACAGGATAAGTAATGTAATGTATGTACACAGTGACCTCACTAGCAGAATAGTGAATAAAGCTCTGGAGTATATAACACAGGATTTAACTCAGGATCAGTACAGAAAAAGTAATGTACTTATGTACACTATGACCTCACCAGCAGAATAGTGAGTACAGCTCTGGGGTATAATACAGGATATAACTCAGGATCAGTACAGGATAAGTAATGTAATGTATGTACACAGTGACCTCACCAGCAGAATAGTGAGTACAGCTCTGGAGTGCTGACCAATTAGTTGCGGGTGTGGTCGTGCTTCAGCTGTGCTGTGTGTGTCTGCTGTGCCTCCTGAGCTCCAGGGAATTACCATCTGTTCCACCTGGGGCCTGCTTCCTCCTCCCCAGGGAGGGAGTGGGTTTCCAGGCATGAGTGAGGGAGGCGAGGCCCAGGCTTCTGCTCCTCGGAATAGGCCGCAGGGGAGCAGTAGAGGCCAGCAAGCGGCCTGTACATCGGAGGATTTGGGGGTGAGGCGTTCTACTAGGAGTCGCAGCAATGCTGCTCCAACTCCCCCCACAGAGGTGAGAAGCTGCAAGGCTGGATCCTCCTCGGAAAAGCTGGGTGCAGCCAGCGGAAAGCTGGGTTTGTCTGGAAGAAGGCAGAGTGCTCACGGAGGTGAAGCCGACCTCAGTGAGGAAGGCTGGGGAGTGCTGAGGACCCGGGAGTCTATTTCCACCTATACCTCCCGGGTAAAAAGTCACCTCCGTGAGTATGAAGACGCCTGTAAGGCCATCAGGAGGCTCCGAGAGGAACAGCGGTGTGCCCGTGCCAAGGCCAAGATTACTCCAAAAAGGAAAAAGACAGAGATCCAGGGGCAGATAAAGACACTAATGTCTGAAATACAAGTTTTGGAGGAGAGGAGAGCCGAATTATTGGAGAAGAGTGGTCCATTTAAAGAGAAACTGAAAAATGAGGAGCGCTTCAGGGTGAAAGAAGAAGATAAAAATAAAAGGTTGATGGGGCTGCAACCTGAGAGCCAGGTGGATGATGTGAAGGAGATGGAGGAAGAACAACAGCCAGATCCACCTGGTGGCTTGCGGCAACAGCAGCAGGCCCCGTACAGTGGGCCCCCTGCACAGCAACCAGCAGTATCACCTGCCGACTCAGGGGAGGACAGTGACAGCAGCTACCAGGGAGGGGCGCTAATGGCCCAGATCCGCATGCTGGAATCCCCAGTGTGTCCTCAGAACCTGGTGTTTGGAGATGAGCTCCCAAATGAGGCACCTGGGGGTAAGAAGAAAAAGAAGACCAAGCCAAAGCAGCAAGAAGTGGTGAGTTACATCTACACCCCCCTCCCTGTAAATCCTGAGTCGGCCGCAGGGTCAGCTCATTGTGCAAGCCCCGTTACCCAGCCCAGCCCGTGTTCTGTGGTGGACTCGGTGCAAAGGTGCGGGGAGAGTACAGATACTAAAAGGGCGCAGAGCTCCATGCCTGTTTGCAGTAGCAGTGATGGAGCAGAGAAGGCATCGGCCGAAAGGGCCGTACAGTGAGGGCGGCCCAGCGGTGGGCAGAGAGGCAGACTCCGGTGCTGTAGTTCGCTCCCCTGTGGGAGAGGGGGTGACTCAGTGCCGGAGGTAGTAAAGGGCATAACGGACACTCCCAAAAGTGAAGAAAAACGTTTGTTTTGTATTGGTGCCGCTGATCCCATTGATCAGCGGTGCCATGAAAAGACTGGAGATGATGCTGATGAGGCGGAGGGCACTAATAAGAACAGGGCTGGGGCCTCCTCTAGACCGGGCAAGCATGCTGCCCGGTCCCTTAAAGGGCCAGCGGAGGTTGTCCCAGCCCTAGTGCCCCGTGATGCTGAGGCAAAACGGGAAAAAATGTCATCATCGTCATCGTTTGCCGGATTATCTGTTTCTGGTCCAGCCAGTGTGAATGAGAAGGTAAATGGGGGTACGGGGTGTATGACTGGGGAGCGGATGGAGGTTAATGTTATTGGAGAAGGTGATTTTGCTGTTGCTGAAATTAGGGGTGGTGATGGGACTACAGATGATGTTATTGGAAACAATGTTGTTGGGGGAAGTGCTAATGTTGTTATTGAGGGTGGTGGGGATGTTGTCATTAGAAGTGGTGTAGGTGTAGGGTCTGGTCCGGTTGCCCCCCCAGTGGTGACAGATCATATGAGTTATGCCAATGTCACTGCTGGGGGAAGTAGAATGCTTTCCTCGTCTCCTGACTCTAGGGACGGTTTGTTGCAGCGACGTCTCCTGGAAGTTCTGAAAAAGGGGGAAAGGTCGATTAATGTAGAGGGTAGAGCAGTTGATCTGTCCTTCTGGATAGAGAGACACGGTCTCTCTGCCTTCCGAGAGGAAAGAGGGGGCGATACTGTGTGGTCCCTCCCAACAGCCGGGGCAGGTAGTAACCGTAGGAATGTGGTCCGTCTTCGGTGGCAGGGCGAAGATATGTGTCCTTCAAGGACCAAAGTGGTTGAGCTCTTGCTAAAGATGGGCTTCAAGGCAGTTGATATCTTTGCCTTGATACATCCCTATGGTGCTCCTGAATTCGATATCAGTTTTGTTCGGCCAGAGGGGCTTGAGCTTTTCTGGTCGAATTATGAATTGGTAAAGAATGAGCCCGGCTGGCGAGACTTTGCCGTACAGGCATTGTCTCGTCAAAACGAAATCAAGAGAGTGACCGTTTTGACCCGTAACGAATCACTCTCTTGTGTTGACATCATCACCTGGTTAGGACGGTATGGCGAGGTAATGGGGGTCCCACAGAAGAACAGGGACGAGTTTGGCATCTGGTCAGGAGCCTGGACGTTTTTGGTAAAACTTAAACGTTCAGGAAATACAGTTACCCATATTCCATCCTCTGCCTTTCTCGGCAGGGATCGTATCCAGATTTTCTACCGGGGTCAGCCGAAGCTCTGTCACAGATGTGGTGACCCCACACACTTCAGTGCAAACTGTACGGTGCAGAAATGTGATTTGTGTGGGGGTGTAGGCCATCTTGCCGCATCTTGTGCAGAGATTAGGTGTCACCTGTGTGGTGACTTAGGTCACCCATTCAGTCGTTGCCCTCGTTCTTTCGCTAATGCAGTCTTGTCCCCAGTGGGTGAAGATCACGAGCCGGAATCTGCTGGGGAGGGGACTAGCAGGGGTGGAGGAACTGAGGGGTCAGTGAGGAACAGCAAGAGAAAGACACCAGCCCAACTAAGACGTCTTGATAAACGCCAAAGGGATAGGGTGATGGGGAAAGCCCGGGTTACTGGGACGACCTCTCATTCTGTCCCAGAGGCCAACCTTGCTGCTGAGACCCTGAGGGATGGCGAGCTGAATGAGGAGGTCAGGAGGATCCAGAATGAGGAAGGTGCCATCTCCTCAGATAGCGTGGAGGAGGATGATGTGGGATGGCAGAAGGAGACACGAAAGCGGGGTACAAGTAAAAAAAAAAAGGGAGATTTGAGATCTTCTCCCACCCTGGTCCAGGTGCCAAAGGAAGGCAAAACTGACTCCCCTCTGGTTGGCCTTTCCAATCGATTCCGACCCCTCAGGGACATCTCCTCCTCTTCTTCGGAAGGGGAGGATGAGGGGGAGGTGGCAGAGGGGCTTCCAGGGGGCGCCGAGTCCTCTTCCCCTGGGGAGGTTATGTCCTCAGGGGAAGGGACTGGCCTAGAATCCGGAGACGAGGAAAGTAAAACGACGTCTGGTGAGATGGACACTTCTATTTCTCTAAAGAGGGTGAAGAGTTCTTCTGATGTGGAGGGTGAGAAGGGGAGTGGGAAAAAGAAAGCTGTCTAACTCAATCACCCTTGATGGCGGCACCCTCTCCGTTGACTCTGGCATCCATTAATGTTGCCAGCATTAAGTCAGATACAGCTCGATTTGCGGCCTATGATTTTTTTGCCCATATTAATGCTGATATTTTATTTTTGCAGGAGACCAGGCTAACAGATATGTCATCTATCTACAAGGCTAAAAGAGAGTGGAGGAATGGGCCCTCCTACTGGTCTCTTGGGGCCGAGCCGTATAGCGGAGTGGCGGTCCTTTATACCACAGCGGTAGAATGCCGACGGGTTATCGAGTTAGAAATGGGGAGGTGCCTGATCTTAGATGTCCTCATGAGGGGACAAGAACTTCGCCTTATTAACATCTACGGCCCACAGTCTAAGTGGGACCGGAAGTGCCTCTTTATGAGGATCAAGCCCTATCTTTTTACAAGTCGGCAGGTGGTCTTTGGAGGGGACTTTAATGCTGTCACGAGGCCCCAAGACAGGGGAGGTGCCAGAGACAAGCTGACTTATGATAGCGTCGCCCTTAATAGCATAGCGAGTGAGGCTCGCTTGGTGGATGTCCACATCCGGCACACCCCAGGCCACGCGGGATTCACCTATCATAGGGGTAGTTGTAGGTCTAGGATAGACAGGTTTTATTTAAAGGTGGAAGCCGTCTCTTCAGCAGTGTCTGTTGTTGAGGTGGAGTTCTCCGATCACTGTTTAATTTAGTTTTCTCTGAATGTCACAGAGACCCCCCGGATGGGCAGAGGCTATTGGAAGCTGAATTCGTCTCTCTTGGAAGAAGCGGAGATAAGACAGTCCTTTGAGGATTTTCTTCAGAGCCAGGTACCATTGCTGGGCCTTTGTAACAGTAAGTCAGAGTGGTGGGAGATCTTCAAGGAAAGGGTTGCGAGATTCTTCCGCCAGCTCTCGGGCCTCAGAAGCCTAAATAGGTACCGCTTGTACCAGGGCCTGAGGAAGAAACTTGAGAACCTTGTCTCGACTGGAGGTAGTCGTGATGATATCTCCAGAGTGAAGTCCTTGCTGATGAAGTGCCAGTACGATAGGCACGCATCTTTGGTTTTTGAGAGGGATTACGGGAAGTACCGCTCGCCCGACCCTTACAGAAACTGCAAGATGTCAGTGAATAGTAAAATAGTCTCAGGACTGATTGATAGTACTGGATCCTTGAAAAGGTCCAGATCAGGGATCCTGGAGGTCGTCAGATCCTTATACTCGCACCCCTTGGGAAGGAAGGATCTAGATCGAGATAAGGTATCAGCTTTCTTGGCTGAAACCATCCCTGAACCAGGAGTAGACCCCTCTCTTGACGTTTTGACAGAGATGATCCGGGAAGAGGAAGTCAGGATGGCTATTGATGGGCTTGCCCTCAAGAAGTCACCCGGTCCGGATGGCTTAACATCTGAGTTCTATAAGACCTTTAAGGACACTTTGGTTCCCCTCTTGACTGCGGTTTTTAATGAGTGTCTATCCTCGGGCACTCTGCCAAAGTCAATGAGGAGGTCAGCGCTGATCATCCTGTCAAAGGGTAAAGACCCGTCCCACATTGAGAATTGGCGTCCCATAGCACTTCTCAATGCGGACAGAAAGATTCTGGCAAAAGTGCTGTTTAACCGGCTGGTGGAGTTTGCACCCCGGCTCCTTTCGGGGGCTCAGCATTGCTCTGTTCTGGGCCGCAGTACATTCAGTGCTGTGCTCAGTGTCCGAGAGGCTGTGGAGCAGGGTAGGGCTGGCCACTGGAAGGGGTACTTGCTGTCCTTGGATCAGGCAAAAGCGTTTGATCGGGTTAACCATGAGTACCTCTGGTCTGTCCTTCTGAGATATGGCCTGCCAGGGGGTTTTGTTGATTGGCTTAAGACCTTATATGTAGGGGCAGAGAGTTTCCCGCTTGTGAATGGTTGGATTGGCCGCTCTTTTGAGGTTGGGTCTGGTGTCCGTCAGGGTTGTCCTTTGAGCCCTTTGCTGTACGTGTTTGCAATCGATCCTTTCCTTAGAAGGATTGGTTGTGGACCGTTGGCGGGGGTGAGAATGGACCTGGCGGTGCCGGATTCGGCTCTGAGGGTGGTAGCGTACGCTGATGATATCACTGTGTTTGTCTCCTCACAAGAGGAGGGCAGATGGGTGATGTCAGAGGTGGACCGCTACTCGGAGGTATCCGGGTCCAAGATCAATGAGGATAAGTGTGAGAGTCTCTGGCTGGGAGGGGGAGATCCTGATTTTAATCTCCCGGACGCCCTTCCAGAGCCCCAGGAATCCGCAAAAGTCCTCGGCATCGAATTTGGTCAAGGGGATTACCCCAAACAAAACTGGGACAGCAGGCTTAAGATCGCCGCTCAGAAGGTGGATCAGTGGAAGGGTTGGTCTTTGACCCTCCGGGAAAGGGTTAACCTGATGAAAACTTTCCTGCTCCCTTTGCTGATATATCTGGGCAGTGTATGCATGTTGCCAGAACCTCTTTGGACCCGGGTCTACAGTGTGTTCTTCCAAATGTTATGGGGGAATAGACTGAACCTAGTGAAGAGGGAGGTTACTTACCGTACGAGGAGACTAGGGGGGTTGTGTATGGTCAACCCTGTGGTGTTCCTAGTGAATACCTTTCTTAAGACCAATATAGCAAACCTCTGGTCAGAGAGGGCTCCTCTGTGGGTATCCTCCTGTAGGGGATGGTTTCGGCCTTTCTTCCAGGAATGGGAGACAGGAGGGCAAGTGAAGGATCTTCGCACACCACACGGACATCTCCCGGCTTATGCTACCCTGGTTCTGAAGGTTACGTCGGTGGGGTCTGGGGATGTGGGAGATTAGGACTCTGTCGAGGAAATTCCTTGACAAGAGGGTCCTGTCTTCTCATTTCCAGAGGCCATTGGCGCTCAAGGACTGCCCAAGTCGGGATCTGGAGGTGGGTTTAGAGCTTTTGAATTCTATCAGGATCCCCTTGAAGTTTTGGGACTTGACTTGGCGCTGCTTCCATGGGAAACTGTGTGTGAGGGACAATCTGAAGTGCAGGAGCTCTGAAGACCGGGGATGTCCCCGCGAAGAGTGTGGAGGCATGCTGGAAAGCATGGAGCATTTTCTGCTTCATTGTCCCTTTAACACAGAGGTTTACAACAGGGTGGGCGCTTCCATTGGTTGGCCTCGGCTGGCCAGTCTCTCCTATGCGGAATGGGCCTATGGGGCATTCAGAAACCTTGGAGGCTGGGACCAGTGCACTTTATTCCTAGTCAGCTCAGTGGTCAGGTATTACACGTGGAACGCACGGTGTTTAGTGTCGACGCAGCGTAAAATCCTCCCTGTGGGTGAGGTGGTTAGGAACATTCTTGGTGACCTGGTGAAGGTGCGTTCTCTGGAGTACGAGAGGCTGGGTGCTGGCAGGGCCTCTCGTCTGTGGAGGGGCTCTGCCTTTAAAGTGCCTTAGCCTGTTGTCTCCCCATGGTGGTGGGCTGATGCTGGCACATTAGTCTTTTTGTTTTGTGCTGTAGATATATGGTGATATAGGGCTTGCAGGCACTGAACTTGAGCTTTAGGGGTTTGTGTGATTGAAAAGCCTTATTGTTGTTTGTTGTTTGGTTTGTATAGTTTGTATTATTTTGTATATATTTGTTTTGTTTGTACATTTATGTATATGTGTATATATGTATATATATTGTATTTTTTTCTAGGGGTGGTGTTGTGTTGGGGTTTAGTGTTAGGTTGGGTGGTGGGTAGATGGGGGGAGGGGGGTTTCTGTGTGGGACCTTTTATTAAAAAATAAATAAATCCTGGACTGGTTCATGGACGTCTGTTATCATGTACTGGGGGCATGGGATGCGGGACCAGCTCAGGGCCAAAAAAAAAAAAAAAAAAACATTGTATATTCTGTTTTTCTGTTTGCGGTGTTTGTTGGTGGTTTGACACATATTTATTATATTTATTATTTTGGGTGGGGAAATGCAACCGGACCAGTTTTTAGTTATTATTGTTGTTATTATTATTACTGTAAGTATTATTATTATTGTAGAGTGTTTAGTAGTTGTTGTTATTATAGCGGTGTGTTTGGTGAGAATGAGGCTGGACCAGAAGATACTTGGTTGGACATTTTTGGACTAATATGGACTCATTTTTGTATATATTATACAGGTGTATGTTGTTTGTATTATTGTTATGGTGATGTTCGTTCTTTTTGTAATGTTTTATATTTTTTAATAAAAGATCTACAGGATTTAACTCAAGATCAGTACAGAAAAAGTAATGTAATTATGTACACATTGACCTCACCAGCAGAATAGTGAGTACAGCTCTGGGGTATAATACAGGACATAACTCAGGATCAGGATAAGTAATGTAATGTATGTACACAGTGACCCCACCAGCAGAATAGTGAGTACAGCTCTGCAGTATAATACAGGCATCTGGGGTTGTGCTGCTAGGTCTTTGTTTTTTGATATCCATAGAATTACATGAGATAAATGTTGTCAGAACCCATCAACTTAGATGGGACTGGCTGACTACTAATGTATATGAGGGTGTTGGGTGTTTCTGTTCACACAACTGATGTTCTAGTCCTGCTCACCTAGCTGATGTTTTTTTTTTTTTTTCTATTATTGCAATCGCTATAATACTCAAAAACTAAGCTAAACACATTAAAAGCAGTAGAAATCAGTATTAGTAAAATGTATCAACCTCAAGGGCACAGGTACTATGAAGATAGACCATGTGACTCCTTTCAATCCCCTACACAGAGAGGGCCCAGACCAGTTTGACCTCACCTGTACTTTTAATGGATGGTGAGAACCCGTGAAAGGATCTCTTCTTCATTGTAATTAAGTGGATACAAATAAGCACAAGACCATTTGGTAGTTAGAAGTGTTGCAGAGTTAACTAACACCAGAAGGGGGCACCATATCATTCTTTTTTGTTTTTAAATATATCTTTATTGTCATATACATTTCCATACATGAAAATCCACAAAAACAAAATATAATACCCCCTGACCCACCCCGCACCTATCCACCCCTCAGCATGGAATTACTATCTGATCCTGAAGGACAACAACCTAGCAAACCCTCTAACAAGGAGACAGCCTAATTTTTCCATAATGACCACTTTTCCTTTTCCTTTATTCCTATTTTCCTATCCTTATATAGGATTTCATATTCATATTTTTTTTACCTTATTCACTAACCCTATCCATTCTTTTTCCATTGGCGCATCCGGGCCCATCCACCTTCTAAGTATCACCATCTTTGCTAGTCCAATAATTCTCCGAATCACATTTCCAAAACCTTTATGTTCAATTCTATCCCCAGAACTACACTTCTAGCCTCAAACGGCACCTCAACTTTGAAATCCTTCACAATTTTCCTATACACACTTTCCGAAAATTCTTTAAAGGGGTACTCCCGTGGAAAACTTTTTTTTTTAAATCAACTGGTGCCAGAAAGTTAAACAGATTTGTAAATCACTCCTATTAAAAAATCTTAATCCTTCCAGTACTTTTTAGGTGCTGTATACTAAAGAAAAATCCAAAAAAGAAATGCATTTCCTCTGATGTCTTGACCACAGTGCTCTCTGCTGACCTCTGCTGTCCATTTTAGGAACTGTCCAGAGCAGGAAAAAATCCCCATAGCAAACATATGCTGCTCTGGACAGTTCCTAAAATGGACAGCAGAGAGCACTGTGGTCATGACATCAAAAAAAGAAATGCATTTCCTCTGATTTCTATTTAGTATACAGCCCCTAAAAAGTACTGGAAGGATTAAGATTTTTTTTAATAGAAGTAATTTACAAATCTGTTTAACTTTCTGGCACCAGTTGATTTAAAAAAAAATAAAGTTTTCCACGGGAGAACCCCTTTAACTCTCCAAGAATCCAACATTAAGGGCAGTAGATCCACCTCTTCCTTATTGCATTTGGGGCAAAGGGCGTCTTTTCTTATACCCATTTTCTCAAGGAGCTTTGGCATGTAAAAAATCCTATGATTCAGTTTCCAAAAAGAAACACAGTGATTCATATTAACTGAGAACCTCTTAACATTCTTACAAATTTCCTCCCATTCCTCCTCCTTTATTACCCCTATGTTCTGCTCCCACTTAGTTACATAGTTACATAGTTAGTACGGTCGAAAAAAGATATATGTCCATCAAGTTCAACCAGGGAATTAAGGGGTAGGGGTGTGGGGAAGGGATGGGATTTTATATTTCTTCATAAGAATTAATGTTATTTTGTTCCATGAATTTATCTAATCCTGTTTTAAAGCTGTTAATTGTTCCTGCTGTGACCAGTTCCTGAGGTAGACCGTTCCATAAATTCACAGTCCTCATGGTAAAGAAGGCGTGTCGCCCTTTGAGACTAAACGTTTTCTTCTCCAGACGGAGGGAGTGCCCCCTCGTCCTTTGGGGGGGTTTAACCTGGAACAGTTTTTCTCCATATTTTTTGTATGGGCCATTAATATACTTATATACGTTTATCATATCCCCCCTTAAACGTCTCTTCTCAAGACTAAACAATTGTAACTCCTTTAATCTCTCCTCATAGCTAAGATGTTCCATGCCCCATATTAGTTTAGTCGCGCGTCTCTGCACCCTTTCCAACTCCGCAGTGTCCCTTTTATGGACAGGTGCCCAAAACTGAACAGCATATTCCAGGTGAGGCCGTACCAATGCTTTATAAAGGGGGAGTATTATGTCCCTGTCCCTTGAGTCCATGCCTCTTTTGATACATGACAATATCCTGCCGGCTTTGGAAGCAGCAGCCAGACATTGCATGCTATTCTGTAGTCTGTGATCTACAAGTACACCCAGATCCTTCTCTACCAGCGACTCTGCCAGTTTAATCCCCCCTAAGACATACGATGCATGCAGGTTATTAGTACCCAGATGCATAACTTTACATTTATCCACATTGAACCTCATTTGCCAAGTGGATGCCCAGACACTTAGTCTATCCAAGTCATCTTGTAACTTATGCACATCCTCTATAGACTGTACCGTGCTACAAAGCTTGGTGTCATCTGCAAAGATAGAAACAGAGCTGTTAATACCATCCTCTATATCATTGATAAATAAATTAAACAACAGCGGGCCCAGTACTAAACCTTGGGGTACACCACTAATAACCGGGGACCAATCAGAGTACGAATCATTGACCACCACTCTCTGGGTACGATCCATGAGTCAGTGTTCAATCCAGTTACAAACTAAAATATCCAAACCCAAAGACCTTAACTTACCTGTCAGACGTCTGTGAGGGACAGTATCAAACGCTTTAGCAAAATCCAGAAACACTATATCCACAGCCATTCCTCTGTCAAGGCTTCTACTCACCTCTTCATAAAAGCAAATTAGATTGGTTTGACAACTTCCATCCTTAGTAAACCCATGCTGGCTATCACTTATAATACAATTATCCCCTATGTATTCCTGTATGTAATCCCTTATAAGTCCTTCAAACAATTTACCCACAATGCACGTTAAACTTACCGGTCTATAGTTTCCTGGGGAAGACCTAGAGCCCTTTTTGAAGATTGGCACTACATTCGCCTTGCGCCAGTCCCTTGGCACAATACCAGACACCAGAGAATCTCTAAATATCATAAACAAGGGTACAGATATTACTGAACTTACCTCTCTAAGAACTCTTGGGTGTAGTCCATCCGGCCCTGGGGATTTGCTTACATTTATATTACTTAACTTACCTTGTACCATCTCTACATTAAGCCAGTTCAGTACATTACATGATGTGTTACCAGCACTGACCTGGCCAATGTCAGCTCCTTCTTCCATAGTGTATACAGAACTAAAGAACCCATTCAGTAGCTCCGCCTTCTCTTGATCGCCTGTGACAACCTCCCCATTATCATTATTAAGGGGTCCTACATGCTCTGTCCTTGGTTTTTTTGCATTTCTATATCTAAAAAAATGTTTAGGATTAGTTTTGCTTTCTTTGGCCACCTGTCTCTCATTTTGAATTTTTGCTGTTTTTATTACATTTTTACAGATTTTATTAAGCTCCTTGTACTGTTTAAATGTTATAGCTGACCCATCAGATTTGTATTTTTTGAAGGCTATTTTTTTTTTTGTTTATTGCTCTTTTAACATCATGTGTCATGTAGGATTTAGTTTTAATCGTTTATATTTGTTCCCCTTTGGTATATATTTAGATGTATAGTTATTTAGTGATTTTCATTTTAATTTCTGTGTGTTCCCAATACTATTCACAATCTTTCTATATACTATCCCTAACAAATTCTTTACCTTTTGTCCCTTTCCCCATATCAAAAACTCTATTATTTCCTGTGTTTCAATTTTCCACCTTTGATTCTCCTTATCCCTCCACCCTCTGCTTCTTTAACTTCATTATAGCCAAATTTATTCTCTTTCTCTAACCCAAACTCACTACCTATTTGTGCCCACTCTTTCAACTTCCCCTCTTCAAATAAGTGAATTACTTTATCAATACCCTTCTCTCTCCAATGTATGAATTTTCATGTGTGTTACCCCATATAGGTGTAAACTCAGAACTCCCTTGTACCTCCAAAATTATTTTAAATCTTTTTCTCCAAATATCCAGTGCTTGTATGGTCAACTCTTTTCTCAACTCTTTTCCCTCAATCTCCCACTCTCTAACACTGTCCAAATTATTTCCCTTTTATTCCTTTTTCTTGAACAATCTCCATCAAAAATTCACCTTCTTGTGCAATGTAAGTTAATTGTGTTATAACATAATAATAATAAAATTATGTGAATTCACTTACCGTATATTCCTATTTATCTCCTCAAAGAATTTATTTCTGATCCGGATTAGGGTCCCCCTAAAATAATGCACCACCATTGGAAAAAGTACCCTTTTTGCCAAGGCAATCTTATCCGCCATATATAGGTCCAATTTACTCCATATCTGACACTTATTTACGTTTTTTCCCTTTAATGGGGAAATGTTAAAATTTTCAAATTCTTGAAATTTTTTTGAAACCAACACTCCAAGATATTCAAAATTCTCATTCAAATTCAATATTTTAATATTACCAATTGGTTCTTCTATCGATTTATCTAATGGAAGAAGTGCTGATTTCTTCCAATTAATTCGCAACCCAGATTTCTTTCCCAATTCTTCTACTTCCCCCATTACTGCTGTAATATTACTTTCTGGGTTGCGTACAAACAAAACCTCATCATCTGTGTATAGGAGGATTTTTTCCTCACCCCCCCCCCCCTTAACAACGAACCCTTCAAAACTAGCGGTGCTATGTATTTTTAAAGCCAACGGCTCCACAAACAAGGCAAAAAGCAGGTGTGACAATGGGCTCACATTTGTAAATTAACAAAATGAAAAATAGCCAGCACAACTACCTACTACACGGGTGCACGCTGCTGGGGCAAATACAGAGTATATAGAAAAAGAAGATTGCAGCAGCACACTTGGTAAAAAAAATGGAGGCTCTTAGCGCACTTTTTGATCGAAACCTTTTGATCAAAAAGTGCGCTAAGAGCCTCCATTTTTTTTACCAAGTGTGCTGCTGCAATCTTCTTTTTTTGTAGATTTGTAAATTACTTCTATTAAAAAATCCTAATCCTTCCAGTACTTATTAGCTGTTGAATATTACAGAGGAAATGTTTTTCTTTTTGGAACACAGAGCTCTCTGCTGTCATCATGACCACAGTGCTTTCTGCTGACATATCTGTCCATTTTAAGAACTGTTCAGAGTAGGAGAAAATCCCCATAGCAAACATATGCTTCTCTGGACAGTTCCTAAAAGGGACAGAGATGTCAGCAGAGAGCACGATGGTCATGATGTCAGCAGAGAGCTCTGTATTCCAAAAAGAAAACCATTTCCTCTGTAGTATACAGACCCTAAAAAGTACTGTAAAGATTAAGATTTTTTAATAGAAGTAATTTACAAATCTGTTTAACTTTCTGACACGGGAGAACCCCTTTATAACTGGAAGACAGTTCCCCGTTAATCTGAATCCTAGTGGGTTCACTATAAATTGTCCACACTGCCCTTATGAAATTTTCTCCCAAACCAAACTCCCCCAATACCTTAATCAGGAAGCCCCATTCCACCCTGTCAAAAGCCTTATTGGCATCCAGAGACAGGATGGAACATGGCTTTCCACACTCCTTTTGCATATTCCAAAACAATCTCCTGATATTCCCAAACATACAACTACCTGGGACAAATCCCTTCTGTTCTTCCCCCACAATCTGATTGAATACCTTGGCCAGTCTCATAGTCCACATTTTTGAAAAAATCGTACTATCCGTATTGAGTAACGAGATCGGCCGAAAGGCATCCATCTCCCCGCTGTCCTTTCCTCTCTTCAGTATTAAAATAATTACAGCACCAAGCATAGATGGGGGCAACTTCCCCACTTTCAAGGATTCATGAAATACCTCTAAGAGAAAACCCAACAATGGATCTCCTAATCTCCTGTACACTTCAAAAACAAAGCCATCTGACCCTGGCTGGTGTTAAATTTTCTTAAGTGCTTCTTGAATTTCCGTTATTGTGATTTCTTCATTCAGTCCTTTCAGACCTTCACTCCCTACCTTAGGAATTTCAAATTTTTTCAAAAACTCCTCAATTTTAGTATTGTCCTTTATTTCTTCACTCTGATAAAGTTTTTTATAATATTTTATTGCTACTTCCTCAATCTCCTGTTTCCCAAATTCCATACTACCCTGATCATCTAATATTCCTTTAACCTCTTAAGGACAATGGACGTAAATGTACGTCATGGTGCTGTGGTACCTAACGCACCATGACTTACATTTACGTGCCGCTATGACAGTGAGCACCGTACCGGTGCTCGTGTCATGCGCGGAAGGTCCAGGCTGCTATCAGCAGCGAGGGACCCGCCGGTAATGGCGGACATCCGCAATTGTGCGGATGTCCACCATTAACCCCTCAGATGCCGTGATCAATACAGATCGCGGCATCTGCGGCAGTGCGGTACTTTGAATGGATAATCAGATTGCCCGTAGCGCTGCCGCGGGGATCCGATCATCCAGAATGTCAGCCGGAGGTCCCCTCACCTGCTTCTGGCTGTCTCCTGGGGTCTTCTGCTCTGGTCCGAGATCGAGCAGACCAGAGCAGAAGATCACCGATAATACTGATCAGTGCTATGTCCTATGCATAGCACTGAACAGTGTTAGCAATCAAATGATTATTATAAATAGTCCGCTATGGGGACTATTAAAGTGTAAAAAAAAAGTAAAAAAATTTAAAATAAAAAAGTAAAAAAAAAATTTAAAAACCCCAATAAAAAAGTAAAACATCTGTTTTTCCCATTTTACCCCCCAAAAAGTGTAAAAAAAATAATTAATACACATATTTTGTATCGCCGCATGCATAAAAGTCTGAACTATTAAAATATATTGTTAATTATCCCGTTATTATCCCGTTATAATTATAAACGTAAACAAATAAAAAAAAGTCCAAAATTGCTTTTTTGTCTTATTTTATTCCAAAAAAGTTATGAAAAGTAAAACCTATGCAAAAGTGGTATTGATAAAAACTGCAGATCAAATGGCGCAAAAAAAAAGCCCTCATACTGCCCCATATACGGAAAAATTAGAAAGTTATAGGTGGTCAAAATAGGGCAATTTCAAACATACTAATTTTGTTAAAATGGTTTGAGATTTTTTTAAGCGGTACAATTATAGAAAAACAGATAACATGGGTATCATTTTAATCGTATTGACCCACAGAATAAAGAAAACATGTAATTTTTACCGGAAGTGTACAGCGTGAAAACAAAACCTTCCAGAATTTGCTAAATTGTGTTTTTCTTTTCAATCTTCCCACATAAATATTTGTTTGGTTGCGCCGTACATTGTGTTGTAAAATAAGTCATGCAACTACAAAGTACAATTGATGATGCAAAAAAAACAGCTCTCATATGGGTCTGTGGATGGAAATATAAAAGAAATATGATTTTTAGAAGGCGAGGAGGAAAAAACGAAAATGCAAAAATAAAATTGATCTGGTCCTTAAGGCCAAAATGAGCCTGGTCCTTAAGGGGTTAATATTCCTTCTCTCCCTTTGATTGCTCACAATCCCAGCTAACCATTTACTCAATTTACCCTTTTCCATAAATTCTTTTTGACCCCAAAATAGGAGTCTATGCTGCACTTTTTACCTGGTTTCCTCTAACTTTTCTCTTCCACTAGGATCTCTTGCTTTACTGTATCCTTGTTCGGCCTCCTCCACTAACTTGATCAGGGTCCTCTCTTTTTCCTTTGCTTTTTTCCTAACTCTACTTATGTTTCTGTACAGGCAACCCCTTAGAAAAGCTTTTAGAGTGTCCCATACAGTAAACAAACTGGCTGTATTTTTATTAGTTTGCCAAAATTCCAATAATTCCTCTTTTATTCCCTCTGTCACCTCGTCTATCTCCAGCCAGTGAGAGTGAATATTAAATTCCCTCCCTTGGTTATTTTTTATTCCACTATGCTGAACCCTGAAGCATACAATTGAATGATTTGATACTACCCCAGGGATATACTGAATTTTATTAATTTTAGCAAGTGCACTATCATTTGTAAGCACCATGTCTATTCTAGACGCTGTGGTATGTGTCTTACTAAAACCCAAAAGGTTACACTTTCTGGATAAATATATCTACACACATCATTCAGTCCAAGCTCTCCACAAAAATTAGCTAACCCCGTTGAACTGCTACTTCTCTGCGCCCCTTTTCTATCTCTTACATTTTCCATCACGCAGTTAAAATCTCCTGTAATATACAGGTCCTGAAAGTTCTTATCTATAGATATAAAACTCAATGTGTGTGTGTATGTATGTATGTGTGTATGTATGTGTGCATGTTCCAGCATCACGTCCAAACGGCTAAAGATATTAACATGAAACTTGGCACACATGTTACTTATATGTCAACAACAAACATAGGATAGGTGATTTAACCCTTACTCACCCCCATTTGCCAGGGGCGGGGTTTATGTTTAAAGTCCCATACAAGTCTATGGGAAATATATGTTACTGCATAACTTACAAACGGCTTGAGATATTTCGATAATACTTGGTCACATGTTACTTATATGTCCACTTAAGATATAGGATAGTTAATTTAACCCTTAACTACCCCCATTTGTGAGGGTTGGGGTTTTTGTTTAAAGTCCCATGCAAATCAATGGGAAATGTATGTTCCCACATAACTTCCGTACGGCTGGAGATATTTCAATAACTGGTACACATATTACGGGTCGGGATAGGAGGTCGACATAGGAGGTCGACATAGGAGGTCGGGATAGGAGGACGGGAAAGGAGGACGGGATAGGAGGAAGCGATAGGAGGACCGGGTTAGGAGGAGCGGAATAGGAGGAGCGGGATAGGAGGTCGGGATAGGATGTTGAGATAGGAGGACGCGATAGGAGGACGGGATAGGAGGACGGGATAGGAGGTCGAGATAGGAGGTCGGGATAGGAGGTCGGGATAGGAGGTCAGGATAGGAGGTCGGGATAGGAGGACGGGATAGGAGGTCAGGATAGGAGGTCAGGATAGGAGGTCGGGATAGGAGGTCAGGATAGGAGGACGGGATAGGAGGTCGAGATAGGAGGACGGGATAGGAGGTCGAGATATGAGGACGGGATAGGAGGTCAGGATAGGAGGACGGGATAGGAGGTCATGAAAGGAGGACAGGATAGGAGGAAGGGAAAGGAGGACGGGATAGGAGGACGGGAAAGGAGGACGGGAAAGGAGGACGGGAAAGGAGGATGGGAAAGGAGGTCGAGATAGAAGGACGGGAAAGGAGGTCGAGATTGGAGGACGGGAAAGGAGGACAGGAAAGGAGGTCGAGATATGAGGACGGGAAAGGAGGACGGGATAGGAAGACGTGATAGGAGGACGGGATAGGAGGATGGGATAGGAGGACGGGATAGGAGGTCGATATAAGATGACGGGATAGGAGTTCGGGATATGACAACAATATATGAGGACGGGATATGAAGTCAAAAGCTTCCTCCTATGTTTATTTTCCTCCCCAACAAGGATTAGGAAGGAAAAACCGGGCAACGCCGGGTACTCAGCTAGTCCTTAATAAAGATGGCCAATCTATTCAAGACCTCTAACCTGAATGGTGGCGGGGTATAGATGAAAGCTAACACAACTTCCGTTTCTTCCCATTTTGCAAACAGAAAAACATATCTGCCCCTATCATCACATTCTAAACAGCATATATCGATGTTAATCCTACCATGTATCAACACGGAAACCCCAGAGGAGTACGCAGAGATGGTAGAGAGAAATTCCCATTTCACCCATCTTTTCCTCACTAAATTCAGAGCATCATTTGTATGGTGTTTCCACCAAACAAATAATGGCAGGTAGATAATTATTAATCCTATCAAAAATAGCGACTCTCTTAATATTCTCCTCTATACCTCTAACATTCCAACAACAAAAAAAATCTTATCTTCCTTGTCAATAAACCCTACCTATAGATCATTTTCTTTCTCAAAACTGTTAACTCTCCCTCTCCCTCTCCCTTACACTCCTTTAATGCCAGGCTGATCCCCCCCCCCCCCCCCCCATTTGAGTTGAGTCTCCTCTACTCTCTCCACTTTTCACTTGTCTCCATCAGCCTTTCTATCCTGCTCACAGATGCCTTGACAGGTTAAAAGAAACCTTCAGCTGTGAGAAGTATTAGGTCTCTTATATGTGAGAATGGTCTAATGATTGTGAAACCCCCTCCTCATCTCTATATCCTGTATATGCCTTTTATTTCTAGAAGGTATCAATTCCTGCACACTGTCGTGAAACAGATATTGAGGTTTCTATATAAAGAAGCGGACGTTGTGTAAAAATTCCTTCCAATTCTTTACCCAATTTGATACGTATTTCTTTTCGTCATAAATCACATCATTAAAGGCCTTAATATAAGGACCACACAAGATGAAGGCAATTTTTGCAGTCTTATAAATGGCATTATCAGAAGTGCAATGCCTGTTATATAAATAGGAAACAGCCCAAGCAGATTTTATGAAGCCGATGAGGTGTGTTAAATCAAACATATATTCTGTAAAGTAAGCATGAATGAAATCTGCAAAAGTTATCAAACTATGAACTCTAAAGCCTAGTTCATGAGGTGGGAGAGCTGGAAAAATTGTACAGGCGCATTCTGTACATAAACACACAAACACAGTGGGGGAGATTTATCAAAACCTGTCCAAAGGAAAAGTTGCTGAGTTGCCCATAGCAACCAATCAGATTTTTTAACAAGGCCTCTGAAAAATGAAGAAGTGATCTGATTGGTTGCTATGGGCAACTGGGCAACATTTCCTCTGGAAAAGTTTTGATAAATCTCCCTTAGTGCCACTACACTATTATAAGGGTTGTCTAGGGAGCAGAAAACGTCTCATCTGTTCTGCTCCCCTGGGCTCACTTCTGCTCTCTCCACGTTTCAGAAGTATACCTTCTGAGACGTGAGGGGGTGGGTGCCAGGCATGATCATTGCGGCTATATCCTGCAGCTATTGGACATCACAAATGGGCATGGTTTTGTCCGTATACGATGATTGCAACAGGTACCCTTCCCTTCTTGTCTGGAAGATAAACTTCTAAGATGGGGAGAGGATGGAAGTGAGCATCGGGGAGCAGAACAGGTAAGAAATTTTTCTGTTAATCATGATTTGTCCAGGTAGACTCAAAAGACCTTTCATGCTTTGTTTGACACCATAACAGCCACTGCAGATATGAAGTCATGAACTCAATGTCATCTGGTCTAAGACAGAACAGACTATGTGCAGAGACAAAAGAGGAAAAAAGGCACACGCGCCCCTAGTGTAATACTGTATTTATATATGGCAGTGGTAGTAAAAAACACACTTACCAAGTAGCGTTGCGCTCTGGGAACAACACCATGCAGCGTGTAAAACAATGGTTAGCTGTCAGCAGCCCTGATCATCTGGTCAAGTCCTCGACCACCGGTCCAATATCAGCCAGAATAGAATAGAAAAATGGATCTCCAGCAGGCGCTTTAACAGCATGAATTAAGGATGAAATGTTCAAAGATCATATAGCATTTTATTTAGGCACACAAAGCAACGCGTTTCCTGCCCATAGCGAGCACTTCATCAGGCAAATGTGCATGTAAAAACAGGAGACAGACAGGTCTCCTGTTTTTACATGCACATTTACCTGATGAAGTGCCCGCTATGGGCAGGAAACGCGTTGCTTTGTGTGCCTAAATAAATCCCTCTTTCTATTGTTTTCTGGCTGAGAACAGACTATATGGAAGCTATCCAACCAGTCATGAAAAAGTTGACAATGACTTGATGGCACAACAGCTGAGCACCACTGAGAGCAACAGCTATAGTATGTTGGTGCACCCTGTTAAAGGGGTGGTCTGGTGAAATACAATTGCTGGTACACCCTGGAATCTCCTGAACTGGCCTGGTCTCTGAGAGGAGCTCATGCTGGAGACAAGCTGAGCTGAAATCATTGTCAATGAGAGTGCTGGAGAGCCCCGAGTGCAGTACTTGGGCATCTCCGGCACTCCCATAGAAATAAATGGAGTCTGTGCCGTCTGCAGCACATGCTTTTCTCAGAGAGCTGGGTCCCGTTCAGGAGATCAGACCCTGTGGATAGTGGATAAGTTGTTTTTCACTGGACCACTCCTTTTAAGCAATGTCTAATAATTGATTTTTGAGAACTGCATCCATAAGAGGTTAAAGCATACCTGTCAGATCCCACCAAAATATAATAATTTGTTACTCAGTACCTTATAATTGCCATGTACTAATAATGCCTCTGTCACCTATATTTATAATAAAATACCTCTTTTCATTTGCTCACAGTGTTAGAAATCCTCTCAGGGGAAGGGGGCGTGTCCCTCCTTGTGGTGGTAGAAGGTGAGTGGTGTGTCTGTTCATACAGCCTTGTCCATGAGTCATCTCTTGTCCATACCATCACAAACCCCCCAAAATGAAGGGGAGGCAGAGATTCTAATTACGATTAATTGCAACATGTAGAGGGGGCAAATCTTTGGTTTTTAAGATTGCTGGAACTGTGCTATAATATTACTTTGAGTGCTGCAGACTCTATAGTGATAGATCATACATATTGATATGGAAATGATCCCAATCTCTGAAAGTGAAACATAACAAAGTGCAGTGACAGCACTATTCTTTTAACATTTTTGTTGGTCACCATAGATAGGTAATAAAAGTTAACTTTCATAGGGAAGGTTTAAGAAGGGGATTTAGTGCCCCGGGCTTTGTGCCCTGGGTTATAGTGAATAAATCTCTTGTCCATGACTCATGGACAAGGTGATACTGCTGCAGGACTGATTAATGTCCCAGTAGGTATGGGGACCCCTGGTGGTGGGATTTTCAGGAGCCATTTTCTTTATTCAATGTGCAATATTTTTAAACAACCATATTACAAAAGGTATTTAATTTTCATCAGTAACAACATGTAAAAGGTTTTTGGATCTGACAGTGCACATTTAAGTAATGCTTTACACAGATATAAACTTATTAGAGGTAACAATGTCATTCTACAACATAAACTTCACTCAAACAAAGTTATATAGAATTAAAGTACTAATAATTCAGTAAAGCTAGAATGTGCAATAGACATGTTCTGTATGATGTGCACAGTGAGCCCAAAATTAAAAACAAAATTGCCTCCTCAAATTTAAGCTTAGATTTTCCAGTTTGTACTAAATACAGACTGTATGTATTTCCATGCAAAAAAACTGGACCAGACCAAGAACACAGAGCCTTTCATGGTCAGTGCTGACTCAGTCAATGAAATGACTAGGAAGCCCCATGGAACAACGTCAGAATGGGTCAATGGTACAACCTCAACATATGAGATGTGATTGCATTAAATTAACAATATTGTCAGCTGTATGATTTAAATATTACAACGGGTCAATAACTGTGTTTTCCCCCAGCTGTGTCTCAAGCTCCCAAACCAGATTCATTTTTCTTTCTTCTGCCATTGATTTATCTTGAAGTAATAATTAAAAGTCGTCCATAAACTGTATGAGCAACGGTGTTCAATACTTTAATCAATGGGAAGTCCAGAATTGTATGTAAATTGTATGTAAGTCTTATATCCTTTACTTCAAGGGTTCGTTCACATAAACTGATTTTATTTTAGTGTTTGCCACTGCAAGTTTGATAGGGGGCAGGCTCTCCGCAGGCTGTTCAATGCTAATTTTTAGCAGTGAAGTCTTTGCTGTGGAAAATCAACCACAGAACCCATTTAACTCAATAGGGTGTGCTCCAAATTTTAAACAGTGGAAAAACAGCGGGAAACACACTGCGAGATTGAAAAAAAATCTGCTTGTGTGACCGCACCCTTATACATTCTCTGATTATTTAAATTGATCTTTACTTTTTTTTAAAGATTATCAACTCTACTTGCTTTCTCCCCCTATGTCGGGGGAGAAAAGAAATTGGCATGTTGGATTTAAACTGCATGATTCTTTTGTTCTCGGGGTATTACAAAATGGTTTCCGCACTTTTTAGACGACCTATCAATTAATTTAGTGGATACAAGTGGGCAGTATTACTACACTGGTCAGAACTAACGTTCACCTTGCTTATGAATGGAAAATTCCTGTCAGGGTTTTGTATCTTGGTGGTATATTGGAAATTTCAGATAATATTAATATGATGAGAACTTAATGATAAACATAAGGGGAGAAACTGAAGGAGGGGATTACTAAAGAGTTGTTAGATATGTTGGGAATAAATGTCTTTGTTTAGGATATCTCTGGGAGTTAACCAGACATTACTCCTTTACATTACCTTCACATGTTCCTTTAATTCATTTTAACATCTGGAACCATAAAGCATTCCTATTGCCTCACTTTACTTATGTTATATTCTCTAATCTTTCTCTTCAGGCATCTTTGGGATCAAGTGTTTCCTGGCAAGTGTGTGTATTTAAAGTGTCGGTGGGCTTTTCTGTAGGCCATAGTCATAGAGAACCTCTCCCTTTTCGGGACTAGAGATCATTGGTCAGATGGATAGAATTAACAAAAAAAAATCTGTCTATTCGGGGAATTTTCCATTCTCTAGGTATAGTCTGAATTATTCATGATAACAGTGGCCATATATTTCTTAAGTGAATATAAAATCTCTTTTGACACTTTCTTGGGAGAGTAGTTTGTTTTTGGCTTTGCTACAAAGGTGATGGGTCTCTAAATTTTAGAACCAGGCTGCATCTGTAACAGTCTCCTTTCCTGGGTCCTAAAGATTGCTTCCAGTAATCAGATACCCCTAGGATTTATGGTAGGGCTTAAAAAAGTAACCAGTCAGCGATCACACAGAAAAATCATACACGCTCATATCAGATGTTAGAAAGCAAAACAAAAAAAAAAACATACATGTTTGTGGCCAATAGAAGTAATAATATTCATGCAGGGAGAAGAAGGATAAGATACAAACTATACAGACTGACAGAAATATCTGACAGCAACATCTCCAGAAAATTCACTAAGCAGAACTTTGCATTACACCACAGAATCGTTCTAAAAGAAATGTTAAAACCAACATGAGACCAATGGAATATGACAGAGACCACACATAGCAGCAAAGCACTTACAATATAAATAAGTACAGCATAAGCCAGACTGCAGAGGACAGCACATGGCAACCATATAGACCAAACAATATGAATCAATATAAACAATAAAACAATATAACTAGACTAAAACAGACTGTATAAGCAGTATACACCAGAAAGCTCATAGCAGCAATCCATTGAACATACAACCAACCAGTCAATCAAGCAGTATGACCAGCCTTGAGAAACAGCAAATGGATCCATTATATAGACTGAGGAATTACCACCAAAACACAACAAAAACCTGGCAGGAACCTAAAAAGTTAAACTTCTTCTAGAAAATGATCGGCCAACTTCAAGTACTCAAGCCATACACAAAATCCAGCCTGGCTTATCATGCTTTAGGAAGACATTAGTCTGCTGTCAACCATTGTAAACAATTCTTCTCATGTCATTTTTAAATTATGGCCATTCCAAATTGGCCAATTCAGTCAACTTTCATTGCAGCTTTAGAATATCTATTGTACATACAAAATAAAAAGATACATTTCATATTTAAATTTCAAAATTTATTTTTATAAAGGCCAGAGCTTTAATTTTCTGATACAGAGTTCCAAGTCTCCTTCATAGCCATAGACAAAAGATAGTATTCAGACTGCCTGCAGTCACCACTAGAGGGAGCAGTAGTTTACCGCATACTGTTTTACATTAAACTAAATAATAAAACAGTATGCAACAATCTACTTAACTCTCTCTAAATGTGACTACAGATCAGTGTCCTTTAAACTCATTGGTTTTCATGACATTTTAGCTCTATATAAAAAAAGATCTCTGAACAATATTAAGTTATATGAAGAAAGAAATCATTTCAGAATTTTGGACCGAACAATGACAAAATGATAAAAGATGGAGAATCACTTTAATGGAAATGTCACAGGAAATGTGCGGACAGGCATTTTCTACATCTTGAACCTACATTTAACATCTAAAAAAAACTTTTGTGCCTTAGTAAGTGATCCGATAAATGTGATAAGATAAAATCAGAAGAAACATAGCAGAAATCCCATTGACACTGCATATGGCATCGGCTCAGATGATGTTGAACTTCTACCCTCGGTTGCATTTCAGGATGTGGAAGATCATTATAATACATAAAAACTTACTTCTTGGACAGTATGAGGACTGTAAATAGACCAAGGACAGACAAGATACATTTGGACTACATTTTTAATTTGGCAGCAGGTGAAGTTAACTGCTATAACTCATTGTGTAATGTAATGTTAATGCTCAGCCGTCGCCAGAGGCAGAGAAGCTGATGGTTTTACTCATTTGGTGATTCTCTTTCACAGACTATTGCACATTCATCACCCACAGAAAGGGAATATCTTCATCCAGCTCTCTAAAATAAGGCCACATCCATTTCTATGGTCTATTACCTGGGAGCCATTCACATGATAAGTTGCGGCAGGTTATCTTTTTTAAAGGGACGCTAACCATAGAAAGAAAAAAAGAGAAAATAAAGATAAAGAACATATAGGAACCGGGTACATTGGAAGAATATGGCTATCCTGCATAAAGGGTGTATCCAAAGCATAACTAATAGCTAATGGGACTGGTGGAGAAGATTAGTTTGACCCTTTCCCCATTTTTTCAGCAGTTCTCCTTTACACCCAGTATTCCTGTCCATATCTTTCTGCTGGAACATTGGCAGTTTCCCCTTTTGTAGCTAGTAAGCAGGCCAGTGTGGGATCCGTTTTCTCTAAGCCGGGCAATACAGAACCACATCACATAAATATTAACAAACAGCCAGATACAGGGCCATGTAATTAATGGAAAATAGTATTACATAGAATGTAGATCAAGCACAGTGAAGATTTCTGCCTATATCCATGGTGGCCTGGGACAAGGAAGGAGCTAATGCTGTCATCCTGGGAAGTGACCTAATAGTCTATAGCAGTAATAAAATTTATATTATTTTTTATATAGTGCCAACAGATTCTGCAGCACTTTATAATTTTAGGAGTACAAATAAAGACAAGTATCAGTATTTAGTATTACACACTAAATATTCAGATAGGAGGAGTGAGGGCCCTGCTTGCGAGAGTTTACAGTCTATGAGGGATGGGGTTGAGACTAAAGGCAAAAAAGTGTTTTATTAATGCAATGAAGACTATGCAGAGAGGAAACAGAAGAGAGCAGAGCTTCCCATAGAGTAGTATTGTAAGATGAGACAAAAATACAATGAATGAGTTTGCTCACCTCCTGTTGTTGTGTTCTCCAAGACACAACAACTTGTAAAAACATAGAGGATTATCCTTGATAGTGGTGCTGCCTCCCGGCATCACGGGTTCTCCGGACCGATGGATGCAAGAGAGACTGGAAGGTAAGAAATATTACCAGATCCACTGCAATAAGTTTGTTCCAAACGGTTATTGGTAAAAGTTTCTTTATTAGCCAAAGTACACAGACGCATTCTGAGGTAACAACTTCTTTCTCAATGTGAATATGGCTTTATACAAGATACAAATGATTACAGGTTAAAAGCAAAAAACAGCGCCAAACCCTTGTTAACGTCAGAGGGCAGGAGTACCTGATGTAACAGGTTGCATAATCATAAAAAAATCATTTTTGGGTAAAACATAGTCAGTTTCACTTTAAACGATTTATGCTAAACATATAACGTATATGTTTAAAATGTATGATAAATAAAAAAAACTTTGATATTTTAAGTTAGCACATTAAAAGAATGGTTGGTGGTGCTTGTTTTTGTGGATGGTGCGCAATATAGTGTGTGCACTGTGTTGTCGTTGGGTCCTAAGTATCAGACATGTATGCTTGTAGATGCATACTAGAAGTCCCAGCATGTCCTGGAACGCAATAGATGAGATTACGCTTAGGATGTTCACATTTCCTGTCCATTTATTAATGGCGGGGTGCAGTAGCCAGATAATATTAGTTACCGCAGCATACTTGTAAGTATATAGAGGCTTGTGGGTTGGCAAAGAGGACGCAGCACCATCAAGGTTCGGTAATCGGGACTTAATGAAAGTCGTGATATAAGGATGCTTGTGAGATGGCAAACGGCTGTGGAGCAGTAAACTTTTTATACTTTTTGGAAAACATTGATATGTTGTCCTGTATTGTAATTGCGGGCTCTGGGAGTTGTCCGGTGACAATCTGAGTTTTATTACTATTAGAACCAGGTTCGGGGGGAAAAGCAGAACGCAAGTACACACTGGCCAACCTGATGCAAATATGTCCTAAGTGTCAGGAATACCAGTGGTCCCAGCACGTCCTTAGATGTATTGGGTCAGTTGGATTTTAGAGGTTCAAGGTTCCTCTTCCATTTGTTACAAGTGGGGTGCAATATACATAGCAACCTGTTACGTCAAATACTCCTGCCCACTGACGTCACCAGGAGTTGGCGCCGTTTTTTGCTTTTAACCTGTAATCATTTGTATCTTGTGTAAAGCCATATTCACATTGAGAAAGAGGTTGTCAAATCGAAACGCGTCTGTGTACTTCAGCTAATAAAGAAACTTTTACCAATACCCGTTTGGAAGCTTATTGCAGTGGATCGCGCCTTGCATCCGGTATTATTTCTTACCTTCCAGTCTTTATTAGTGCAATGGTACAGCTATGTTTTATAAATAGTAAAGATGTTAATGTCAGCAATCCTGGTGATCTGTAGCACAGAAAAAGATTAATGTCAATTCAAGTCAGTGAAGGGGTGAATGTCAATATTACCTGCAAACAGGGCCGTAGCTTCCATGAGGCCACTGAGGCACTTGCATTAGGCTCAGCTGCCGGCACTGTAAAGAGGGAGCAGCCAGGAGTGGGATTCAGCCCATTCTGCCCCGTTCGTGGGAACTGGTTGTTAGAATGACAGCCGGTTTCCTAAACCTGGAGGAGCACATTCTGCACTCTGGTTCACCTGCTTGAACCAATGCAGGAACTTCCACGTGGCACTTGCTGCTGCTCTTTAGTAATTTTTAAATATGGGTACTGTAACTTTAAATGGCTGTAGACAGGCAGGTAAAAGTAGCATGCACTGAGCCCTGGCTCCGACTGTATGTAGTGTTGCCTTGAAGCATGAAGGTGGAGTTGCGCCGCATTTCCATCTTATTCAGTCAGTTCCTCACCCTGGGACTTCATCACAATGCTGCGCCTGGGCCTGAGGAAGAAGCTGAAAAACAAACAACTCTACAATGAGGTGAGTATAAGAGAGGGGGAGGGGGTGTCTGCCTATACACAAGGAGTGATGGGGTGTGGTGAGGGAGGTTTGCCTATATACATGAGGTAAGGGGAGGGGGGTCTGCCTCTACACATGAGGTGAGGTGATCGGGAGTCTGTCTATATACATGGCATAAGGTGAAGGGGGTCTGCCTATACACATGAGATTATAGGGGGTTCTGCCTATACACATGGGGTGAGGTGATCGGGAGTCTGTCTATATACATGGGATGAGGTGAAGGGGGTCTGCCTATACACATGAGATTAGCGGAGGGGGGTTCTGCCTATACACATGGGGTGAGGTGAGGGAGATCTGCCTATACACATGAGGTGAGGGATATCTGCCTATACACGTAGGCTGAGGTGAGGGGTATCTGCCCAAACACATGAGGTAAGGTGAGGGGGATCTGCCTATACACATTGGCCCTGGTTTACTAAGAGTGTCGGGATATTTTTATAGTGTTTTTTTCCCCCCGACTATTTTATCAATGTTTCACACATGTCGGGAAAATTCTGTCGCACGGGGAAAAAAAGTGTTGCACAGGCAAATTAAAAGCAAATAAATAAAGCAAAGTAACTTCTGCACCAGGACGTAACTTTACATTCATAGGCCCTCATTTAATATTCTAAACCTGACTTGTTTTGTCGGGCTTTTTGTCGCATCTTTGTCTGCGACATGTCGCAGACATCGTGCGCCAGTCTGCGCCAGGATGCAAAATTTTTTCCCGACGGACCCGATGTGGATTCTCCCAAACCCGAAAAAGGGACATAACCCGACATTTCTGAGCTTTACCACATATTTATAAAGGTTTCCAACTCGAATTTGTTGAATTGTTGTGGATTTTTTCCCGACAACTCAGAGGAGTTGGAAACCAAAACCAACAAAACCCACGTGCGACAAACAGGATGCGACATAATAATGAATATCAGGGGAAAAAAGCAATCGGGTAAGAAAGCAAGATAGACTTACAACCCGATTTTCTTAGTAAATGAGGGCCATAGTCGTTAATGGGTTAGCAAACAAAAAGTAAAAAAGAAAAATATTTAAAAAAAATAAATAAAAAAAGGAAATGAAATCTAAATAAATAAATAAAAAATTTAATATAAAAAGCTACTAAGGGGACAAATTAACAGGATTTAAAAAAAAAAAAAAAAAAAAAAAACACACACACACTTTTTAACAGATTCCCCACACCTCAAGGCAGTCGGGTTTTCAAGTTCAGTATTTCACTATTTTTCTGGTGGGTTTTTAAATACAACTGTCGGGTTTTCAGGAAAAATACTCTGAGTAATTAGAAAACTGTCAGGTTTTTACCAGTAAAATGTGTTGCACAAAGTGTCGCAGAGGACGTGCGACACAAATTGTGTCTCATAACCCGATAAAAAGAGTCGGGATCATGTTAGTAAATCAGGGCCATTGGGTAAGGTGAGGGGGGTCTGCCTATACAAATGGTGTTAGGTGGAGGGGATCTGCCTATACACATAGGGTGAGGGGGATCTGCTTATACACATGAGGTAAGGTGAGGAGGATCTGACTATATACATGGGGGGGACGTGAAGGGGGTCTGCCTATACAAATGGTGTGAGGAGAGGGGGTCTGTATATATCCATGAGGTGAGGTAAGGGAAGTTCTGCCTACACATATGGGATAAGGTAAGAAAGGGGTCTGCCTATACACATGGGGTGACATGAGGGGGTGTCTGCCTATTTATAGGGGGTGATGTGAGAGAGGGGGTCTCCATATACCCATGGGGACATGGTCTGCTTTACTAGCAGCCGCCTCATACAGCTAGAAGTGTCGGGGGCAGAGAAGCCGGCAGAGGATCACACAAAACAACATCATACCAGGACCAGGTGAGCGGGATATAGTGCCACTACTTCCTCCCCACAGGACATAGTCCCACTACTTCCTCCCCACAGGACATAGTCCCAGTACTTCCTCCCCACAGGACATAGTCCCACTACTTCCTCCCCACAGGACATAGTCCCACTACTTCCTCCCCACAGGACATAGTCCCACTACTTCCTCCCCACAGGACATAGTCCCACTACTTCCTCCCCACAGGACATAGTCCCACTACTTCCTCCCCACAGGACATAGTCCCACTACTTCCTCCCCACAGGACATAGTCCCACTACTTCCTCCCCACAGGACATAGTCCCACTACTTCCTCCCCACAGGACATAGTGCCACTACTTCCTCCCCACAGGACATAGTCCCAGTACTTCCTCCCCACAGGACATAGTCCCACTACTTCCTCCCCACAGGACATAGTCCCACTACTTGCTCCCCACAGGACATAGTCCCACTACTTCCTCCCCACAGGACATAGTCCCACTACTTGCTCCCCACAGGACATAGTCCCACTACTTCCTCCCCACAGGACAT
This sequence comes from Hyla sarda, assembly GCF_029499605.1. Taxonomy (NCBI): domain Eukaryota; kingdom Metazoa; phylum Chordata; class Amphibia; order Anura; family Hylidae; genus Hyla; species Hyla sarda. Next base: position 102,493,302 of record NC_079194.1, on the reverse strand, counting down.
AGTCCCAGTACTTCCTCCCCACAGGACATAGTCCCACTACTTCCTCCCCACAGGACATTGTACTGCATAGCAGCTATCACATGTGATAGTTTGTTAGAAATTTCTTTTTCCAGGAGGAACGTACATCACTTTGGATATTATGTGCTATACCATTAACCTCAGTCCCATCCATTACGTGGTCAATTGCGTTGAGCTGCACATCTCTTTTCTTGAAGTGAGGGGGGTCTGCCTAAACACCTAGAGTGAGGTGAGGGGGTCCTATAGGGATAAAAAAAAAAAAAGCATGCAAAGAAAAAAAACTGGGGGAAATACCATATATAAGATATACAGTATAATGGGTAGAAATAATGCTACACTGTACACTTGAAATGACAGGTATGATTTAAATGTACATGTAGGTCTGTATGTATCTCAGACTTTAACATGAATCTGTCATGCCCTTCAGATCCCTGGCTAGGCCTCTCAGACACTCTACTGCAGCATAAGGGTATGAGCAGGTTACCCACCAGTTTCCCGCAGAGTCATTTCTGCAGCGGAAAATCCACAGCAGAACTCATTAAAGGGGTACTCCCGTGGAAAACTTTTTTCTTAATCAACTGGTGCCAGAAAGTTAAACAGATTTGTAAATTACTTCTATAAAAAATCGTAATCCTTCCAGCACTTATTAGCTGCTGAATACTACAGAGAAAATGTTTTTCTTTTTGGAACACAAAGCTCTCTGCTGACATCATGACCACAGTGCTCTCTGCTGACATCTCTGTCCATTTTAGGAACTGTCCAGAGCCGCATATGTTTGCTATGGGGATCTCCTACTCTGGACAGTTCTTAAAATGGTCAGAGATGTCAGCAGAGAGCACTGTGGTCATGATGTCACCAGAGAGCACTGTGTTCCAAAAAGAAAACCATTTCCTCTGTAGTATTCAACAGCTAATAAGTACTGGAAGGATTAAGATTTTTTAATATAAGTAATTTACAAATCTATTTAAAGAAAAAATTTCAACCACCCCTCAAGAATACCACCCTGCTGGGTAAACTGTAAATGAATGGTTTAGGAAACAGTAAGTTTGAAAAATGCAAAAGATTTTTATTAAAACACAATAGATAAAAGGTAAAAAAAAAGGTAATTTTACTACCAAATAAAATACATAACTGACAGAGCAATAAAATATATATAATATTTTACCATTGTGCCCTAATAGTATATATATGGATATAGCACTGGTGATATTGGCCGGCTATCCGGAACAGACTATTAATCCGGCAATTAGATGTTTGAAATAGTGGAACAGTCTTTGAAATTAACAGACTGAGCTGTTCATAGTCATTTAAGGGGTTAAATATTTCTCACCCTGCCCGCTGGTCCCCGTACTGCGACGGGCCAAAGATAATGTAAGTTACAGTTGGTATATTGTAACTGAAAACTTGGCTGCTGTCCGTTAGTTGGAGTCCGTCTGGAAGCGGGGCTCTGGCATGAGACTCCCACGTCGGAGGTCCGCAGCAGCGGCGTGTGGCTGCGATGATGTCGGACCTCTGCTGAATTCGTCATAGCGGAGCACTTATGGAGATGGCAGCATGCAAAAGTAAATCAATGCGGCAGGTAGGTGAGGTCCCCGGCTAGGGCAGCAGGTGTGTAGACGGCTTGTTCTAATTAGTGTGCCGGCTTCTGTAAAAGCAGTGCGTCTCTGTATTGCTCTGTTCAGACAGAGTCAAAGCTTAGACGCATTTCAGGGTGCTCAAAATGCCCCCTTCTTCACATTTGTATTTAATTTACAAATCTGTTTAACTTTCTGGCACCAGTTGATTTAACCCCTTAACCTCTTAAGGACCAAGGACGTACCGGTACGTCCTTGGTCCTGCTCCCGTGATATAACGTGGGGTTACATGGTAACCCCGCATCATATCCCGCCAGGCCCGGCGTCATAGTGAAGCCGGGACCCGCCGCTAATAGCGCGCAGCGCCGATCACGGCGCCGCGCGCTATTAACCCCTTAGCCGCGCGCTCAGAGCTGAGCCACGTGGCTGAAAGTAAAAACTGCCGGCTAGATTAGTGGGCTGTTCGGGATAGCCGCGGTGAAATTGCGGCATCCCAAACAGCCTACAGGACAGCGGGAGGGCCCCTACCTGCCTCCTCGCTGTCCGATCGCCGAATGACTGCTCAGTGCCTGAGATCCAGACATGAGCAGTCAAGCGGCAGAATCATCGATCACTGGTTTCCTATGAGAAACCAGTGATCAATGATGAAGATCAGTGTGTGCAGTGTTATAGGTCCCTATGGGAGCTATAACACTGCAAAAAAAAGTGAAAAAAAAGTGAATGAATATCATTTAACCCCTTCCCTATTAAAAGTTTGAATCACCCCCCTTTTCCCATAAAAAAAAAACTGTGTAAATAAAAATAAACATATATGGTATCACCGCGTGCGGAAATGTCCAAATTATAAAAATATATTGTTAATTAACCCCTTAACGACGCAGGACGTATATTTACGTCCTGCGCCGGCTCCCGCTTCATATTGCGTCGGTCCCGGCGCTCATCAACGGCCGGGACCCGCGGCTAATACCACACATCGCCGATCGTGGCGATGTGCGGTATTAACCCTTTAGAAGCGGTGGTCAAAGCGGCCGCTTCTAAAGCGAAAATGAAAGTGACCCGACTGCTCAGTCGGGCTGTTCCGGACCGCCGCGGTGAAATCGCGGCGTCCCGAACAGCTGACCGGACACCGGGAGGGCCCTTACCTGCCTCCTTGGTGTCCGATCGGCGAATGACTGCTCCATGCCTGAGATCCAGGCAAGAGCAGTCAAGCGCCGATAACACTGATCACAGGCGTGTTAATACATGCCTGTGATCTGTGTAAAAGATCAGTGTGTGCAGTGTTATAGGTCAAAAAAAAGTGTTAATAAAGGTCATTTAACCCCTTCCCTAATAAAAGTTTGAATCACCCCCCTTTTCCCATAAAAAAAATAAAACAGTGTAAAAAAAATAAAAAAATAAACATATGTGGTATCGCCGTGTGCGTAAATGTCCAAACTATAAAAATACATCATTAATTAAACCGCACGGTCAATGGCGTACGCGCAAAAAAATTCAAAAGTCCAAAAAAGCGTATTTTGGTCACTTTTTATACCATTAAAAAAGGAATAAAAAGTGATCAAAAAGTCTGATCAAAACAAAAATCATACCGATAAAAACTTCAGATCACGGCGCAAAAAATTAGTCCTCATACCGCCCTGTACGTGGAAAAATAAAAAAGTTATAGGGGTCAGAAGATGACATTTTTAAACGTATAAATTTTCCTGCATGTAGTTATGATTTTTTCCAGAAGTGCGACAAAATCAAACCTATATAAGTAGGGTATCATTTTAATCGTATGGACCTACAGAATAATGATAAGGCTTAATTTTTACCGAAATATGCACTGCGTAGAAATGGAAGCCCCCAAAATGGCGTTTTTTCTTCGATTTTGTCGCACAATTATTATTTTTTCCGTTTGGCCGTGCATTTTTGGGTAAAATGACTAATGTCATTGCAAAGTAGAATTGGCGACGCAAAAAATAAGCCATAATATGGATTTTTAGGTGGAAAATTGAAAGGGTTATGATTTTTAAAAGGTAAGGAGGAAAAAACTAAGGTGCAAAAACGGAAAAACCTTGAGTCCTTAAGGGGTTAAACCACACGGTCAATGGCGTACGCGCAAAAAAATTCCAAAAAGTCCAAAATAGTGCATTTAAAAATGAATAAAAAGCGATCAATAAGTCCTATCAATGCAAAAATAGTACCGTTAAAAACTTCAGATCACGGCGCAAAAAATGAGCCCTCATACCGCCCCATACACGGAAAAATAAAAAAGTTATAGGGGTCAGAAGATGACAATTTTAAACGTATTAATTTTCCTGCATGTAGTTATGATTTTTTCCAGAAGTACGACAAAATCAATCCTATATAAGTAGGGTATCAACTATATTTCTACTGAGGAAAATATAGCGCTATTGAATAATTTTCTTGCAACTGCTGTAAGTCCCTAGTTTCGGGACCACGCTATACTACGCGCGCACAGCGCTCAGTTCACACGAGGCACGCCGCACTTACCCTCACCGCTTCCACCGCATCGCCACCGCTACTGCTCCACTTCTATTTTCTGCCACCACCGCTGTCTCCCCGGACCAACTCTCGATCCACGGCACACCTGAAAGGCCGGTGCCATCCGTGCCAGCCGAGGACCAAAGGAGAAGGAGATCCGCACAGACACCGGGCATCGCCGAAGGTTGACAACTCCACATCAGCCCGTCCAGCCAGCTACCATAGACGGCGTCAGGAGCGGTGAGTAGTGCTGTGCACCAGACCTCGTATCAACTCAGTATATTAAGTGTTCTGAAGTGACAACTTGCTACATTGTATCACCGATGACTATTACTGAGATTGATACATCGGAACTTTGTTGAACTGTGTTACTATCTAACTATTGGAAGCACAAAGACTGTTGAACTTTCCAGTTATTGAACAATACAGCACTTTGCTATTTTTAGCGCATTATTGAATATTCCATACAGCACCTATTTTGTTGCAAGTTCTATCATGTAATTTTAAATTTTTTAATTCCATTTTCACTGACTTCTGTGTCCCATGCTAGGGCCCAGCAGGGACAAAGAGTATCAGTGTTTTAGTAACATAAAATAAATATTTTGTATATCAGGATCACTCTGTTTTCCATCTCTTTTCTGTCTATCTAATATACCCTGAGGACTGGTTCCTAGTTGATTTTCAACTTCATTATTTATTATTTGTTAGACCTTTGGGTGAAGGTAACGCCAGTTCACCTTGGGTATATTTATTAATGCTAAGTGAGCTACACAGTTTTTTAACCCTTTTTCAATCCTATATAAGTAGGGTATCATTTTAATCGTATGGACCTACAGAATAATGATAAGGTGTCATTTTTACCGAAATATGCACTGCGTAGAAACGGAAGCCCCCAAAAGTTACAAAACGGCGTTTTTTTTTCAATTTTGTCGCACAATGATTTTTTTTCCAATTTCACCGTAGATTTTTGGGCAAAATGACTAACGTTATTACAAAGTAGAATTGGTGGCGCAAAAAATAAGCAATCACATAGATTTTTAGGTGCAAAATTGAAAGAGTTATGATTTTTTAAAGGCAAGGAGCAAAAAACAAAAATGCAAAAACGAAAAAAACCCCGGTCCTAAAGGGGTTAAGGACATAGGACGTATGAGTACGTCCTAAGTCCGGTCCCTGTCTATAACGCGGGGTCCCGGCGGGATGGTCACAGCCGGGCCCCGTGGCTAATAGCGTGTGGCCGCGATCGTTCGGCCACGCGCTATTAACCCTTCTGATGCGGCGATCAAAGCTGAGCGCCGCATCGAAAGTGAAAGTAAATGCTTCCCGGCTGCTCAGTCGGGCTGATCAGGGTCATCGCGAAAAAATCGCGATGCCTCGATCAGCTACCCGGAGAGAAGAAGGTCCCTACCTTCTTCCGACGGTTTCCCGGCTCTGATTGATTGCTCCATGCCTGAGTTACAGGCTGGAGCAATCAACCGCCGATTAAACAGCTTGTTGCCATGCAACGGCAAAGCAACAATCTGTGTATGCAATCAGCCATTGCAAGCTCATAGGTCCCTATAGGAGCTATGAGCTTGCAAAAAAAAAAAAAAGGTAAAAAAAAAAGTTAACCCTTTCAGGTATTCCCTTCTGAATTAAAAGTTTAAATCACCCGGCATTTCCTAGTAACAAAATAAAACAGTGTAAATAAAAATAAACAAATGTGGTATCACCGTGTGCGGAAATGTCCGAATTATAAAAATATATCATTAATTAAACCGCATGGTCAATGGCGTGCGCGCAAAAAAATTCCAAAGTCCAAAATAGTGTATTTTTGGTCACTTTTTATATCATGTAAAAATGAATAAAAAGTGATCAACAAGTCCGATCAATACAAAAAGGATACCGCTAAAAACTTAAGATCACGGCGCAAAAAAATAAGCCCTCATACCGACCCATACACGGAAAAATAAAAAAGTTATAGGGGTCAGAAGATGACAATTTTAAACGTATAAATTTTCCTGCATGTAGTTATGATTTTTTTCAGACGTACGACAAAATCAAACCTATATAAGTGGAGTATCATTTTAACTGTATGGACCTACAGAATAAAGAGAATGTGTAATTTTTTACCGAAAAATTTACTACGTAGAAACAGAAGCCCCAAAAGTTACAAAATGGCATTTTTTTTTTCAATTTTGTCTCACAATGATTTTTTTTCCCATTTCGCCGTAGATTTTTGGGTAAAATGACTGATGTCATTACAAAGTAGAATTGGTGGCACAAAAAATAAGCCATCATATGGATTTTTAGGTGCAAAATTAAAAGGGTTATGATTTTTTTAAGGTAAGGAGGAAAAAACGAAAACGCAAAAACGGAAAAACCCCTGGTCCTTAAGGAGTTAAAAAAAAAAAAAGTTTCCACGGGAGTATCTCTTTAAAGTAATCTGCTGCAGATTTTTGGCTGGTAGAAAAATCAAGGTTAGGGTTATACAGCGACTTTGTAGTTAGCCATGCAATAATAAAATTGCAATGTTACACTTCTATATCGCAACTAGTCATAGTGAATGTATGTGGTTGAGCTGCAACCTGCAAGATAATGCAACCACAACAATGGGCAAAAATCCAAGCCTGCCTCATTTTATTGCAACCAAATTTACTATTATTAGTAGCAATTAAAGGGGTAGGATAGGGGATAAGATGCCTGATCACGGGGGTCCCGCCGCTGGGGACCCCCGGAATCTTGCACGCGGCACCTCGTTTGTAATCAGTCCCCGGAGCGTGTTCGCTCCGGGACTGATTACCGGCGACCACACGGCCGGCGGCGTGTGACGTCACGCCTCCGCCCCCGTGTGACATCACGCTCCGCCCCTCAATGAAATGGTCGCCTGTAATCAGACCCGGAGCGAACACGCTCCGGGGACTGATTACAAACGGGGTGCCGTGTGCAAGATCCCGGGGGTCCCCAGCTACGGGACTCCCACAATCAGGCATCTTATCCCCTATCCTTTGGATAGGTGAAAAGATGTGTAAGCACCGGAGTACCCCTTTAAAGTGGTCTGATATTGCAATCTTTGTGGCCAAAATTGCAGTGAAGCCCTAGTCTAAGTTCATACTGGATGAAACTGCTGCTCCTCTGGCATTGGGGAAATATGACTTAATACCCCAATGTCAGATTCCCCAGCCTGACAGATACGAGATGTGTAAATCTACCCTTACATGAATAAGTAAGTTATGTAATTTGGGTGGGGGTACAGGCTGAACGTCATATAGCAGCAGATCCTGTATCTGTAAGGTTGGAATTTTCCATTATTCCTCTATAGCCTGAAAAATCTCACAATAATATCTAATGACTGTGTCAATTTTTCCATGGCTGAGAACATAATGTTGGGTGAACTAGTCACTGTTTCCAGACCCAGGTGAACTCTAGAGAAATGTTTCCTATCCCAGGGACCTATATTACATTATAAACACGTAGAGTGTGTCCCTGCATCTAATGAGGGTATTAACAGTTTTGGGAAGAATACAGCAGGTGGTGGGTGCAGCAGCATGATACGGTTCTCCTGGTGGCTTAAAACAGATTTTCCATGGATAATGAATTGGAAATTCCTATAAAGTAAACATTTCTCCCAGTAAATGATAAAAAACTGATCAATTATGTATAGAGTTACACTGCCCAAATACTAAAAATGCTACATACAGAATACTGTTTATGTCTGTTTTATTTCATATAATTATTTTCTGGTAGCTACGGGAACAGTTAATGAGAGACATGATGAGGGTGGCAGTCTCTCATGTACTGTAGATGACACATCGCTTAATGGTGTTTATCTAATATGAACTCCACAAATGTCCTTTTTTTAAATAAAGATGTTCCGACTTGCAAAGCCCAAAAATGAGACCTTTGAATTTAGAATTCTGTAAAACAACTTTTTTCAAAGAACTTCTTTTGCAATTCCAGAAAAAACTGTCTCTAGAATACAGCTTTAAATAGTACAGCTTAGAAGTCAGGAGAATGCAGATTTGGTTACCGTATATACTCGAGTATAAGCCGTCCCGAATATAAGCCGAGGCCCCTAATTTCGCCCCAAAAACCCAGGAAAAGTTATTGACTTGACTATAAGCCTAGGGGGGAAATACATGTGGGGACCATGTCATCATCCCCCCTCGTCATCATCCCCCCCCCCTTCACCATCACCGCTTGTCAATCCCTTATCAGTGGTCTTCAACCTGCGGACCTCCAGATGTTGCAAAACTACAACTCCCAGCATGCCCGGACAGCCATCGGCTGTCCAGGCATGCTGGGAGTTGTAGTCTTGAAACATCTGGAGGTACGCAAGTTGAAGACCACTGCGGCCTTCGTCATCATCCAGACCCCCATTTTGTTTTCTACTCACCTCCCCTTGGTGGGAAGGAAGGGTGAGCTGGTCTGGGCCATCCATCTTTGGCCATCTATGCTGCAGGGACCATCCAGTGGGGATGGTTAGTCGTTCCGGGCTGTCCATCTTCACTGGGAGGCCCTCTTCTCCGCTCCGGGCCGGCCCCAGACTAGTGACGCTGCCTTGATGCCACCGCGCAGGGACATCACGCACGGACGTCCCTGCGCGTCGTCGTCAAGGCAACGTCACTAGTCCGGGACAGGCCCGGAGTGCGGAGAAGAGGGCCTCCCGGTGAAGATGGACAGCCCGGAACGACTAACCCTCCCCACTGGATGGTCCCTGCAGCATAGATGGCCAAAGATGGATGGCCCGGACCAGCTCACCCTTCCTTCCCACCGAGGGGAGGTGAGTAAAAAACAAAAGGGGGGTCTGGATGATGATGAAGGCCGCAGTGGTCTTCAACCTGCGGACCTCCAGATGTTTCAGTTGTAGTTTTGCAACATCTGGAGGCCCGCAGGTTGAAGACCACTGAGAAGGGATTGACAGGCGGAGATGAACGGCCGGGACCATCCCCTCACAGCTAAAGCCAGAAAAGTGTTTTTGTTCACTCGAGTATAAGCCGAGGGGGGGCGTTTTCAGCACGAAAAATCGTGCTGAAAAACTCGGCTTATACTCGAGTATATACAGCACTGTCCCTTGAAATAGAGCTTTGCTAATCCTGTGAGAGAAAAAAATCTTAAAATCTGTAAACTAAGACATTTCAAGTATTTATCAGTCAGGGTAGAAGCTTATGGTGGTACACGTCACTCCCGGGCTCCCAGCAATTTCCAGAGATTTATGTGAAGAGATTCCCGCTGGGGCTTGTGTGACAAAATATTTACCTAGCCTGCTCCCTTGCAGTACCAATGACTGGCAGCAGAGGTTTACTTTAGACAAGGACTGGATAAGCAGGCAGGTCCTGTTTCATCTTCTTCGCCTGGAAACATGAAGAAGAGATAAGCAGGGGCAGAAGAAGCTGCAACAGGATCTGTGGGGGACCAGAGTAGGTAAGTATTTCATTTTGTTCATGGCAACACTAGTCACATAACATATATATATATATATATATATATTTTTTTTTTTTTTTTACACAAGAGTAAGGCACAATAAATATTGCCCTAACAAAAGCCTGTGTTTAAACACCCCAAGCTTAAAAATAAAGTAAAACAGCAATCCCATAATGGAATAAAACAATGTAATAAAAATTATATTATAAACAATAATTTATCTTGTGAATATGCTACCTGAAAACTAAAAACTGCACATATTATCTTTCCATGTTATGCAGAATTAATTTAGCAGGTTTTCAATATGAAATGTGTTGAAAAATCATCAGAAAAGCTACGAAAAAAGATAACCAGCTCAATTGCAAATACCACACGGTAAAAAAGTAAGCAATTGAAAAACACACAAACACCCCCTGTAATTACTGTCAAGCTTAAAGGGGTACTCCGGCCCTGAGACATCTTATCCCCTATACAAAGGATCGGGGATAAGATGTCTCACCGCGGAGGTCCCGCCACTGGGGACCCCCACAATCTTGCATTCGCCACCCACCTGTTTGAGCTGCACGCTGCGGTGCCAGCTCACAAACAGCCGGGTGGCGACCACGGGGCGGGTGTATCATGACGTCACGACTCTGCCCCCGCTATGCAAGTTTATGGGAGGGGGCGTCATGCCCCCTCCCATAGACTTGCATAGCGGGCGCGGGGGGCTGACATCACACGGGGGTGGAGTTGTGATGTCACGATACTCCGGCCCCGTGGTCACCACCCGGCTGTTTGTGAGCTGGCACCGCGGCATGCAGCTCAAACAGGTGGGTGGCGAATACAAGATTGCGGGGGTCCCCAGCGGCGGGACCCCCGCAGTGAGACATCTTATCCCCTATCCTTTGGATAGGGGATAAGATGTCTCAGGGCCAGAGTACCCTTTAAAACTACAATCCAATTATATGTTTATTTTATTTAAAAATTGTAACCCGCTGGGTGGTCTTGTTGCCCATTTTGAAGACTACAAAGTGTAGTCTAGTCTACAAAGTGCAATCTAGAGCTGATGCTCTAGTAAGGGTTAACATATTGATGGCACAAAAAGTTCACAAAAGGAACATAAATACACCTAAATTATCTAGAAAAACAAAGTGAAAGCTGGCACCAGAGGATAGTAGCCTGCATAGGCTACAGAAAAATATAGTATAAATTAGAACTACATGTAGCTGGCTACCAATAATGACCTCTTTATAACATGAGATATTTCTATTGGACAAATCTAGATTTTATTGTAAGATAAGTGTGTTATAATATGTCAGTAGAGTATGTCATAAAATTTGAATCCATTGGGGTTCAGTAATGATCACCATCAATCTCATGATTGACACATTTTTAGTCCCAGACACTGGTGGAATGTGTCAAGTGGGGCTAAGACCTGTCCATCCTTTGGGTAGGAAATATTATAAAGCACTGATTCACTAGGGCCCAATCACTCATAAAGCATTTTTATGGGTTAGCTCCTTAAAGGGGTATTTTGGGATTTTTTTTATTTGACTATAGTATAAGGGCTGTAAAGTTAGTGTAGTTCATAATATCTTTACCTGTGTTTCATGGTGGTCTCGCAATTCTTATGTGATTTTTGCCCCAATGTTTATTTCTAACAGGATACAAAATTACTGTCGTCTCAGATTTTCCCAGGTTGCAGTGTGGCCTGAGACATTACATCACTAGTCAGGTAATGAAAGAGAGCCTGTTTTTGCTTCAGTGGGTGGATTGGCCGCAGGGTGAGAAGGAGATCATTCTGTAGTAAATTGTAATTTTGCAACAGCTGGAAGCACCATGGTTAGAAAACGCTTGGCTATTGTATGGAAGGGAGTTCAGGTGCGTTTCAACGGATGGGGTAGCAGATGTATGGGAGGGATATAAGTGACCTTACACTTACAAACAAGGAATCATGGGACTTGAAATTGAAGGGGGGAACTCCAACAGGAAATAGCCATTTCACAAAAAAGATAGCCACAGTGTTATGATGGACTCACAACATAGCCGTTTAGCTCCAAGAAAAGCAGGGCTCCTGTCACGATTCGGCTGGCTGGAGGTGGATCCTCTGTGCCAGAGAGGGATTGGCGTGGACCGTGTTGGTGGACCGGTTCTAAGTTGCTACTGGAATTCACCAGAGCCCGCCGCAAAGCGGGATGGTCTTGCAGCGGCGGTAGCAACCAGGTCGTATCCACCAGCAACGGCTCAACCTCTCTGACTGCTGAAGATAAGCGCGGTACAAGGGAGTAGACAAGAGCAAGGTCGGACGTAGCAGAAGGTCAGGGCAGGCAGCAAGGATCGTAGTCAGGGGCAACGGCAGGAGGTCTGGAACACAGGCTAGGAACACACAAGGAAACGCTTTCACTGGCACAATGGCAACAAGATCCGGCGAGGGAGTGCAGGGGAAGTGAGGTATAAGTAGGGAGTGCACAGGTGAACACACTGATTAAGCCTGCTGCGCCAATCAGTGGCGCAGCGGCCCTTTAAATTGCAGAGACCCGGCGCGCGCGCGCCCTAAGGAGCGGGGCTGCGTGCGCCGGGACAAGACAGACGGGGAACGAGTCAGGTACGGGAGCCGGGATGCGCATCGCGAGCGGGTGCCTCCCGCATCGCGAATCGCATCCCGGCTGAGAGTGATATTGCAGCGCACCCGGTCAGCAGGTCTGACCGGGGCGCTGCGAATGAGAGGATGCTGCGAGCGCTCCGGGGAGGAGCGGGGACCCGGAGCACTCGGCGTAACAGCTCCTTCCTAAGCATGTTCAGTACTGTCTGGCAGGTAAGTACTAAATTCACCTCATGGTGGATAACCCCTTTAAAGACTTACATTGTAAAGTTGTTAGTGTAAGGTATGTAAAAACAGGAACCCCCTAAAACTAAACTAATACATATTTATTACATCTTCAGCTGTCATAATAGGAAAGTTAAATCAATTGCAATTCTACTAAATTGCCAGTAGATGGCAGCAGAGTGTTTAAAGCCTGAATGACATAGTACTGCAAATAGCAGGGGGGAACTTAAATGACGGACCTTTAGTTCCTGGTCGGACAGAATATGCTGTTACTATCCTGTCCACCAGACTGAAAGGCTATGATTTGTCATTGCAGGAAAATTGTTCAATAAAAATTCTATTCTTTCACCCAGCCCACTCCCTTCACACATTAAATTATTGACCATACTTTCAGCAACATTAGGTGTAATATTCCATAAACCTATCTTGCTATTATTTTGAGTTCATAGGATAATTCGCTATCTATTTCATGAATGGGGCCCTACTTTTCCAGCTGAACACTCTGACCCCCAGCTTCTGAGCCAAACTGGTCTCGGCAGAGACGGCCTTTAAGCCAATCACCTATGAGGCAGGAAACCACTGTGGCTGGTGATAGACTGAGCCCCCCTTCACTTCTGAAATGAATAGGTGGGAGCCAGAGCACTCAGGAGGAAAACTCGGGCCCCAAGGGTTGGATTCCTGTGATCAGATACTAATCCCCTATTCTGTTTAAAGTAAAAATGTTTTTATAAAGCTGGATAGCTCCTTTGAGTGACTCAATATGACTCAAGGCTGACAATGCGTATTAGAGCAAAATTCAAGCCATGAGAAGAAAAGAACTGCCTGTAGGGCTCAGAGACAGGATTGTGTGAAGGCACAGATCGGGAGAAGGATACCAAAAATGTTGCTGCTAAAAGTTCTCAAGAACACAGTGGTCTCCATAGTTCATAAATAGAAGAAGGTTGGAATAATCAGGAATCCTCCTGGATTTACAAAAGATACAGGACACAGATCTCAAGATAGATAAATACTGAGTGTAATAAAGAATTTACCATAAATCGTCGTGCTGTCTAGGCACAACACTGAAGATAGCATAAATAGAATGTAATGTCCCCCTGCAGCTACTTCTGCTAGTTCCTCTGGGAGTTAATGCTTCTCCTGATGAAGCAGTCATTAAGCATTGTGAAATACACTGTAGGTTGGGAAATAAACTAATTTTTTTTTGATTACTCACCTTGTGAGAGTCCATTGAAGAACCATGTAAAGCACGTGTTCTCAGAGGAATTTGTTTGTTTATCTTCTTTCTACAGCTGGGAGAAACTTCCAGAAGGTCAACCATCACTGCAGCACTCCATTGATCTGGGGCTGGCCAGAAAAAACTCTCCTCAAGACACATGAAAGCCTATCTGGAGTGTTCAAAAAAGCACATAAAGTACTCTCAGACTTTGAGTTACAACATTTTCTGGTCTAATTAAACCAAGGTTGATCTTTTAGCCTCAGTTCTTAGCATCATGTTTGGAGGAAACCAGGTACTGCTCATCACCTGACCAATACATCCCTACAGTCACACATAGTGGTGGCAGAATCATGCTGTCAGGGAGTTTTATAGAGGCTGGGACAGGAAGACTGGTCAGAGTTGGGGGAAAGCTTAATGGAACAAAGTACAGAGATATTCTTAGTAAAAACGTGATTCACAGTGCTCTGTACCACAGACTGAGCCGAAGATTCACTTTCCAACAAGACAAGAACCAGCACACTGCCAAGACAACACCGGAGAGGCTCAGGGACAACTCTGTGAAGGTCCTTGAGTGGCCCAGGCAGAGTTCTGACTTGAACCCAATCGAAAATCTCTGGAAAGACCTGAAAATGGCTTCCACTAATGGTCCCTTTCCAGCCTGTCAAAAATTCCCCAAATCCAGGTGTGTGAACCTTGTGGTATTATCCTCAAGAAAACTGAAGGCTGCAATCTCTGCCAAAGGGGCTTCAACTAAGTACTGAGTAAAGGGTCTGAATACTTACGTCACTGCAAGATTCAGTTTTTTTCTTTTAAGAAAATTTTCAAGGATTTGTTCTCATTCTGTGTTCACTTTGCCATTATGGGCTATTAAGTGCAGAATAATAAAGAAAAATGTGATTTTTTTTATAGTTTCATTCTAGCATAAGGCCGCAACATAACAGAATGTGAAAAAAGAGAACGGGTCTGAAAACATTCAAAATGCATTGTATTGACACTCACTGTAACAACCAAATTGTCGAGTCTGCATACTATTTTATCAGAGGAAAACAGCAAAAAGCAACAAAACAAGACAAAAATAATTTTACTTTTTGCTAGCTCAACACACTATAAATCTAGTTCCTGGCTGAACAGTAATATATACAGAAACCTGCAGCCTGCACAATACAAATGTCTGATTTATGTTCTGTGCATCTGTTTCATATAAAGAGCATTGAACAGAACAGAGAATACATTCTACCAGCAAGTTCTCATTTATCAAAAATCCTTTTCCTGCTTGTAGGTAGATGGTAATGGTGATTAACTCATGTGGAGCCAGTCTGGTAGAGCGTTAGAAAAAGAAATTTAGCTCAGAGGAATAGAAAATGCTGGTAGGAGCACAACATTCAGCCTCAAAGCAATATAGGAAAATCTACCATGCACTCAGTGGTGTTGCTTGATACTTCTGGGCCCCAGTGCAAAAGCTATGTGTGCCCACTAACCCTCTGGCCCACAGATGTGGCACCATGCCCAACATGTGTAAGTAATCAAATGTATAAAAAAATATTCTACTTAGCTTGTGGATATCAGAAGTCCATACAAGGGTGCATTCACACCACAATTCTTACATACGGGGACGGGATCCAGCTGGGAGATGAGCCAATCGGAGTCACTGTCTGACTCTGGTCTGCTCATTCAAATGAATGAGATGAGGTCCGGGTCCAGCTGGGATACGGGAGCGCCCGGTTTTCACATCTCCCAGACGGATCCAGTCCCCATATGTAAGAATCATGGTGTGAATGCACCCTTATATGGACCACTTTACTATTTTTTATTAGCAGGATTACAATAAAATGTAACACCCATAAACATAGATAAGGTAGGTTCGGGCCATTTAGAACAAGTGATTACCATAGCCCCCCTCTCCCCCACTTTGCACAATTACCTCATTACAGGTCACAGAGTATGCCTAGAAAACTTTCCTAAAAAAGTAAATTGTGTCAGCTCCAGTCTTTTCTTTTTTTATGTCCATGTGGCTTGTGTCAAGCATATCTCTAAATACTATGCAGAAAAATCTGGCAATATTGTTTTAAAAAGTATTAAAAAAATTGCAGAAAATAGTATGAAAAACATTTTCAAACCTGGCATTTTGATCATTAAGCTTAACCACTTAGGGACCATGGGCATACAGGTATGCCCTGATGCCCTTGTACTTAAGGACCAAGAGCGTACCTGTACGCCCGTGGGAATTTAGGTCCCCGCGGTGCGCAGGGTGGGGACCAGACCGAGATGACTGCTAATATCTATCAGCAGGCATTCTGTGCCAATGCCCAGGGGGGTCCTGAGAACCCCCATGTCAGCGATCACCGCAAATCGCCAGGGAAGAGGAAGCAGAGCAGAGAAGGGGTTAATGTCCCCTTCTCGCAGCTCTGCTCGCCCACCGAGTTCAGTCAGCGGGCAGAGCTGTGAGAAGGAGCCAGGGACCCCCTCTCTGCCAAGATCTGTGCCCCTCAGGGCTGAAGAACTGTCCTCCTGTGTCCTTTAGTGCAGGGTGAGTTGTATCTGCAGGGACAGTTAGGAGTAAAAAAAAAAAGTTAAAAAAAGTTAAAAAGAAAAGTCCTCCCCCCTGACCCCCTAATAGGTCCTCAAGGGTCCACCGCAGATTTTTCTGTGTGACCCACACCGTTATATACAAAAGTTACACTAAGCACACACAATACATACTTCAACCCCCCCCCCCCCACACACACACACACACTGCTTCAGGGAGTATCACACTTCCACGCAGTACAACATTTTCCCTATTCATTTAACCCCTTAAGGACTCAGGGTTTTTCCGTTTTTGCACTTTCGTTTTTTCCTCCTTACCTTTTAAAAATCATAACCCTTTCAATTTTCCACCTAAAAATCCATATTATGGCTTATTTTTTGCGTCGCCAATTCTACTTTGCAGTGACATTAGTCATTTTACCCAAAAATGCACAGCGAAACGGAAAAAAAAATCATTGTGCGACAAAATCGAAAAAAAAAACGCCATTTTGTAACTTTTGGGGGCTTTCGTTTCTACGCAGTGCATATTTCGGTAAAAATTACACCTTATCATTATTCTGTAGGTCCATACGGTTAAAATGATACCCTACTTATATAGGTTTGATTTTGTCGCACTTCTGGAAAAAATCATAACTACATGCAGGAAAATTTATACGTTTAAAAAAGTCATCTTCTGACCCCTATAACTTTTTTATTTTTCCACATACAGGGCGGTATGAGGACTCATTTTTTGCGCCGTGATCTGAAGTTTTTATCGGTATGATTTTGATCGAACTTTTTGATCACTTTTTATTCATTTTTTAATGATATAAAAAGTGACCAAAATACGCTTTTTTGGACTTTGGAATTTTTTTGCGCGTACGCCATTGACCGTACGGCTTAATTAATGATATATTTTTATAGTTCGGACATTTACACACGCGGCGATACCACATATGTTTATTTTTTATTTTTTTTACACTGTTTTATTTTTTTTATGGGAAAAGGGGGGTGATTCAAACTTTTATTAGGGAAGGGGTTAAATGACCTTTATTAACACTTTTTTTTTACATTTTTTTTGCAGTGTTATAGGTCCCATAGGGACCTATAACACTGCACACACTGATCTCTAATGCTGATCACTGGCGTGCATTAACACGCCTGTGATCAGCATTATCGGCGCTTGACTGCTCCTGCCTGGATCTCAGGCACGGAGCAGTCATTCGTCGATCGGACACCGGGGAGGCAGGTAAGAGCCCTCCCGGTGTCCGATCAGCTGTTCGGGACGCCGCGATTTCACCGCGGCGGTCCCGAACAGCCCGACTGAGCAGCCGGGTCACTTTCACTTTCATTTTAGAAGCGGCGGTCAGCTTTGACCGCCGCTTCTAAAGGGTTAATACCGCACATCGCCGCGATCGGCGATGTGTGGTATTAGCCGCGGGTCCCGGCCGTTGATTAGCGCCGGGACCGACGCGATATGATGCGGGATCGCGGCGCGATCCCGCTTCATATCGCGGGAGTCGGCGCAGGACGTAAATATACGTCCTGCGTCGTTAAGGGGTTAAATTTAAAATTTTCCATAATTTGACACGTTCCAAATTTTAACCCCATAAAGCCGCAAAATTGCCCAAAAAACTCTTTTATTAAAAAAAAATAAAAAAAAACCTGATAAGACCTGTGGGGGTATTTATTCCAAAAATGGGTCATGGGTCACTGAGTCACTATCATCGGGGGACATTTTTATGTTGCCTCAAATGCACAGCGCTCTCTCTCCACCTGAGCGGCGTGCGCAGACAACAGGTTAGAGACTGCCACACACATCACATTCCCATAATGATGATTCAGAGCATAGGGTTTGGGGTGGGCATATTTTTTAGTTTTGGTTATGCTTTTGGTTATCATTCTGGGAACATAACCTGTTTTATCATTTTACGTCCCACTGTACCCTATTTTAGAAATTTACCCCATGTAACACTCCTTGAGGGGGGTCGCGCATTTTAGTAAAAAAAATAATTTACACATCCAACGGCAAACACCTGTGGGGTGTTAAGGCTCAATGTACCCTTTGTTACATTCCTTGAGGGTTGAAGTTTTTTTTTGCTGTCCTGACACCATAGGGGCTTCCTAAATGGAACTGCCCCCCAAAAACCATTTCAGCTAAATTTGCTTTCCAAAAGCTAAATGTGACTCCTTCTCTTCTGAGCATTGTAGTGCGCCCACAATGCACTTGATGTCCACACATGGGGTATTATCATATTCAGAAGAGATGGGGTTACAAATTTTGGGGGGCATTTTCTCCTATTACCGCTTGTAAAAATGTAAAATTTGAGGGAAAGCCAGCATTTTAGTAAAAAAAAATTCATTTACACATCCAACTTTAGCGAAAAGTCGTCAAACACCTGTGTGGTGTAAAAGCTCACTGCACCCCTTGTTACAGTCCTTGAGGGGTATAGTTTCCAAATTAGAATGCCTTGTGTTTTTTATTTATTTTTATTTATTTTTTTGCTGTCCTGGCACCATAGGGGCTTCCTAAATGCGACATGCCTCCCAAAAACCATTTCAGCAAAATTTGCTTTCCAAAAGCCAAATGTGGTTCCTTCTCTTCTGAGCATTGTAGTGCGCCCGCAGTGCACTTGACGTCCACACATGGGATATTACCATAATCAGAAGAGATGGGGTTACAAATTTTGGGGGGCATTTTCTCCTATTACCCCTTGTGAAAATGTAAAATTTGGGAGAAAATCAGCATTTTAGTGAATTTTTTTTTTTATTTACACATCCAACTTTAACGAAAATTCGTCAAACACCTGTGGGGTGTAAAAGCTCACTGCACCCCTTGTTACAGTCCTTGAGGGGTATAGTTTCCAAATTAGAATGCCTTGTGTTTTTTATTTATTTTTATTTATTTTTTTTGCTGTCCTGGCACCATAGGGGCTTCCTAAATGCAACATGCCTCCCAAAAAACATTTCAGCAAAATTTGCTTTCCAAAAGCCAAATGTGGTTCCTTCTCTTCTGAGCATTGTAGTGCGCCCGCAGTGCACTTGACGTCCACACATGGGATATTACCATAATCAGAAGAGATGGGGTTACAAATTTTGGGGGGCATTTTCTCCTATTACCCCTTGTGAAAATGTAAAATTTGGGAGAAAATCAGCATTTTAGTGAAATTTTTTTTTTTATTTACACATCCAACTTTAACGAAAATTCGTCAAACATCTGTGGGGTGTTTAGGCTCACTGTACCCCTTGTTACATTCCTTGAGGGGTGTAGTTTCCAAAATAGTAGGCCATGGGTTTTTTTTTTCTTCTTTTTTTGCTGTTCTGGCACCATAGAGGCTTTCTTAATGTGACATGCCCCCCAAAAACCATTTCAGAAAAACTCACTCTCCAAAATCCCATTGTCGCTCCTTCCCTTCTGAGCCTTGTAGTGCACCCACAGAGCACTTGACATACACATATGAGATATTTCCTTAATCAAAAGAAATTGGGTTACAATTTTAGGAATATTTCGCTCCTTTTACCCCTTGTAAAAATTCAAGAACTGGGTCTACAAGAACATGCCAGTGTAAAAAATGAAGATTTAGAATTTAGGTTATTTGTGGGGTATTTCTAATATGAAGGCCCTTCAAATCCACTTCAAAACTGAACTGGTCCCTGAAAAATTCAGGGAAAAATTGGAAAATGACTCCTGAATTTGAAGCCCTCTGATGTTTTCCAAAAGTAAAAACATGTCAACTTTATGATGCAATCAAAAAGAAGACATAGTTTACATGTGATGCAAGTATTGATGAAAGAAATGATGCAAGTATTGAAGAAAATTTCCCACTAACATAAAGTAGAATATGTCACGAAAAAACTGTCTCAGAATCAGAATGAAAAGTAAAAGCATCCCAGAGTTATTAATGCTTAAAGTGACAGTGGTCAGATGTGCAAAAAACGCGCTGGTCCTTAAGGTGAAAATGGGTGGAAAACATTTCTTTTTACATCAACTGGTGCCAGAAAGTTAAACAGATTTGGAAATTCATCCAGTATTTATCAGCTGCTGTATAATACAGAGGAAGTTCATTTCTTTTTAAATTTATTTTCTATCTGTCATTCGTGCTCTCTGCTGACACCTCTGTCCATGTCAGGAACTGTCAAGAGCAGGAGAGGTTTGCTATGAGGAATTGTTCCTGCTCTGACATAAAATACATTAAAAAAGAAAAGAACTTCCTCTGTATTATACAGCAGCTGATAAGTACTGGAAGGATTAGGATTTTTTTTTATAGAAGTAATTTACAAATCTGTTTAACTTTCTGGCACCAGTTGATAAAAAAAAGTTTTCCACCAGAGTACCCCTTTAATATTAAGCTAATTCATCCTGTTATGTAAAAAAAAAACTTTTTAGCAACTGCTTTACTATTTTTATCAGCATGATTACAATAAATGTTAAAAAAGGGGAAAACATTACTGTCCTCCAGTGAGGTCTGATGAATGAGTGTGCAATATAATGTTATATTGTGCAATGTAACCAATCAGTTCACTAGAAATGATATTAATACAAAGTATATATTTATATATATATATACATATATATATTTCACTTAATCATTGTTGGTAGATAAGAGCAAACTGCAGGGCCCCTGCAGAAGTTTTAAAACTTGTAACATTTATAAATATAAAAACGATTGTGCCACTTGAAATGTTAATGGAATAAAAACTAATACCATTGGAAATAAAAAATACAAATAGCAATACAATATGAATAATGTAAGCGCTTGACTAAGGATAGAATAGGTCCTGTATAGTCCTGTAAAAGAATTTGGCAGTGGTATTGCCCAAACACTGTTTGTTATATGTGGAAATTCCTGTATGGATGAAAAGTTTATGGATAGGCATTATATACCGATATCTCAGTTGGTTCCACGGTTCCTGTGGAGTATAAGTAAATGGTGTTGTACACCTCTCACCAGTTTGATGGTATGGGTCTCATGGCACTTTAATGCTTATGGCTCCAGCCGGATCGTGGGACCAAGTTAGCAGGTCTCCTCTGTAAGCGAGCCTGGGGAGGAAGAGATCTTTGATGCTGTTGGTCAGTATCTGAATGGCGTCTTCCTTGTGCCCACTGCGCCCCAGAAGAGCAGAATAATACAGTGATTGATGTGTTGGTCCATATAGGACGTTAAGAGCAGGATGGAAACAACATCGCTTGCTTCTATAAGTCTTTGGGAGGCATTAAAATTGGTTAAAATATGCCAAACGCGTTTCCAAGCCTGCTTCTATTGAAAAAGAAGCCATGCTATCTCTATTGAAAAAGAAGCCAAGCAGGCTTCAAAACGCATGGGGGAGAGGGGGGCTATGAACTTCATTGGAATAAACTTCCCTGTTTAGTTAGAGGGACAATTCTCAGTTGCTTGGCTAATTTTCAAGATCCCTTTGGGCTAACCTGTCCTTCCAATTTCCACTAGTCCAACAGAAATGGATCAAATAGGCCACTGGGCAACCAATATTTCCTCTCCTGCCGATTATCATCCCTTTTACTTAGGGCTAATGTCTCTTACAACACCACCTCAGTTATGGCTGATCATTGGGCTAAAATCCACACCAGGCTGAACCCCATACATAGTTTTCATTGGTGGTTTCAAAACAGAGAGACATTAACCCATAAAAATCCTAACTCCTTAGGGTATGCAGATGTGTAACAGTGTAAAACAACACAATATAGTCTCAAGTTTACCTTACCCAAACAGTATTTAGCTATCAGGATACACTCTACAGCCACACAATAACATTTGTTTACAGAATCTAGTAGATAGGTATGAGACACTGCAAGCTCCCCCTCTAAAGAAAAGCCATCTTTGGCATCAGGTTGAAGGATGGCACCAAGACTAAAGGCAATAAAGAAGAAATAAAGTGCATTTATAAGTGCTTATATTTATATATATATATATATATATATATATATATATATATATATATACTGGAAAGAAACATTTTAATACAATTTTTTATAGGACTACTGATTTTTATACTACTTATGCACAGGAAAAGTTGACCAGTTGCTCATAGCAACCAATCAGGTCACTTCTTACTTTTTTGAAAAGACCTCTGAAAAATAAAAGGAACAATCTAATTGGTTGCTATGGGCAACTGGTCAACTTTTCTTAAAGGGGTACTCCACTGGAAAACATTTTTTTTTATATCAACTGGTGCCAGAAAGTTAAACAGATTTGTAAATTACTTCTATTAAAAAATCTTAATCCTTCCAGTACTTATCAGCTGCTATATTCTCCACAGGAAGTTCGTTTCTTTTTGAATTTCCTTTCTGGCTGACCACAGTGCTCTCTGCTGACTAGAGATGAGCAAACTTTTGAAAAATCCGATTGGCCGAATTTTCCGGAAAAATCTGTTTCGGGTCGAATTTATTTGCGGCAAATCTATATTACCGTATATACTCGAGTATAAGCCGACCCGAGTATAAGCCGAGACCCCTAATTTCAACCCAAAATCCCAGGAAAAGTTATTGACTCGAGTATAAGCCTAGGGTGGGAAATACCTCATCCCCCCCTGTCATCATCCAGACCCGTCATTAACATCCTCATCATCATCACCGCCTGTCATCATCCAGACCCTCATCATCATCACCTGTCATCATCCCACACATCCCCCCTTCATCATCCCCTTATCATCCCACACATCCCCCCTTCATCATCCCCTTGTCATCATCCCACACATCCCCCCTTCATCATCCCCTTATCATCCCGCACATCCCCCCTTCATCATCCCCTTGTAATCATCCCACACATCCCCCCTTCATCATCCCCTTATCATCCCACACATCCCCCCTTCATCATTCCCTTATCATCCCACACATCCCCCCTTCATCATCCCCTTGTCATCATCCCACACATCCCCCCTTCATCATCCCCTTGTCATCATCCCACACATCCCCCCTTCATCATCCCCTTGTCATCATCCCACACATCCCCCCTTCATCATCCCCTTGTCATCATCCCACACATCCCCCTTCATCATCCCCTTATCATCCCGCACATCCCCCCTTCATCATCCCCTTGTAATCATCCCACACCCCCCCTTCATCATCCCCTTATCATCCCACACATCCCCCTTCATCATCCCCTTGTAATCATCCCACACACCCCCCCTTCATCATCCCCACCCCCCTTCATCATCCCCACACCCCCCCCTTCATCATCCTCTTCTCATCATTCGCCCTCAGTGGTCTTCAACCTGCGGACCTCCAGAGGTTTCAAAACTACAACTCCCAGCAAGCCCGGGCAGCCATCGGCTGTCCGGGCTTGCTGGGAGTTGTAGTTTTGAAACCTCCGGAGGTCCGCAGGTTGAAGACCACTGCGGCCTTCAACATCATCCAGCCCCCTCTCACCCCCTTTAGTTCTGAGTACTCACCTCCGCTCGGCGCTGGTCCGGTCCTGCAGGGCTGTCCGGAGAGGAGGTGGTCCGGAGAGGAGGTGGTCCGGTGAGGAGGTGGTCCGGGCTGCTATCTTCACCGGGGGCGCCTCTTCTCCGCGCTTCCGGCCCGGAATAGAGGCGTTGCCTTGACAACGACGCAGAAGTACGTTGGCAATGAACGCACCTCTGCGTCGTTGTCACGGCAACGTGACTATTCTGAGGCCGGGCCCGAAGCGCTTAGAAGAGGCCTCCCGGTGAAGATAGCAGCCCGGAACCACTATGCCACCGGACCACCTCCTCTCCGGACAGCCCTGCAGGACCGGACCAGCGCCGAGCGGAGGTGAGTACTATACAGAACTAAAGGGGGTGAGAGGGGGCTGGATGATGTTGAAGGCCGCAGTGGTCTTCAACCTGCGGACCTCCGGAGGTTTCAAAACTACAACTCCCAGCAAGCCCGGACAGCCGATGGCTGCCCGGGCTTGCTGGGAGATGTAGTTTTGAAACCTCTGGAAGTCCGCAGGTTGAAGACCACTGCGGGTGGGGGAGTTCACTCGAGTATAAGCTGAGAGGGGTGTTTTCAGCACGAAAAATCGTGCTGAAAAACTCGGCTTATACTCGAGTATATACGGTAATAATGGCTATTTCTGGCCTACAGAGGGCCTCAATAGGGGTGTAGAACACTTTGCTTTGTTCTAACATGCACATGGAGTGTCCTGGGGTAGTGAAATAATACTGTTATTCAGTATGACATGCAGATTACAGGCACAATGACAAAGCCTGGAGGTGGCATCAGTATGAGGAGACCATATAGTGGCTGAATGAAACAGCGTGGAGGTGTTGGCAGCATAAGGAGACCATATAGTGGCTGATTGACACAGCGTGGAGGTGTTGGCAGCATGAGGAGACCATATAGTGGCTAAATGACACAGCGTGGAGGTGTTGTCAGCATGAGGAGACCATATAGTGGCTGAATGACACAGCTTGGATGTGGCTGAAGCATGAGGAGACCATATAGTGGCTGAATGACAGCGTGGAGGTGATGGCATCACGAGGAGATCATATACTGGCTAAATGACACAGCGTGGAGGTGTTGGCAGCATGAGGAGACCATATAGTGGTTGAATGACACAGCGTGGAGGTGTTGGCAGCATGAGGAGACCATATAGTGGCTGAATTACACAGCGTGGTGGTGTTGGCAGCATGAGGAGACCATATAGTGTCTGAATGGCACAGCCTGGAGGTAGCTGAAGCATGAGGAGGCCGTATAGTGTCTGAATGGCACAGCCTGAAAGTGGCTGAAGCATGAGGAGACCATATAGTGTCTGAATGGCACAGCCTGGAGGTGGCTGACGCATGAGGAGACCCCATAGTGGCTAAATGACACAGCATGGAGGTGTTGGCAGCATGAGGAGACTGTATAGTTGCTGAATGACACAGCCTGGGGCTGGCAGCAGCATGAGTAGACACTAGGGCTTCACAATCCCTAAGATTAAAAGATATATCTATGTAGAGAGAAAAACGGCAGAGCTTCTCATGGGAAAGTACAGTAGCCCTTAAGAAGTGTATATGTTCTTGAAGTGCAGGTAAGGTAAGTGCAGGTAAGGCAGTAGGGGCAATCTCGCTCAACTTTTGGGGTTGTGTGCCAGACACAACCACCTGTGATAGCCTATAATGACAGTGCAGCCACCCTGGTGTCGGCAGTCAAGAAGCCTTGGCCGATTGTAGAGACATCAAGTAGGTAGGTATAAAAATCCAGGAGGTCTTGGCGCAATCCATTCAGAAAGTCACAATGCGTAATGTATCAATAGAAAGTCAATTTATTGCAATGCCAAACAAACAGACGCGTTTCGAGGCCTAAAGCAGCCTCTTCTTCAATGTTACAAATAGCTCATACAAACAGTGAGCAAACAGTGTGCTTTATACAAGTATAAAGGGCGCTAAAATCAAGTTGATGCCGGGTGTCTGACGTCGGCTCTCCTGCCAGAAACGCAGGAGAGTGATGTACAATGTAAACAAAGTCAGATGTTAAACATAAGGGATTTGTAAAGAGACATCTATATAAAACTTATATTAGAATAATCTAGTGTGCCACTGGGTCCCCTGCACAGCCTGTAGCTATCGCTGTGCAGAGGGGTGTCAAGGAGAGGAGATGATATGTTCCGTGTCATGCACGGAGTGCGCTGTCAGCTCTGAGCTGTAATCGCATAGCTTGTAGCGCAGCCGTGGAGCGGTGTACCTAAGGACGCTGAGACTCGCGCATGCGCGCGGACGGATCATACAGCTTTCGTGGACATGGACATGCTGACAGTGTCAGGCAGTACGAGCAGGCTGTTATATGATGTGGAAAACTTGATATCGCGTACGGGAATACATAGTGGAGTAAGGAAACAGATTGAGAATGCAATGGTATATGTGGAGGTGATAATATTAGCTGTGCATGATAAATAGCATGTTAGCTGATTGGGGGTTAGTATCATGCAGCTACAAACGTGTGCCGTACAGTGCAGGGACTGACTGGGCAAAGCTGTATTTCGCATAGGAGGTGGCATTATTAGTGGTTACAATAATGCTAGTTTCTGCTAGTCCTTGGTAATATTCCTTTTATTACTGGTATCAAATGGCAATAATGCTGGAAGAGTAACTCAAGGATACCCACATGTTTCCTACAATACACTGTCAACCAATCCTTATAATCAGCCTTCTGCATTTGCAGTGCCAAATTCCTATAATACAAACCAGCCTTACTCTGATTTCAATGGACAGATTCAAGCACAGATTTATTTCTGGCCTCTTTGGTGCCAATTTACCATACAATTATTCAGATCCTTCCTCTTCTTTAAATTAGAATCCAGTGCTAAATCCATACTCTTATAGTTCTACTGGAAATACAGGCTGGCCATGGAGTTCTTAGCAATAATGAAGAAAACACGATGAAAGATGAAACAAGATAAAAAGATGAAACAAGACAATGATCTCTGGATTCAATATCTGAATTTTTAATTGCGAACAATTTGCAATTGACTACTTGAGGTAGTACTATTTATACCAATGACATTTGTAGTTTTTGGCACATTTTTTAACTGTGCTAACTTTTTTGTATGTTTTTGCATTATATTATCTAAAGTTAACATGTCTCGCCAGTATTTAATTTTCATAAGCAGAATCCTTATTTTTATATTTTTTTCCATTTTTTATAGAGTTTTCCTCAGGGCACTTGCTTAAAGTGTCTATAACTATTTTATATATTTGTTTGTTAGGAGTCACAATATATGATTGTGTTGTTTTGTAATTGGTATTTACATTTGAAAGATTTTGTGATTTAAATAATTCTTATGTGTTTGCTGTTTTGTATTAGAAAACTGAAATGACATGTTTCAGCTCAGTGAAAAATTAAGTCAGCACCCTTATAATCTGTTGAGCAGCAATTAAAAAGTGAAATAGTTTAACCCCTTAAGGACGCAGGGCGTATCCATACGCCCCCATTTCCAAGACCTTAAGGACTCATGGCGTATGGGTACACCCCCGGGTTCCTCCGGCCCCTGCCGCTCGCCGGGCAGGGACCGGACCGGGATGCCTGCTGATGTCGTTCAGCAGGCATCCTGGCATATCACCCAGGGGGGTCCTGAGGTTCCACCATATCAGCGATCAGACCGGCGATTTGCTGCGATTCCGTTCTCCACCGCTTGCCGGGCGGGAATCGGAGCCGTATGCCTGCTGAAATCATTCAGCAGGCATCCCAGCAGTGTGCCGAGAGGGTTCCCGAGGATCCCCCATGTCGGCGAGCACCGCAGATCGCCGGTAAATACTAACCGGCAGTCTTCTGCGGTTCCCGGGTCATCTGGGTCACGTGTGACCCGATGACCCGGATAATGATGATGATCGGTGGCGTAATATACACCAAAAATTATCATCATCATCCATACAGTACTGAGCGGCGGCACTGTTGCCACCCCCCAGTACAGCAGTGATTGGGTGGCCGCAGTGACCGCACCAATCACTGCAGTATGGGAGGGGGGAGTTGGGTGCTGGAGCACGCTGCTCCGTTCTGCCCACCATTTTACAGAGATCTGGTGTGCAGGACGGAGCCCTGTGTTGCCATATCCCCCCTCATAACAAAAAAAGTGTTCAAAAGTGCCCCCTTTCTGTGGCCTCTTGGCAGAGAAAGCAGTCAGGGAAAACAGTAGATTAGATAGGGACAGTTAGGGGTTAAAAAACGTTTTTTTTTTTTGGGCGTACCGTCTGTAGGTGTCCGTGGGTCTGTAGCACCTTTAGCTGCGTGATCCGGCCCTTTTTTTTTATTTTTGCTAAACGTGTGGCCGGGCCCTCTTAGTCCCGCAGTACTGATCAGTGTTTTTTTTTTAGGTGCAGGCACTTTTTCGGGTTATAGCAGCTTTTTTTTGCACCTATAGTCGGTCCGTGCCACCAGTAGCAGGCCTGTGCTGTGTGAACGGACCGTACCTCTGTGTTCGGCCTGCCCCACCGCTGTCATTGATTTATCACTGATCAGCATTTTTTTTTTGGGGTTCAGGCGGGTGCATTTTTTCGGGGTTAAGCGTTTTATTATTTAATTTTTTTGGGTATTTTGTGTGGGGGTCTGTGTACTTGACACCAGCCACTGTTCTGGGCTGAGTGGCAGTACCCCCCACTGACTTCTGTGCCCCCTGCCGCCATCAAGCGCTAATCTGTGTGCACACCACTGATTAGGTAAACTCTTTTTTTTGGCGCAGGGGTTTTTGCGCTAGAAATCTTTTTTTTTTTTTTTCTTTTAGTTTAGTTTTATTTTATATTTTTTATATTTCTGCTCTTAGGGCAGGTTAGTTAGTTAGGTTAGGTTAGGGCGGGTTAGGGCGGTAGTATCGCACCACACCACACGCAGCATACACACCAATAAAGTTTCCCCCTCACAGTTATACATTTCATCCCTCCATTAGAGTAGGGAAATGGCCTGCAGGGTGTTTTCAGCGGAAGAGGCATATGCCATACTTGCCTTTGACTCTGAAAGCGTCTCAGAGGACAAGGAAGACCCCACCTTCCTTATTTCCTCATCTTCCTCATCATCTTCTAATGATGAGCCACCAAGGCGGCGGAGACGCAAACGAGGCCGCAAGCGAGGCCGCAAACCTCCTCTGCTCCTGACTCTTTGCCCCATGCTAGTATGAGTCCCCCTGGTGCTCATACTAGTCAAGCCCCTCAGCCAAGTTCACTGGTGCCCCGTACCGGAGAACTTGTCTGGACTCAGCCAGCGGACCACGAGCCCGTGATTCCTGAGTTTGTTGGCAACTCAGGAATCAAGATTGACATTGTCGGGTTCACTGACTTGGACTATATCAGTTTTTTTTTCAGTGATGACTTTGTCAATCTGATGGTTGACCAGACAAACCTGTACGCCCAACAGTTCGCCGCCGCAAACCTGGGCTAATTTTTAGCTATACCCAATGGATGTTATGCCATCAATACAGCCGAAATGAGGACCTTTTGGGGCCTCGTGCTGCATATAGGTCTAGTTAAAAAACCCAGTGTCCGGCAATATTGGAGTGGGGACGTCCTTTACCAGACCCCGCTTTACGGTATGGTCATGACACGTCCCCGGTTCGAGGCCATTCGGAAATGTTTGTATTATGCTGATAATGCGGCATGTCCCCCCCGAACTGATCCCGCGTATGACCGCCTGTATAAAATCAGGCCGGTCATCAACCACTTTGGGGCCAAATTTTGGGAGGCCTATGTCTCGGGGCGGGAGGTCGCTATTGATGAGTCTCTCATCAGCTTCAAGGGGAGACTCAGCTTCCGGCAATACATCCCTACCAAGCGAGCGTGGTATGGGGTGAAGATGTAGAAACTTTGCGAGAGTAGCTAAGGGTACACTTGCAAGTTTATAGTGTATGAGGGATGAGATTCCCGTTTTGAACCCCCAGAATGTCCCCCCACTCTGGGTATTACCGGGAAATCGTTTGGGGTCTTTTGCACCCATTGCTAGATAAAGGTTACCACCTTTACGTGGATAACTTTCATACTAGTATCCCTCTCTTCACATCCCTCGCCGCCAGATCCACGGTCGCTTGTGGAACAGTCGGGAACAATCAAAGAGGCCTTCCGCCCCATCCCCTACAAGCTCCTATCCCCCGGGGCGAGTCCCGTGCCTTTTCCCATGAAAACCTGTTGCTGGTCAGGTATAAGGACAACAGGGATGTCCTTAAGCTCACCACAATTGATGGGAACGGTAGAACCCCTGTCCCTGTGCGAGGTACCGCGGGACCAGTCCTAAGCCTGATTGTATTCTGGACTACAATCGGTATATGGGGGGAGTTGATCTTTCTGATCAGGTTCTCAAGCCATATGATGCCATGCGGAAAACACGGACATGGCACACAAAAGTTACAGTCTACTTGGTACAGGTTGCCATGTATAGCTCTTTTGTACTGTCCCAGTATGCTGGCAACACAGGGACATTCCTGCAGTTTGAAGATGTAGTTCTAAAGGCCCTCATCTTTGGTGACCGGCAAGGAGCGGGTCAGAGCACCTCTGGAACTTCAGTGCCCCGGCCAACACTTTCCAGGTGAGGTCCCCCACACTGGAAAGAAGGGACGATCCCAGAAAAAATGCAGAGTGTGTCACAGGAGGGGGATTCGTAAGGACACTTGCCCCGATCATCCGGGCCTCTGCATTAAAAACTGCTTCAGGGAGTATCACACTTCCATGGAGCACTAAATTTTTTATCCTTTTCCCTGATTTTAATTCCCCTGAATTATACTCCAATGTACCAGTCCAAATTTTAAAACCAAACACCCCCTCCCCCTAAAAAAACAAAAAACCTATACCCCAATACCCCTGATAAAAATGGTCATGGGACACAGAGTCAACAGCATTGGGGGTTTGCAGTTGCCTTAAATGGGCAGCGCTCTCTCCCCACCTGAGCGGGGTGCGCATTTGAGGTAACAGAATAGGAACGGCCAAACACATCACATTCCCAGAATGATGATTCAGAGCATAGGGTTTGGGGTGGGCATCATTTTTACTTTCGGCTATACTCTGAGTCATCATTCTGGGAATTGGCATATCAGTATTAAAATTGCAATTTTCATTCCCCCCCCCCCCCATAGTACACTTCATCCATTCCTGGAAAATAAATTTAGGGAACACCCGTCTGTTCCAAATCTCCACTTCACCCCTATACGCCTTCCCTAGGGGGTGTACTGTTTGTAATAGGCTCACATGTGGGTGTTCCTTTCATGTATTTCCCTCTGAATGTATGTAACTGTTAGGTCTGTATCACACATCGGCCTCAAATGCGAAGAGTTCTCGCTCATGAGTTCTGTTGTATTTCCAGGCGACAATTCGGAGTCACATGTTAGTTGTTCCCAGAAAGATCAAACAGAGCTAAGGTTGAAAATTGCAATTTTCAAAAGCTACCCATCATCCATTCCTGGAAAATAAATTTAGGAAACACATGTGCGTTCAAAATGTCCTCTTTAGCCCTATACCCATTCCTCAGGGGGGGGTACTTTCTGTAATGGTGTCACATGTTGATGTTTCTTGTTTGTATTTTCCTCTGAATGTATGTAACCGTCAGATACTGATATGCCATAGGCATCAAATGCAAACAGACCTCTATGACTTCTGAGCCTTGTTGTGTGCCCGCCCAACACATTACCCCATATGTGGATGTGTTTTCATAGTCAGTAGAAAAAGCCCTCAAAAATTTGTAACCCAATTTCTCCAATTACCCCTTGTGAAAATGTAAAAAATTGGGTAACCCCAGCATTTTTGTGTAAAAAATCTAATTTTTCTTTTTACGGCCCACTGTTCAAAAAACCTGTGAGGTATAAGTACTCACTGTACCCCTTGTTACCTTCCATGAGGGGTGTAGTTTCAAAATTGTGGTCACTTGCCGGGTTTTTATTTTTTAGATTTTACATCAGAACCTCAATCATTGCAGTGCAAAGCACCACTTTAGGCCTTAAATCTCTTTGGTGCTGTCTCACTCCTAAGCCCTGTTTTGCACCTGCATAGTGCTTTACCGCCATATATGGGGTATATCCTTATTCTTGAGAAATTGGGCTACAAATTTTGTGGAGCTTTTTTTTTTTCTTACTACTTGTGAAACTAAAATTTTTTGGGTTAATACCAGCAATTTAGTATTAAAAATCTAATTTTTCACTTTTACGGCCCACTGTTCAAAAAACCTGTGAAGTGTAAGTACTCATTGTAACCCTTGTTACATTCCTGGAGGTGTCTAGTTTCCAAAGTGGTGTCACATGTGGGGGGTTTCTGCTGTTCTGGCACTATGGGAGGTTTGAAAATGCACATGCACTTAAATTTCAGCAAAATTCTCTCTTCAAAAGACTAATGGCGCTCCTTCTGTTCTGAGACCTGTAGTGCACCAGCAGAGCACTTAACATCCACATATGGGGCATTTTCTTAATCGGGAGAAATTGGGCTTCAAATTTTGGGGTCCAGTTTTTCCAATTACCCCTTGTGAAAAAGAAAAATTTGGGGTAACACCATCATTTTAGTGTTAAAAATCAAATTTTCCATTTTCACATCCAACTTCAACGCAAAGTCGTCAAACACCTGTGAGGTGTTAAGGTTCACTATACCCCTTGTTATGTTCCTTGAGGGGTGTAGTTTCCAAAATAGTTTGCCATGTGTTTTTTTTTTTTTTTTTTGCTTTTCTGGCACCCTGGGGACTTTCTAAATGCAACATACCCCCAAAAAACCATTTCAGCAAAGTTCTCTCTCAAAAATACTAATGCCACTCCTTCTGTTCTGAGACCTGTAGTGTGCCAGTAGAACACTTAACATCCACAAATTGAGCATTTTCTTAATCGGAAGAAATTGGGCTTCAAATTTTGGGGTCCATTTTTTCCAATGACCGCTTGTGAAAAAGAAAAATTTGGGGTAACACCATCATTTTAGTGTTAAAAATCTAATTTTCCATTTTCACATCCAACTTCAACGCAAAGTCGTCAAATACCTGTAAGGTGTTAAGGCTCACTATACCCCTTGTTATGTTCCTTGAGGGGTGTAGTTTCCAAAATAGTATGCCATGTGTTTTATTTATTTATTTTATTTTTTTGCTGTTCTGGCACCATGGGGACTTCCTAAATGCAACATTGCCCCCAAAAACCATGACAGCAACATTTGTTTTAAAAAATCCTACAGTTGCTCTTTCCCTCTTGTGCCATGTTGTGAGCCCACAGAGCATTTTATGTCAACATATGAGGTATTTACATACTCAAGAGAAATTGGGATATACATTTTGGGGGGCTTTTTCACCTAATACTGCTTTTAAAAATGAAAAAAATGGGGCTACAAGAACATGTTAGTGTAAAAAATACAGATTTAGATTTTTCTCCTCCACTTTGCTGCTATTCTTGTAATGGGTTAACAAACTTTCTGAATGTGTTTTTGAGTGGTGTAGATTCTCTAATGGGGTCATTTATGGGGTATTTCTCACAGCAAGGCCCCTCAAATCCACTTCAAACTTAACTGGTCCCTAAAAAATTCAGATTTAGAAATTTTAGTGAAAATTTTTAAAATTGTTGCTATAGTTTAAAACCCTCCAATGTCTTCAAAAAGTAAAAACATGTCAACTTTATGATGTCAACACAAAGTAGACATATTGTATTTGTGAATCAATATAACATTTATTTGGAATATCCATTTTCCTTATAAGCAGAGTGTTTCAAAGTTAGATAAATGCTAAATTTTCTATTTTTTCATCAAATTTGGGAATTTTTCATGTGATGCAAGTATCGACAAACATTTACTACTAACATAAAGTAGAATATGTCACGAAAAAACAAACAATCTCGGAATCAGAATAATCGGTAAAAGCATCTCAGAGTTATTAATGCATAAAGTGACAGTGGTCAGAATTGCAAAAAAAGGGCTGACTTCTAAAAGGGGTGCTCCGCCCCTAGCATCTTATCCCCTATCTAAAGGCAGGGGCGGATCCAGAGTCGAGTCTCGGGAGGGGCACTATTAGAGTATTTTGTGTTGGCGGACAGAAAATAAGATGTTGCTTACGGAACTTACAATATTATTAAATGTATCATACAGTCCTAACCTTGTTTAAGACTCTTAGGCCATGTTCACATGTCAGAATAATTATCAAATATAACAATTGCCACAGAATGGGAAAGTGCTAAAGAAGTTTTTACCATTTAAAACTACAGCTCCCAGTATGACCTAAGTAGTGGTAAGGGGATGCTGGGAGTTGTTGTTTCACCCATCATTACTGCAGAACTTCTTCAGTGACTACAGCTCTGATGGGACACACACAGGAGGATACAGAATGACATCAGTGACTACAGGTGACGTCTTCTCTATAGTCTTTCCTTATCTAATTCAGATGTACAGACCACGGGACTTGTTTCAGCTAAATGCTCTCTCTGCAGAACTTGATGCCCAGACGTCTCCTCACTATGTCAGCGGATTCTGATCCTCTATATGAAAACAATAATTATTATAATACTGCCAAACACTGTATTCTTCGAATATAATTCTGACACAATGTACCTCCTGAATATACAACACACTGTACCCTCTGAATATAATACCGCCACACACCGTACCCTCTGAATATAATACTATCACACACAGTACCCTCTGAATATAATACTACCACACACTGCGCCATCTAAATATAATACTACCACACACTGTGCCCTCTGAATGTAACACTACCACACACTGTGCCCTCTAAATTTAATACTAGCAAACACTGCACTCTCTGAATATAATACTACCACACACTGCACTCTCTGAATATAATACTACCACACTGTGCCCTCTAAATTTAATACTACCACACACTGCACTCTCTGAATAGAATACTACCACACACTGCACTCTCTGAATATAAAACTACCACACACCGTGCCCTCTAAATTTAATACTATCACACACTGCACTCTCTGAATAGAATACTACCACACACTGTACCCTCTGTATATAATACTACCAAACACTGCACTCTCTGAATATAATACTACCACACACTGCACTCTCTGAATATAATACTACCACACACTGTGCCCTCTAAATTTAACACTACCACACACTGCACTCTCTGAATAGAATACTACCACACACTGTACCCTCTGTATATAATACTACCACACACTGCATTCTCTGAATATAATACTACCACACACTGTACCCTCTAAATTTAATACTACCACACACTGCACTCTCTGAATATAACTTGCTGTGCAGTGCACCCTCTGAATAAAATACCCAAATGTATTGTGGCCCATAAAAAAACGTACCACCCCAGAAATTCCTCATAATCTACAATATACTTCTGAAATGCAGAACACTCTGTGCCTTCACATATAGTAATAATGCCCCATCTTGTGCCCCTACATGTAATAATTATGACCCGTCCTGTTCCCCCCACATAATAATGCCCTGTGCCCCTAACATATATTGCCCCCTGTGCTGTGTCCTTCACATATAATTCCCCGTTCTTTGCCCCTCACATATAATGCCCCCATCATGCGTCCCTCACATATAATGCCCCTGTGCTGTGCCCCTCACATATAATGCCCCCGTGCTGTGCCCCTCACATATAATGTCCCCTGTGCTGTTCCCCTCACATATAATGCCCCCTGTGCTGTGCCCCTCACATATAATGCCCCCCATGCTGTGCCCCTCACATATAATGCTCCTGTCATATGCCCCACACATATAATGCCCCCTGTGCTGTGCTCTTCACATATAATGCCCCCGTTCTTTGCCCCTCACATATAATGCCCCCATCATGCACCCCTCACATATAATGCCCCGTGCTGTGCCCTTCACATATAATGCCCCCGTTCTTTGCCCCTCACATATAATGCCCCCATCATGCGCCCCTCACATATAATGCCCCCTGTCCTGTCCAGTCAGGGGGCATTATATGTGAGGGGCACAGCACAGGGGGCATTATATGTTTGGGGCACATGACAGGAGCGTTATATGTGAGGGGCACAGGACAGGGGGCATTATATGTGAGGGGCGCATGATGGCGCATTATATAAGAGGGGCACAGGATGTGGGCATTATATATGAGGGGCGCATGATGGGGGCATTAATTGTGAGGAGCACAGGGGGCATTATATGTGTGGGGCACATCACAGGGGGCATTATATGTGATGGGCACAGAACAAGGGGCATTATATGTGTGGGGCACAGCACAGGCATTATATGTGAGGGGAACAGCACAGGGGACATTATGTGTGGGGCACAGCACAGGGGGCATTATATGTGTGGGGCACAGCACAGGGGGCATTATATGTGTGGGGCACAGCACAGGGGGAATTATATCATATAATGCCCCCTGTGCTGTGCCCCACACATATAATACCCCCTGTGCTGTGCCCCATACATATAATACCCCCTGTGCTGTGCCCCACACATATAATACCCCCTGTGCTGTGCCCCCCACACATATAATTTATATGTGAGGGGAACAGCACAGGGGGAATTATGTGTGGGGCACAGCACAGGGGGCATTATATCATATAATGCCCCCGGTGCTGTTCCCCACACATATAATACCCCCTGTGCTGTGCCCCACACATATAATGCCCCCTGTGCTGTGCCCCACACATATAATTTATATGTGTGGGCACAGCACAGGGGGCATTATATGTGAGGGGCACAGCACAGGGGGCCCCCCTGTCATGTGCTCTTAACATATAGTGCCCCCAGTGCTTTGCCCTGCAGCACCTCACATTAAGAATTCCCCTTTCTCTTCCCCCCCCCCCTAAGTTTTTAAATCCCCCTCCCCCTCCGATACAGTGCCCTTAACAGTGGCACATATTCGGTCCCCCAAATCCCCTGGGCCCTGAGCATACTCTAAGTACTTACAGTATGCAGGCCGCGGGGACGGGATTTCCGGGCGCCGGCGCGATGATGTGATGTCATTGCGCCGGCCTGCAGAGGATCGCGTCCCCGCAGCTCACACGCTGTGTACTCACAGCGTGTGACAGCCAGGGTTAGTGAATGGTGGAGCGGAAGCTTACAGCTTCGGCTCCACCATTCTAGGGGGCGGGGGGCAGCAATCTCGGGGGGGGGGGGGCAATTGCCCCATTGCCCCCCCCCTGGATCCGCCACTGTCTAAAGGATAGGGGATAAGATGTTAGATCATCTGGGTCCCGCTGCTGGGGACCCCACGGGTTCTCAGTTGCGGCACCCCACTATCATTACTGCACAGAGCAAACTTGCTCTGTGCGTAATGACGGGCAATACAGGGGCTGGAGCATCATGATGTAACGGCTCCGCCCCCTTGTGATGGGACGGCCTGCCCCCTCAATACAAGTCTATGGGAGGGGGCAGGACATCACAATGCTCTGCGAGCATGCTCTGTGCAGTAATGATAGCGGGGTGCCGCAGCCGAGATCCCGGGGACCCCAGCAGCAGGACCCCGGCGATCTGACATCTCATCCCCTATACTTTGGATAGGGAATAAGATGTCTAGGGGCGGAGTACCCCTTTAAGGTGAAAAAGGGCTGAGTCCTTAAGGGGTTAAAAAAAACATGCCCTTTGAAAAAGTTTGAGGGGTTAGGTGTTCCCCAACAAAGGGGGGGGGGGGGTAAAAATATGTATTTTTGCACAACACCAGCAGTACACAACAGTGCTGCCGCATACAGTCGCTGTCTAATAAACCCAAAATTGCACTCTCTCATGACTATTAAGAATGGACTGCTGGGTATGTATTATACAGTCTACAGACTAGTATAACCAGCAGACCATTTGTTGTAGAACAGAGAGGGCAGAAAAATGCACTACAGTATGCTTAAAAAACGTATTGGAGTAAAACACCAGCCAGTGATTACTTTTACCTGGACTCTCACAGTATCTAGGCCCTTGACAAATTAACAGGTACAAAATAGTACACTACTTAGATGTAGGCAGTGGCGTTGCTAGGGTTGGTGTCACCCGGTGCGGTAGAAAATGGTGTCACCCCATACCTACCCCCCCCCCTCCACATAATAAAGTTTTTAGCCTGTTGTGACGGATACCACTAGTGTAGCGCATTGTGAAAAATTCCAGTATAATAATTAAATATACCAATTGCCACAGAATGGAAAAGCGCTAAAGAGGTTTTCACCATTTAAAACTACAACTCCCAGAATTACTTAAATGGGTACTCCACTGGAAATGATTTTCTTTTGAATCAACTGGTGCCAGGAAGTTAAAATCTGAATCCTTCAAGTAAGTAATTTAAAAACCTGTTTAACTTTCTGGCACCAGTTGATTCAAAAGAAAATGTTTTGCAGCTGAGTACCCCTTTAAGCAGTGGTGAGGTTATGCTGGGAGTTAAGTTTCACTCATCTTAACTGCAGAACTTACAAGTGACTATAGCTCTGATAGGACATAGTGAGGAGAATACAGAATGATATCAGTGACTACAGGTGACATCTTCTCTATAGTGAGGAGAATACACAATGATATCAGTGACTACAGGTGACGTCTACTCTATAGTGAGGAGAATACACAATGATATCAGTGACTACAGGTGACGTCTTCTCTATAGTGAGGAGAATACACAATGATATCAGTGACTACAGGTGACGTCTTCTCTATAGTGAGGAGAATACACAATGATATCAGTGATTACAGGTGACGTCTTCTCTGTAGTGAGAATACAGAATGATATCAGTGACTACAGGTGACATCTTCTCTATAGTGAGGAGAATACACAATGATAGAAGTGACTACAGGTGACGTCTACTCTATAGTGAGGAGAATACACAATGATATCAGTGACTACAGGTGACGTCTTCTCTATAGTGAGGAGAATACACAATGATATCAGTGATTACAGGTGACGTCTTCTCTATAGTGAGAATATACAATGATATCAGTGATTACAGGTGACGTCTTCTCTATAGTGAGAATATACAATGATATCAGTGACTACAGGTGACGTCTTCTCTATAGTGAGAAAAAACAATGATATCAGTGACTACAGGTGACGTCTTCTCTATAGTGAGAATACAAAATGATATCAGTGACTACAGATGACATCTTCTCTATAGTCTTTCCTTATCTAATTCAGACGGTACATACCACCGGGTCCAGCTAAATGTTCTCTCTGCAGAATGTGACGCCCAGACGGCTCCTCACTATGTCGGCGCATTCTGATCCTCTATATGAAAATAATAATTATTATTATAAACCTGCCAGACACTGTATCCTCTAAATATAATAAACTAGTATACACTAGGGCTGCACGATATATCGCAAAAACAATCGAATCACGATTTTTGCTTTTTTGCCATATATCGATATGGCCCCCGGGAAAATTTGCGATTATCTGCCCGGGCAGATCCCGTGTGTGGCTGCAGTGCGGGCCGGCCAGGGCAGATAAAAACAAATTTAAATATTAAAAGTCTGTGTTTCCCAACCAGGGTGCCTCCAGCTGTTATGAAACTACAACTCCCAGCATGCCCGGAGAGCCAAAAGCTGTCTGGGCATGCTGGGAGTTGTAGTTTAACAACAGCTGGAGGCACCCTGGTAGAGAAACACTGATCTAAGTAAAGGGCGAACGGATAAAAAATAATAAAAACATTATGCTCACCTCTTACCGGTCCCTGCATCTGTACACCTCCGTGCGGTCCCGGTGTCTCTATACAAGCTGTAGGACCTTTACCTTCAGCCAATCACTGGCCGCAGTGGTGTCACATGTCAAGCCAGTGATTGGCTGAAAGGTAAAAGTCCTCAAAGGTCTGCAAACACACACAAACCTAGCGTGTGTGCTGCCGGGGAGGAGGAATGTGACGGGAATATGTGACAAGGGGTGGAGGGGGCAGAATGTTAAAGGGGGGGAAAGGGGGAATGTGACAGGGGGACAGATTGTGACGGGGGCAGAATGTGACAATAGGGGGGAATATGTGACAGGGGGAGCAGAATGTGATGGGGGGGGGAAATTTGTAACAAGGGGGGGATATGTAACAAGGGGGGGGCAACAAGGGGGGGCAATATGTAACAAGGGGGGGCAATATGTAACGGGGGGGAGGGGGAATATGTGACAAGGGGGGGGGGAGGGGGAATATGTAACAAGGGGGAGCAGAATGTGCCAAGAGGGGGGAATATGACAAGAGCGGGAGGGGCAGAATGTGACAAGAGGGGGGGAGATGTGAAATGGGCGGTGGGCATAAAATGGGTGAAAAGTTGTAAAATTGAGGAGATTGGACATGAAATAAGGGGATTTCACTATTTATTTATTACATTGTATCACATATCGAAATCACAATATTTAGGCCCATAATCGCAATCGTACATTTTTCCCATATCGTGCAGCCCTAGTATACACTACACTCTATGAATATAAACCTCACACACCGTGCCCCCAGCAGTAGCACCCCCATCATCCACCAGCTGATGCTCTTACCACAGAACAGGGGGGTAGGGGGAATGGGGGTGCCCTGGCAACCCCCCCCAGCAGTAGCACCCCATCATCCACCAACACCCCCCCATTCCCCCTATGGTAATAGAATCAGCTTATGGGGGTGCTACTGCTGGGGGAGGGTGTAGGTGGATGATGGGGGTGTTACTGCTGGGTGGTGCTGGTTGATGATAGGAGTGCTACTGCTGGGAGGGGGGCGGGTGCTGGTGCATGATTGTGGTGCTACTGATGGGGGGGGGTGCTGGTGGATGATGGGGTGCAGCCTCATCATCCACCAGCAACACCTCCCCCCCAGAAATAGCACCCCCATCATCCACCATGATCAGCAACACCTCCCCCCAGAAATAGCACCCCCATCATCCACCAGCACCCCCCCCCCTGCTGGATGA
Organism: Hyla sarda; assembly: GCF_029499605.1. Lineage (NCBI taxonomy): Eukaryota > Metazoa > Chordata > Amphibia > Anura > Hylidae > Hyla > Hyla sarda. The sequence continues at coordinate 102,453,098 of NC_079194.1, read as the reverse complement.
TGGTGGTGTTACTTCTGGGGGGTGCTACTGCTCGGGGGGTGCTGGTTGATGATAGGAGTGCTACTCCTGGGGGGGGGCCGGGTGCATGATGGTGGTGCTACTGCTGGGGGGGGGGGGGGTGGTGGTGGATGATGGGGTGCAGCCTCATCATCCACCAACAACACCTCCCCCCAGAAATAGCACCCCCATCATCCACCGTGACCAGCAACACCTCCCCCCAGAAATAGCACCCCCATCATCCACCAGCACCCCCCCCCCTGCTGGATGATGGTGGTGTTACTTCTGGGGGGTGCTACTGCTCGGGGGGTGCTGGTTGATGATAGGAGTGCTACTCCTGGGGGGGGGGCCGGGTGCATGATGGTGGTGCTACTGCTGGGGGGGGGGGGGGGTGGTGGTGGATGATGGGGTGCAGCCTCATCATCCACCAACAACACCTCCCCCCAGAAATAGCACCCCCATCATCCACCGTGACCAGCAACACCTCCCCCCAGAAATAGCACCCCCATCATCCACCAGCACCCCCCCCCCCTGCTGGATGATGGTGGTGTTACTTCTGGGGGGTGCTACTGCTCGGGGGGTGCTGGTTGATGATAGGAGTGCTACTCCTTGGGGGGGGCCGGGTGCATGATGGTGGTGCTACTGCTGGGGGGTGCTGGTGGATGATGGGGTGCAGCCTTATCATCCACCAGCAACACCTCCCCCCAGAAATAGCACCCCCATCATCCACCGTGACCAGCAACACCTCCCCCCAGAAATAGCACCCCCATTATCCACCAGCACCCCCCCCCCCCCTTGCTGGATGATGGTGTTGTTACTGCTGGGGGGTGCTGGTGGATGATGGGGTGCAGCCTCATCATCCACCAGCAATAGCACCCCCATCATCCACCAGCACCCCCCCCCCTTCTGGTTGATGGTGGTGTTACTGCTGGGGGGTGCTGGTGGATGATGGGGTGCAGCCTCATCATCCACCAGCAATAGCACCCCCATCATCCACCAGCATCCCCCCCCCATGGTAATAGAATCAGCTGCTGGATTATGGGGGTGCTACTGCTGGGGGAGGGTGCTGGTGGATGATGGGGGTGTTACTTCTGGGGAGTGCTACTGCTCGGGGGGTGCTAGTTGATGATAGGAGTGCTACTCCTGGGGGGGGGGGCGGGCGCATGATGGTGGTGCTACTGCTGGGGGGGTGCTGGTGGATGATGGGGTGCAGCCTCATCATCCACCAGCAACACTTCCCCCCAGAAATAGCACCCCCATCATCCACCAGCACCCCCCCCCTGCTGGATGGTGGTGGTGCTACTGCTGGGGGGTGCTGGTGGATGATGGGGGTGCAGCCTCATAATCCACTAGCAACACCTCCCCCCAGAACTCCCACAGCGCCCCTTTTTCTCTGTACCTGGCAGACTGGTTGCTGGCACGGCTGCTCCAACTGTCCCCGGGCTCACTAGTGTGGGCGGCGGCGCGTCATGTTAGCGCCGTCCATCTAGCTCCGCCCGCTGACGTCCCGTCACGAGCCTGAACGTGTGCCGGAGCTAGGGTGGGGGGGGGGTGCTGTCAGTGCTGAGGGACCGGGGAGGGGGGGGGGGGGGCTCGGGTGCTGTCAGAGTGCTGGCAGAGTGGTGTCACCCCATCAGCCTGGTGTCACCCGGTGCGGTCCGCACCCCCGCCACAACGCCACTGGATGTAGGTATGGGGTATGCACTTATGAGGGCAGAAAAATGCGCTACAATACGCTAAATAAAGTATTGGAGTAAAACACCAGCTGGTGATTACTTTTGGCTGTCCTTTCACAGTATGTTGGCCATTGGCAGATTAACTTATGCACTTATGAGGGCAGACAAATGCGCTACATTATGCTAAAAACAAAAAAAATGCCCATAGCACCAGCAGTACACAACAATGCTGGAGCACACAGTCACTGTGTACTAAACCCAAAATTGCAAAATGACTCTCTCTCAAATACTATTAGGAATGGACTGCTGGGTATGGATTATACCATCTACAGACTAGTATAACCCACAGACCAGTTGTTGTGGAACAAAGACACAGTTTTGTCCTAAAAAATTATTTCTCCCTCCTGTGAAAACGTTTCTGCAGCACACAGCTCTCTACCTTTCTCTGTAATACAATGCTGTTCACAGTGTCTGAGGGGTTAATCATTGCAGTAAGAATTAATTTATGTGCAAATACGCAAATACGTGCTCTGTGTCCTACAGAGGGCTGAGGTGACTAAGAGGTGAAATACTGCTGCAAAAAGCTTTTCTGTGTAACACACACAGAGATGTCCGTCCTATCTCTATGCTGTGTAATGAATGATATGACTAGTTGCAAAATAGCTGCCGAATATATAGGCTGTGACATCACAGGGGTGACTGGCTGCTGATAGGCTGCATCCTGCATGTGATTCAGGGTCATCCTGCCTACTTCCCTTCCCACCTTGCCTTCCCAGCTTTCCTTACCCCATGTACTGACATGTGGATCCACCATTTTAGATGCCCTGGAGCCAGTAAATGGAGTTTAATGAAGCGATTCGCGCGATAGAATAGCGGCGATATTCGCATTCGTTGCAAATCGAATATTTCATGAAATTCGTAAGGAATACGGGTTCGTCAGCTTCTATTCGCTCATCTCTACTGCTGACACCTCTGTCCATTTTAGGAACTGTCCTATTCTGCTCTGGACAGTTCCTGACATGAACAAAGGTGTCAGCAGAGTGCACTTGTGGTCAGACAGAAAGGAAATTCAAAAAGAAAAGAACTTCCTGTGGAGCATAGAGCAGCTGGTAAGTACTGGAAGGATTAAGATTTTTTAATAGAAGTAATTCACAAATCTGTTTAACTTTCTGGCACCAGTTGATTTAACCTCTTCAGGACATAGGGCGTATGGATACGCCCTGCATCCCGAGTCCTTAAGGACCGAGGGCGTATCCATACGCCCGTGGGAATTCCGGTCCCCACCGCTAGCTGGTTGGGGACCGGAGCCGGATGCCTGCTGAAATCGTTCAGCAGGCATCCCGGCATATCGCCCAGGGGGGTCATTATGCCCCCCCCATGTCGGCGATCGCCGCAGATCGCTGGACAATTCAGTCCAGCGATCTGCGGCGATTCCGGGTTAATCGGGTCTCCAGTGACCCGATGACCCGGAATTACTGGCTGTTCGGGGCCGTCTCTGACGGCCCCGAACAGCCAGAGCCTGCAGGGGTGAGGTGGCACTGGTGCCACCTCACGATCGCCCTGATTCGTCGGCCGAATTACCGGCCGACCAATCAGGGCGCCTGCTGCGGGTGTCACTCCCGCACCCGCTCCGCCCCTCTTCTGGAGGACGTGAGCGGGTGCGGGACGCGCACCCCGGGTGCTGGGGACCCCGATCCCCGGTGCCCCTGTTGGGATCGGGGCCCCAGGAGCAGCTGCGGCGGCGGGACTGACCTGCAGCGTCTGGATCGTTGGAGGTGAGTGACAGCCTCCTGCTGTTGCTTAGCAACAGCTCCCAGCATGCAAAAAGGGCATGCTGGGAGCTGTAGTTATGCAACAGCAGGAGGCAGACCACCACAACTCCCAGCATTCCCTTATGGGCATGCTGGGACTTATGGTTTTGCAACAGCTGGAGGCACATTCTTTCTATGGAAAAGTGTACCTTCAGCTGTTGTATAACTACAACTCCCAGCTTGCACAAACAGCTAAAGTGCATGCTGGGAGTTGTAGTGGTGCATCTGCTGGTTGCATAACTACAACTCCCAGCATGCCCGTTGGCTGTCGGTGACTGCTGAGAGTTGTAGTTTTGCAACAGCTGAAGGCACACTGGTTGTGAAACTCAGAGTTTTTTTACCTAACTCAGTGTTTCACGACCGGTGTGCCTCCAGCTGTTGCAAACTACAACTCTCAGCAGTCACCGTACACCATGCACCGTACATGCTGGGAGTTGTAGTTTTGCAACAGCTGGAGGCACACTGGTTGTGAAACACTGAGTTAGGTCACAAACTCAGTGATACATAACCAGTGTGCCTACAGTTGTTGCAAAACTGCAACTCTCAGCAGTCACCGACAGCCAACGGGCATGCTGGGAGTTGTAGTTATGCAACAGCTGGATGTCCCCCCCAATGTGAACGTACAGGGTACACTCACATGGGCGGAGGATTACAGTAAGTATCTGGCTGCAAATTTGAGCTGCCGCAAACTTTCTGCTGCAGCTCAAATTGCCAGCGAGAAACTACTGTGAACCCCCGCCCACCCGTGCGACTGTACCCTAAAAACACTACACTACACTAACACAAAAAATAAAATAAAAAGTAAAAAACACTACATATACACATACCCCTACACAGCCCCCCTCCCCTCCCCAATAAAAATGAAAAACGTCTGGTACGCCACTGTTTCCAGAAAGGAGCCTCCAGCTGTTGCAAAACAACTCCCAGTATTGTCGGACAGCCATTGACTGTCCAGGCATGCTGGGAGTTTTGCAACAGCTGGAGGCACCCTGTTTGGGAATCACTGGCGTAGAATACCCCTATGTCCACCCCTATGCAATTCCTAATTTAGGCCTCAAATGCGCATGGCGCTCTCACTTTGGAGCCCTGTCGTATTTCAAGGCAACAGTTTAGGGTCACATATGGGGTATCGCCGTACTCGGGAGAAATTGTGTTACAAATTTTGGGGGGTATTTTCTGCTTTTACCCTTTTTAAAAATGTAAAATTTTTGGGAAAACAAGCATTTTAGGTAAAAAAAAAAAATTTTTTTTTACATATGCAAAAGTCGTGAAACACCTGTGGGGTATAAAGGTTCACTTAACCCCTTGTTACATTCCCCGAGGGGTCTAGTTTCCAAAATGGTATGCCATGTGGGTTTTTTTTTTTGCTGTCCTGGCACCATAGGGGCTTCCTAAATGCGGCATGCCCACAGAGAAAAATTTGCGTTCAAAAAGCCAAATGTGACTCCTTCTCTTCCGAGACCTGTAGTGCGCCAGCAGAGCACTTTTCACCCCCATATGGGGTGTTTTCTGAATCGGGAGAAATTGGGCTTCAAATTTTTTGGGGTATTTTCTGCTATTACCCTTTTTAAAAATAAAACATTTTTGGGAAAACAAGCATTTTAGGTAAAATTATTATTTTTTTTTTTACATTTGCAAAAGTCGTGAAACACCTGTGGGGTATTAAGGTTCACTTTATCCCATGTTACATTCCCCGAGGGGTCTAGTTTCCAAAATGGTATGCCATGTGTTTTTTTTTTGCTGTTCTGGCACCATAGGGGCTTCCTAAAGGTAACATGCCCCCCAAAAACCATTTCAGAAAAACGTACTCTCCAAAATCCCCTTGTCGCTCCTTCCCTTCTGAGCCCTCTACTGCGCCCGCCGAACACTTTACATAGACATATGAGGTATGTCCTTACTCGAGAGAAATTGGGCTACAAATACAAGTAAAAATTTTGTCCTTTTACCCCTTGTAAAAATACAAAAATTGGGTCTACAAGAACATGTGATTGTAAAAAATGAAAATTGTGAATTTTCTCCTTCACTTTGCTGCTATTCGTGTGAAACCAAGAAAGGATGCAAGCATCGACAAAAATTTACCACTATGTTAAAGTAGAATATGTTACGAAAAAACAATCTCGGAATCAGAATGATAACTAAAAGCATTCCAGAGTTATTAATGTTTAAAGTGACAGTGGTCAGATGTGCAAAAAACGCTCCGGTCCTTAAGGCCAAAATGGGCTCCGTCCTGAAGGGTTTAAAAGAAAATATTTTCCAGTGGAGTAGCCCTTTAAGTGTGTATAGCGCAAAAAGAGACAACAACTGGTAGTGAGTCCTTACACTACTAGGTGGCATTATATGAAATGTCCATTTCCTAGCAGGAAAACATTAGTGCAAATTAGTGCAATTTTTTTTAAACAAAAGTCCCATTATAAATTGTGGTAAGGCATGGCTTAAACTGGAACATATCATTATGAATTACTGTATTTATCAGCGTATAACACACATCTTTAAAGGGGTATTCCAGGAAAAAACTTTTTTATATTTATCAACTGGCTCCAGAAAGTTAAATAGATTTGTATATTACTTCTATTAAAAAATCTTAATCCTTTCAGTACTTATGAGCTTCTGAAGTTAAGGTTGTTCTTTTCTGTCTAAATCTGCTCTGATGACACCTGTCTCAGGAAGCGCCCAGTTTAGAAGAGGTTTGCTATGGGGATTTGCTTCTAAACTGGGTGTTTCCCGAGACAGGTGTCATCAGAGAAGATTTAGACAGAAAAGAACAATCTTAACTTCAGAAGCTCATAAGTACTGAAAGGATTAAGATTTTTTAATAGAAGTAATTTACAAATCTGTTTAACTTTCTGGAGCCAGTTGATATATGAAAAAAAAAGTTTTTTCCTGAATAGCCCCTTTAAGTCTATCTGTGTGTTATACACAGAAAAACTCTTTCTGGCCCCACAGAAGCCGCTGCGGTTCAATGATTTAAAGTGGCCGCTTTAAATCATGTAACTGCAGCGGCTTCTGCGGGGCCAGAGTCCTGCAGGAGCGCCCTGCTAGGTAAATATGAAAGCCATGGATGGGGAGGGACATGGGAATCGGGCAGCGGCAGGACTCTGGCCCCGCAGAAGCCACTGCAGTTACATGATTTAAAGCGGCCACTTTAAATCATTGAATCACAGCGGCTTCTGTGGAGCCAGAAAGATTTATCGGAGTACAACCCACATTTACACGCACCCTCAAGGATATTTGGGTGAAAAACCTTTTTTACCCAAATTTCCTTGGAAAAATGAGGGTGCGTGTTATAGGCCGCTGTGTGTATACCCCGATAAATATGTTAACTGTTTTATAACTTTTCTTGCATATAATTTAAGATACTTTGCAAAGAACACCAGTCTTTTATTCCATGTAGTGGGTAGGCAGGATAACTGACTCAGGATGTGGTACAGCCATTATGATGTAGGGTTCAATTTTCCATGCTGCCAGACAATTTTCCATGTTTTTATGCTGCCAGACTTTACTTCTTATTTGGAGTAGCTTAGCATGGCCACGCTGTGTGTAGTCCTATTGTTGTTTGTGAAGGGCTTTCTTCATGTGCTAGTCAACTATTTCTTGCGCTTTAGCCATTCTTCTTTGATGTCATAAACCCCAATTGATCTTTGGTAGAAGGTTGATGGAATCCGGCACTTGATGCTAAAAGCACGTTCTTTAGGTAGCTGACCTTGTCATCGAAACATGAGATAGAACAGCGTATAGCCAGTTGAACAGTAAGTAGTATGATCCAAAGTTCATCCAAAATTTCAGGCCATTTAGCTTGTTTAGCAACAGTGGTTATTCTTAAAAAGTTGTTGAAGGTTTGGTTTACCTTTTCGCATAAGTCATTTCCCTGTGAATAGTATGTGGATGTTTGCAGCTTCTTGCACTGATGGTATTGGAGAGTCCTTGAACCAGTTGAGGCTCCATAGCTGGCCCATGAACAGTGAGAACACCTTCAGGACATCCGTGGTGTTTCACACACTCATGGTAGAACAAAATAGTGGTGGTATGAACTGTGACATCTCTTACAGGCATGCCTGAAGCCTCTTTGTGGGTGAGTGCAAAGGTTTATACAACCTAGACCTACAACTTTGTTAGGTTTGTGTGTGATAATAGGATCTAGTGAAACATTTTCATCCTTTCACCAACGTTGGTGATATTACAAGTTTGACATTCATGACATAAACTCATGATGTAGCCTCACATAATATAAACTTCATTATTGTCTACCCTGAAATAGCTGGATTTGTCGTGATAGGCATCAAAGGCAATTTTCTTATGTCGTCTTGGGCCGAAAATTTCATGAAGTCTTTCATCAGACAAAGTTGTTATGGACGAAAAAGTGTTTTTGGCATCTCCGTAGGCAGGTAAGATGGGATTGGTGTAGCCACTCCTTCAGCAGTAAGGAAGTTATACATTTTTCCAAGCACACGACTCTCGCTCTGTATGGTCTTCCAGATTGGAGCATCTTGGAGAGGGATAGATGTCTTCTTAGGAGATTCATTACTGTCAGTGGCAGCAGTGATGACAGTCTGCTGCGCAATCCTATTGCAGAATGGAGGAATGTCTATCTCTTCCCAGATGCCATTCTGAGGCTTTTCTTCTCTAACTGCTAGATAATGAGTTAGCATTGACATTGGACATGCCACTCCAGTACTTGATTTGGTACTTTGCCAGTCTATAGGCCCATATTTGCTCTAGAGGGCCTAGGTGAGCTGTATCATGGTGCACCATAGGGTTATTGTCAGTGTAGACAGGGAAGGGTGTAGCACAGTAGTCTCAAACTGGGCCTTTCTGATGTTGCAAAACTTTAACTCGCAGCATGCCCGGACAGGCAACGGCTGTCCAGGCATGCTGGGAGTTGAAGTTTTGCAACATCTGGGGTACGACAGTTTGAGACCAGTGGCGTAGCAGAAAGAAAATCTTTGAATTATCCAGTCAAGGCCTAGACAGAAGCTAAGCGCTTTAACTTGAGACCTCGGATAAGTTTAAAGGAGAATTCCAACACTGGAAAGCTTTCAGTTTCAGATTGCGGGGGGTCCTATCGCTGGGACCCCCCGCGATCTCCCGCACGGGCCCCCCGGCATTCTGCAGGAAGAGGAGTGTCAACCCCAGCACAAAGCGGTGGCTGACACACCCCCTCAGTAAAACTCTATGGGAGAGCCGGAGCGCTGCCTTTGGCTCTGCCATAGCGTTGTATTGAGGGGCGTGTTGGCCGCCGCTTTGGGAGGTCACGGGGTTTTCCAGCGAATGGACCCCTCACGATCTGAAACTTTTCCTTAGGACAGGGGATAAGTTTTCCAATAGTCGAGTACTCCTTTAAGGTATATGTGTCAATGATATATACGATACAAAGCCCCTTTAGAAGCCATACAATTATTCAAAACACAGTTTTATAATATTATTTTTGGTACAAAGTATGCTAAATATGCGGACTAAATCCATCCCTGGCAATGTCAGTACGTGTCCTGAAACCATTCTTCCGCTATGAAGATTTAAATGATCTAAAAGTCATTTTAAATTTTTGCAGTGATTGTGACGCCTGGAAACAGTATACCCCGAACAGGGTTGCTTTTAGTACAATGCATTCTCTTAGTTCAATAATTGCTTATAATTGGAGTGTTGGGGAGTTTACTTAATTGAGGTTTAACATTCTGGAACTTTGAAACTTTAATAGTTTCCATATGACATTAAAGAGTCTGAAGTAAGCTTCATTTTACTGCTCAACAAAAGATCACCTCAAATTAGGGTCATTTTCCTATAATATTTTATGTAGTTCAGATTGATTGTTACAGAATTTAGTACTGGATGTAAATACTGTGTAAAATGCCTCATACTGTAGCACTGACTGCTGTTACTGCTTAGTTTATGTTCGAGATCATGGAGACATTTGCACTTAATTTTCCACTTGTGTATGCCTATAATTGATGCAAATAAAATCAGTTTTCCATTCTAAAATTAAAGGGGTACTCCAGCAAAAAGTTTAAACAAAAAAACATAAACTGTACTTGCTTCCTTCGCTCCCCCAGTTTTCTCTGGTATCACGCCACCCAGTCTCCGCTGTGCTACACTTTCTAGTGTAGGGGGTCCATACGTCACATTGGCGCTCAGCCAATCACTTTTGAGGTTGAGGTGGGACACATGTTTGAGGTGGGACACTGCTACGGTAAGTAATTGGCTGAGCGGCAATGTGACGTATTGACCCCCAGCACTGTTAAGAGTGGCAGAGACCAGTGCAACAATATTGGAGACTACGGGGAAGTGAGAGAAGTACAGTATTTTTATTGTTTAAGTAGGCAGCCTTAGCATATTTTAAAATAAAACCTTTTTATCGGAGTACCACCTTTAAAGGAGTAGTATACTGCAAAGTATTTCCACTCCGTTGTGCCCGGGCTGCAAAAAAAAAAAAAAAAGGAAAGAAACTTTAATTCACCTTCCTCCAATACTTGAAAGTGCCGCTACAGCTGTTCGGTCCTCCGGTCTGGTCTTCTTCCTTCTTCTGTGTGCACGGATCATCACACTGCGCTCAGCCTTTCACCGGCCAAGGCGGGACATCACTGCGTTCTGAGGGTGATCCCCTGTGGATAGGGATAAGTGTTATGTGCTTAACCCCTTAAGGACCAAAGACGTACCGGTACGTCCTTGGTCCTGCTCCCGTGATATAATAAGTCCTATCAATGCAAAAATGGAACTGTTAAAAACTTCAGATCACGGCGCAAAAAATGAGCCCTCAAACCGCCCCATACATGGAAAAATAAAAAAGTTATCGGGGTCAGAAGATGACAATTTTAAACGTATTAATTTTCCTGCATGTATTTATGATTTTTTCCAGAAGTACGAAAAAATCAAACCTATATAAGTAGGGTATCATTTTAATCGTATGGACCTACAGAATAAAGATAAGGTGTCATTTTTACCAAAAAATGTACTACGTAGAAACGGAAGCCCCCAAAAGTTACAAAACGGCGTTTTTTTTTTTCAATTTTGTCGCACAATAATTTTTTTTTCCGTTTCACCGTCGATTTTTGGGAAAAATGACTGATGTCATTACAAAGTAGAATTGGTGGCGCAAAAAATAAGCAATCATATGGATTTTTAGGTGCAAAATTGAAAGAGTTATGATTTTTTAAAGGCAAGGAGCAAAAAACGAAAATGCAAAAACGGCAAAAACCCCGTTCCTTAATAGACAATAGCTAATAGATGTGAGGTGTGACCTATGAAACATCGTGTGTTGTGTCATACCTTGTCTCCTTGGTGAAGGACCCTGGCATCGGCATGCTCCGGAGGAAGTGAAAATGACTGGATCGGAGATCATGAACAGACTGCACTAAAAACTTTCTGCGCTGTGGATCTGTTTTGTTTTTAATGTTACCAATGTCTAAAGTTGACTGTGAGGCTAGGTTTCCACTTCCTTTTTTTGGGGGGGCAAAAACGCCAATAAAAATGCCCATTCCGCCGCATGGCGTTTTTTTGTGTGAAAAAACGATGCGGCCAGATATTAGTGCAAGTCAATAGGGAACTGCAAAATGCCATATCCACTTGGTATTTTTCAGTTTGGTGTTATTTATTTTTTTTTTTATCCTTTTGGTGTTTTTCTGCTATTTTGGGCTCCTTGGCAGTTTTTCAAAAACGACCTCTTGTTGAGACTTTGGCGTTTTTTCGGTAGTGAAAAAACGCCAAGAAAAACACCATGTGGGTTGTAACTCTGGCGTTTTAGCAGGCGTTTTTTATTCTTTTTTGGACTTTAGCGGTCCAAAAAAGTGATGGAGATACCTTTTTTTATTAAAATTTCGTAGGGTACAATTAAAAAAAATAACAAAAAAGATACAAAAGTGATGGGAAAAAATAGTATTTAACTAAATGTATCTGTTTTTGACTTTTTTTTAAAACATTTTTATGTAGTACTACTACACACTGTTCCATGATGGGAGTAGTAGTGCCTGTAATAATTGACAGATCGCACTGGGTCCATTGGGATCCTTCTGTATAATTTATAGATGCAGCTGGCTGCTCTTCTATGATCCCCTGCACTGCCGTATATATACACCTATTCATATTTCCCGCAGAGAGCTGTGATTGGCCAGATGGTTCCAGCTAATCACAACTCTCTGTGGGAAATATGAATAGGTGTATATATACAACAGTGCAGGGGACCATAGAAGAGAGGTGGCCGCATCTATACAATATACAGGACGATTGCATCAGGTGTCAGGAGTGACACTAGCTGTGATCTGTCTATTAATGTAGGTACTACATCTCCCAACATGGAGAGTTGGGAGCAGTAGTACCTGCAGTAAGGGACAGATCACAGCGGATGTCACTCCTCCTGACACCTGTTGTGATCCTCCTGATGTGAATTTCGGAACTCAGCTGTGCCCACGGCTACAGAGCCAGGAGAATAGCTGATGCTGAGCAGTAGATATATGTCCTATATCTACTGCCCAGCAAGAACTTACAGTGAGTCTGCAATGTGTATTATTAAAACGGTTAACAAAGGCTGTGGGGTGAGTGTTTTTTAAAATAAAATAATTTTTCCAATGTGTCGTCTTCTTTTTTAATTTAGTTTACAAGCTTGTAGTGGAAGCCGTCTAATAGACTGAATCCATTACTAAGCTGGGCTTAGCTTTAGCCCCAAAAACAGCTAGCGTTAACCCCCAATTATTACCCCGGTACCCAAACCCACAGGGGTCCTGGGAAGAGCCGGTACCAACAGGCTCGGAGCGTAAAAAATAGTAACAATGGTCCTCGCCCACCCTGGTAACGTCCGGCTGTTGCTGCTTGGTTGGTATCTGGCTGAGAATAAAAAGACAGGGTTCCCCATATTTTTATTCTCAGCCAGATACCAATCAAGCAGCAACAGCCTGATGTTGCGAGGGTAGGCTAGGACTATTGTTACTGGGCCTCTCCAGCCTAAATAACACCAGCCTGTTACAGCCTAGGCCCAGGAGAGCCATTTTTGATGCTCCGGGCCTGTTGGTACCAGCTCTTCCCCGCACCCCTGTGGTGGTGGGTACTGGGGTAATAATTGGGGGTTAGCACTAGCTGTTTTTGGGGCTAACACTAAGCCCAGCTTAGTAATGTATTCCATCTATTAGACAGCTTCCACTACTAAGCCTGAAAATTCAATTTAAAAAAAAGACGACACAAAGGAAATTTTATTTTATTTTAAAAAACATTCCCCCTCTTTAGCCATTTTATTTAAAAAAAAAAAAGAAAACAGTTAATCCGCAGTAGTCTTCTGAATCCGCCGTAATCCTCTGCATACACGGATCTGAAAAAAGAAACACAAAAAATTAGTTAGGACATTTTTGGCGCTCTCTGCTGGGGAGAGCACCCATAGTGCAATGTCTTCCCAAACAGAGAGCCTACAATTGTTGCAAAACTACAACTCCCAGCATGCCCAGATAGCCTTTGGTTGTCTGGGCATGCTGGGAGTTGTAGTTTAGCAACAGCTAGAGTCTCCCTGTCTGAGAGGGCCTGTTCATATTATACAAAACGGACAATGTGAACAGAGCCTCACACTTACCAGCCTGGCTCACATATGTAGCTCTGCCCCCTAATGACATCATCGCTGAGGTGGAGCTACACAGACCCAGCCGGGACTGGAGCAAGGGAGGTAAGTGGATGTCGGCTTCTGTATACACTATATACAGCTATCTAAATCTGTAGGAGCAGGGAGTCCTGTCAGTCTGGTGACGGGATTCCCGGCTCTTGTATAGTATACACGGGTACACTATGCACCCCTGTATACTATATGGCCAGGGGAGGTGAGTAGTGATGTTATACATCACTCCTCATCTCCTTACACTCTGTGGACCAGGCACTCAACATCCGACCCACAGAGTGGTAACCTGAAGGCAGTGAGAAAACTGCCGCAGGCGACAACACTAGCTGTTTCCACATACCAGGAAAAATGCCAGAAAAACTGCCAAAACTTAGCCTAATAGTTAAATTGAAACCAAAAAAAAAAAGTTTTTTTGAAAACGCATCTGTTTTATGGTTTGCATGATTTCATATTCCGCTAATAAATGAAATTTCTTCATGCCCTAAGCAGGATGTTGAGTGGTATAGATGGGTAGGTAGAGACATCTTAACGGTGCTGGTGCAATCCTTGTTACTCTTAGCAAATGTATCAAAAGTCACAGAAACCTACACTCCTTTGTCTGAACTAGCCCAGGAGCACCATTTTTGACGCTCCAGACCAGTTGGTACTTGCTCTTTCATTTTCTTTTTTTTATGGTAATGTTAGTTAAACAATCATTTATCCGTGAACATACAAAATATACTTTTCCCTCCCATTTCCCCACCCCCCTCCCCTTCTCCCTCGGGAAGAAAAAAAAAATAACCCAGACATACATTTTTTTATTTTTTTTTTATAATTTTTCCCTCCTCCCTCCTCCCCCCTCTATTCAAGATATCCTATACTCCCTCCTCATCCCATTCCACCATTCATTCATATTGTACTGATTCGTTGATGCCCAATTCCTTACTATAGTCAATCTGGCGTAGAATAAGCCTATTAATACCCTCCTTTGGTAAGATCCATCCAGAGTCGGCTCCAGGTCAGCCCCCAATATGGTCGCCACTGCTGTTAATTCTATATTAATCTTCCATTTTTCGTTTATCATATTAACTACTTCTGTCCAGAATTGATGCACCACCGTGCATTTTCAAAATATATGGAGTAGATCAGCTTCCTCCTGCCTGCATCTCAAGCATGCACTGGAGCTGGCCCTCCCGATCCTATACAAAAATTTAGGAGAATAATAAATCCTATGATTGATATTAAATTGTATTATTTTATGATTGTTGTTTATGGGGATTCGGTCCGCATTTCTATTTATCCTTACCCACTGAGCTTCTGTTATTGGGCCTGGCTCTTAATATCGAGGTAATAATTGGGGTTTAGCGCTAGCTGTTTTTGGGGCTAACGCTAAGCCCCGACTTAGTCATCACTAGAGGGCGGAGCTACACTGACCCAGCCAAGACTAGAGGGAGGTAAGGGGACTTCTTCATCTTCTGTATTCACTATATACAGCTATCTATAGATAGTTGTATATATTGTATACTGCCCAAAGGGTTAACCTACACTGTCCAGCAGTGTAAGTTAACTCTTTCCTTACCGGACTGGCATAGCGCACAGCTCAGCAACGGGTTAAGTGAGCCAGCAATGTGTATACTGTATACACATTGCAGGCTCACTGTAAATTCTTGCTGGGCAGTAGATATGCAGGTACAGGTACTGCTACTCCCATCAGTAGTACTAGTAGTACTACCTAAAATATGTTTAAAAAAAAGTGAAAAACACACAAACACTACCTTTTTATTATTGTCGGCTACATTTTTAGTGCCCTACCCGGCCACATTTGGTTGTTAGAGGCCGGGACCCGTGGCTAATAGCGTGCGGCACTGATCACTGCGCAGCGCGATATTAACCCTTTAGATGCGGCGTTCAAAGTTGAACGCTGCGTCTAAAGTGAAACTAAAACTTTGCCGGCTAGCTCAGGGGACGGTTCGGGATCGCCGCGGCGAAATCGCGGCATCCCGAACAGCTGTGACACAGCAGGAGGGTCCCTTACCTTGCCTCCTGGTGTCCGATCGCGGAATGACTGCTCAGATCCAGGCATGAGCAGTCAAGCAGCAGAATCATTGATCAATGGTTTCCTATGAGAAACCATTGAACAATGTAAAAGATCAGTGTGTGCAGTGTTATAGCCCCCTATGGGAGCTATAACATTGCAAAAAAAAAGTGAAAAAAAAAGTGAATAAAGATCATTTAACCCCTTCCCTAATAAAAGTTTGAATCACGCCCCTTTTCCCATAAAAAAAAAAAAAGCTGTGTAAATAAAAATAAAAATAAACATATGTGGTATCGTCCCAATTATAAAAAATATATTGTTAATTAAACCGCACAGTCAATGGCGCACGTGCAAAAAACATTACAAAGACAGCGTATTTTTGGTCTCTTTTTATATCATGAAAAAATGAATAAAAAGCGATCAAAAAATCCAATCAATACAAAAATGATACCGCTAAAAACTTTAGATCACGGTGCAAAAAATGAGCCCTCATACTGCCCCATATGCGGAAAAATTAAAAGTTATAGGGGTCAGAAGATGACAATTTTAAACGTATAAATTTTCCTGCATGTAGTTATGATTTTTTTCAGAAGTACGACAAAATCAAGCCTATATAAGTAGGGTATCATTTTAATTGTATGGACCTACAGAATAAAGATAAGGTATCATTTCTACCAAAAAATTACGGTGTAGAAACAGAAGCCCCCAAAAGTTACAAAATGGCGTGTTTTTTTTTCCCAATTTTGTCTCACAATGATTTTTTTTCCCATTTTGCCGTAGATCTTTCGTAGAATTGGTGGCGCAAAAAAACAAGCCATCATATGGATTTTTAGGTGCAAAATTTAAAGAGTTATGATTTTTTAAAGGTAAGGAGGAAAAAACTAAAGTGCAAAAACCCCTGGTCCTTAAGGGGTTAAAATTTGTGGAATTGCCGGAGGAATCCCATTGAACTCTGTGTTTAGGGAACACAGAATTCCACTGCAATTCCACAGCGGAATTTTGCTGTGTAAACATAGCCTTATAATATGTGTCAGTGTATCAGTAATATCAGATGGAGAGTAGTGCGCACCTCTTTTATGCTGCCAGTATGCAAATAAATAATTCATTACCACTACAAATTATATTTGGTGATGACTTATTCTTCCCCAGTAATAATATGCAGACCTTCATTGATTTGCATAAATCCATCTCTATTTTGCAGCTCTCCCATATTAAAGAGAAGTGATTAATGATTGCAGCCTGTATTATAGCACTTTCATTTCTACCTATACATTGATAGAAGCCACAGCCAGAAAATCACGTCCAATATTTGTCGGCATTTAATGAAAAATTGGAATTTTAAATGCTATGCAGATGTGACCTTATAAAAACATGGCAGAAGCCAACTCTTCCACCCATTAGGGATTTATGTCTAATAGATAATTAGGAATGTTCTTCTCTGAATTTTCTGTAGATAAATTTTTATGGAAATAAATTATTTATCTACAGCTACCGTATTTTTTGCCCTATAGGACACACCGGCGTATAAGACGCACCCAATTTATAGGTGCAAAATCTAAAAAAAATAAAGATTCTGAACCCAACAGTGGTCTTCAACCTGCGGACCTCCAGATGTTGCAAAACTACAACTACCAGCATGTCCGGACAGCCGTTGGCTGTCCGGGCATGCTGGGAGTTGTAGTTTTGCAACATCTGGAGGTCCGCAGGTTGAAGACCACTGGCTAGGAGATAATACTCATGTGTCCCCGCCGCTCCGGACCCGTCACCGCTGCCCTGGATGTCGCTCCATCGCTGTCGCGTGGTGTCCCAGACTCTCCGGACGTCTTCTTCCCTGGGATCCACACTCTCCGTCGCCGTCATCACGTCGCTCTGCACGCCGCTCCGCACGCTGCTCCTATTGGATGACAGGACGGCGTGCGCGACGACGTGATGATGTCGAAGGAGAGCGCCGGCCAAGCAGAGGATCCCGGCACGGAGCAGACACCGAGGAGGCAGGTAAGGTCCTGTAAGCGGTGAAATCGCTGCGGTCCCGAACAGCCCGACTGAGCAGCCGGGCTAGTGTCACTTTCCCTTCAAGCGCGGCGGTCAGCTTTGATTGCCGCGTCTGAAGGGTTAATACAGGGCATCACCGCGATCGGTGATGTCCTGTATTAGCCGCGGGTCCCAGCCGTTGATGACCGTAGGGACCGCCGCGATAGGCGTGTATTCGCCGTATAAGATGCACCAACTTTTCTTCCCCAGTTTTGGGGAAGAAAAAGTGTGTCTTCTACGGCGAAAAATACGGTAATACATAACACTTAAATAGTCATTGTAGGTGAAGGCTGAGTACTGTCACATAAGGCCTTAGGTAGAAAACTTGCAGAGGTAGAAACTGAGTAGTTGCCAACAGCAGACAGATTCTTGATATCATTTTTCCAGTAAAGGTTAGGATATGTCCAGCAACAAAAAGAAAAGTGTTTTGGCACAGCATATATGGTGTGAACTCACTCCAACATTCCAATCAGGCTGGGTAAGCAAACTACAACCCCTGAGTCTAATTCGACTGTGTTTCTCATATGAAAGGCATAGCAGGTAAGATATAAAATCCACAATGAAAAGAGAAGAATGGAGCATTTACTGCTACATTTTTCTTCAATATTTAATCCAATAGGAGAACATGGATATACAGCAGGGTGTGTTTGGGCAGGGTAACGGGATGGCGCAAAGGTGGGGGGACGATTAACAGGACAACAAATTCTCTGACCTGTCAGGCCGCTCCCCTGCACAAATGCACCCTGCTGTATATCCATAATGTCCTATTGGATTAAAGATTGAAGAAACATTTTTCAGTGATTGCTCCATTCTTCTTTTTTCGTTGTATAGGTTAGTATATGACCGAGTGATGACTCTTTATATCAGCAATTCATGCACTCCTTGTCATTTTTTATCTTAAATGGGCACTGTCAGATACAAAAACCTTTGATATGTTGTAAAGCATGCAAAACCAATAGGTTTTGCAATTGCTTTCATTAGAAAATTTTCAGTATTTTATATTGAAAAATTCAGTCAAACAACTGCCCCCCCTGCCTGCTTGAATACATACTAGTCCTGCTGTGTCCATGCATCATCACCTATGTCATGGACACACTTCCTTGATTGACAGCTGTGAGTGCAGGGCTCACAGCTAGAGGAAAAATCCTCCCACTGTCAGCTTGTGTCCCACTACTGTCAGTGAGGACAAGCTGGGAGTTGTAGTTTTTCTAATGCTAGGGGAGATGTGAGCAGACAGCATACTGGGGGAGGGGGCGGAGACCTGCACAGTGAGGCCACGCCCCCTCCCTTTGAGAAGAATTCAGACCAGTGAGCTAAATTGAAAGTGCAATAAAAAATAAATAAAGGTGCTAGACATAAAAATTTGATGTACATTGTCAGGATTAGATACTGAGTCATATATTAAAAAATGTTTTTGTTGGATCTGACGGGTACGCTTTAAAGGCTAAAAATTTTATGTTGATTCATTTACTTCATCTTTTTCATAGTTTGGCTATGTGTTACGCCGAGCGCTCCGGGTCCCCGCTCCTCCCCGGAGCGCTCGCTTCACTCTCCCCGCGGCAGCGCTCCGGTCACGTCCTCTGACCCGGGGCGCTGCGATTCCGCTGCCAGCCGGGATGCGATTCGCGATGCGGGTAGCGCCCGCTCGCGATGCGCACCCCGGCTCCCCTACCTGACTCGCTCTCCGTCTGTTCTGTCCCGGCGCGCGCGGCCCCGCTCCCTAGGGCGCGCGCGCGCCGGGTCTCTGCGATTTAAAGGGCCACTGCGCCGCTGATTGGCGCAGTGGTCCCAATTAGTGTGTTCACCTGTGCACTTCCCTATATCACCTCACTTCCCCTGCACTCCCTTGCCGGATCTTGTTGCCTTAGTGCCAGTGAAAGCGTTCCTTGTGTGTTCCTTGCCTGTGTTTCCAGACCTTCTGCCGTTGCCCCTGACTACGATCCTTGCTGCCTGCCCCGACCTTCTGCTACGTCCGACCTTGCTTTTGCCTACTCCCTTGTACCGCGCCTATCTTCAGCAGCCAGAGAGGTGAGCCGTTGCTAGTGGATACGACCTGGTCACTACCGCCGCAGCAAGACCATCCCGCTTTGCGGCGGGCTCTGGTGAAAACCAGTAGTGGCTTAGAACCGGTCCACTAGCACGGTCCACGCCAATCCCTCTCTGGCACAGAGGATCCACTACCTGCCAGCCGGCATCGTGACAGTAGATCCGGCCATGGATCCCGCTGAAGTTCCTCTGCCAGTTGTCGCTGACCTCACCACGGTGGTCGCCCAGCAGTCACAACAGATAGCGCAACAAGGCCAACAGCTGTCTCAACTGACCGATATGCTACAACAGTTACTACCACAGCTTCAGCAGTCATCTCCTCCGCCAGCTCCTGCACCTCCTCCGCAGCGAGTGGCCGCTCCTGGGATACGCTTATCCTTGCCGGATAAATTTGATGGGGACTCTAAGTTTTGCCGTGGCTTTCTTTCCCAATGTTCCCTGCATCTGGAGATGATGTCGGACCTGTTTCCCACTGAAAGGTCTAAGGTGGCTTTCGTAGTCAGCCTTCTGTCCGGAAAAGCCCTGTCATGGGCCACACCGCTCTGGGACCGCAATGACCCCGTCACTGCCTCTGTACACTCCTTCTTCTCGGAAATCCGAAGTGTCTTTGAGGAACCTGCCCGAGCCTCTTCTGCTGAGACTGCCCTGTTGAACCTGGTCCAGGGTAATTCTTCCGTTGGCGAGTATGCCGTACAATTCCGTACTCTTGCTTCAGAATTGTCCTGGAATAATGAGGCCCTCTGCGCGACCTTCAAAAAAGGCCTATCCAGCAACATTAAAGATGTTCTGGCCGCACGAGAAATTCCTGCTAATCTACATGAACTTATTCACCTAGCCACTCGCATTGACATGCGTTTTTCCGAAAGGCGTCAGGAACTCCGCCAAGATATGGACTCTGTTCGCACGAGGCGTTTCTCCTCCTCGGCTCCTCTCTCCTCTGGTCCCCTGCAATCTGTTCCTGTGCCTCCCGCCGTGGAGGCTATGCAGGTCGACCGGTCTCGCCTGACACCTCAAGAGAGGACACGACGCCGTATGGAGAACCTCTGCCTGTACTGTGCTAGTACCGAACACTTCCTAAGAGATTGTCCTATCCGTCCTCCCCGCCTGGAAAGACGTACGCTGACTCCGCACAAAGGTGAAACAGTCCTTGATGTCTACTCTGCTTCTCCACGTCTTACTGTGCCTGTGCGGATGTCTGCCTCTGCCTTCTCCTTCTCTACAGTGGCCTTCTTGGACTCAGGATCTGCAGGAAATTTTATTTTGGCCTCTCTCGTCAACAGGTTCAACATCCCGGTGACCAGTCTCGCCAGACCCCTCTACATCAATTGTGTAAATAATGAAAGATTGGACTGTACCATACGTTTCCGCACGGAGCCCCTTCTTATGAGCATCGGATCTCATCATGAGAGGATTGAACTTTTGGTCCTCCCCAATTGCACCTCGGAAATTCTCCTTGGACTTCCCTGGCTTCAACTTCATTCCCCTACCCTGGATTGGTCCACTGGGGAGATCAAGAGTTGGGGGTCCTCTTGTTCCAAGAACTGTCTAAAACCGGTTCCCAGTAACCCTTGCCGTAACTCTGTGGTTCCTCCAGTAACCGGTCTCCCTAAGGCCTATATGGACTTTGCGGATGTTTTCTGCAAAAAACAAGCTGAGACTCTACCTCCTCACAGGCCTTATGATTGCCCTATCGACCTCCTCCCGGGCACTACTCCACCCCGGGGCAGAATTTATCCTCTCTCTGCCCCAGAGACTCTTGCCATGTCCGAATACGTCCAGGAGAATCTAAAAAAGGGCTTTATCCGTAAATCCTCCTCTCCTGCCGGAGCCGGATTTTTCTTTGTGTCCAAAAAAGATGGCTCCCTACGTCCTTGCATTGACTACCGCGGTCTTAATAAAATCACGGTTAAGAACCGCTACCCCTTACCCCTCATCTCTGAACTCTTTGATCGCCTCCAAGGTGCCCACATCTTCACTAAATTGGACTTAAGAGGCGCCTATAACCTCATCCGCATCAGAGAGGGGGACGAGTGGAAAACGGCATTTAACACCAGAGATGGACACTTTGAGTATCTGGTCATGCCCTTTGGACTGTGCAACGCCCCTGCCGTCTTCCAAGACTTTGTCAATGAAATTTTTCGTGATCTGTTATACTCCTGTGTTGTTGTATATCTGGACGATATCCTAATTTTTTCTGCCAATCTAGAAGAACACCGCCAGCATGTCCGTATGGTTCTTCAGAGACTTCGTGACAACCAACTCTATGCCAAAATTGAGAAATGTCTGTTTGAATGCCAATCTCTTCCTTTTCTAGGATATTTGGTCTCTGGCCAGGGACTACAGATGGATCCAGACAAACTCTCTGCCGTCTTAGATTGGCCACGCCCCTCCGGACTCCGTGCTATCCAACGCTTTTTGGGGTTCGCCAATTATTACAGGCAATTTATTCCACATTTTTCTACCATTGTGGCTCCTATCGTGGCTTTAACCAAAAAAAATGCTGATCCCAAGTCCTGGCCTCCTCAAGCAGAAGACGCCTTTAAACGACTCAAGTCTGCCTTTTCTTCGGCTCCCGTCCTCTCCAGACCTGACCCTTCCAAACCCTTCCTATTGGAGGTTGATGCCTCCTCAGTGGGAGCTGGAGCTGTTCTTCTACAAAAAAATTCTTCCGGGCATGCTGTCACTTGTGGTTTTTTCTCTAGGACCTTCTCTCCAGCGGAGAGGAACTACTCCATCGGGGATCGAGAGCTTCTAGCCATTAAATTAGCACTTGAGGAATGGAGGCATCTGCTGGAGGGATCAAGTTCTCCTGTTATTATCTACACCGACCACAAGAACCTCTCCTACCTCCAGTCTGCCCAACGGCTGAATCCTCGCCAGGCCCGGTGGTCTCTGTTCTTTGCCCGATTTAATTTTGAAATTCACTTTCGGCCTGCCGATAAGAACATTAGGGCCGATGCTCTCTCTCGTTCCTCGGATGCCTCAGAAGTTGAACTCTCTCCGCAACACATCATTCCACCTGACTGCCTGATCTCCACTTCTCCTGCCTCCATCAGGCAGACTCCTCCAGGAAAGACCTTTGTTTCTCCTCGCCAACGCCTCGGAATCCTCAAATGGGGTCACTCCTCCCATCTCGCAGGTCATGCGGGTATCAAGAAATCTGTGCAACTCATCTCCCGCTTCTATTGGTGGCCGACTCTGGAGACGGATGTTGTGGACTTTGTGCGAGCCTGCACTATCTGTGCCCGGGATAAGACTCCTCGCCAGAAGCCCGCTGGTTTTCTTCATCCTCTGCCTGTCCCCGAACAGCCTTGGTCTCTGATTGGTATGGATTTTATTACTGATTTACCCCCTTCCCGTGGCAACACTGTTATTTGGGTGGTCGTTGATCGATTCTCCAAAATGGCACATTTCATCCCTCTTCCTGGTCTTCCTTCTGCGCCTCAGTTGGCTAAACAATTTTTTGTACACATTTTTCGTCTTCACGGGTTGCCTACGCAGATTGTCTCGGATAGAGGCGTCCAATTCGTGTCTAAATTCTGGAGGGCTCTCTGTAAACAACTCAAGATTAAATTAAATTTTTCTTCTGCATATCATCCCCAGTCCAATGGACAAGTAGAAAGGATTAACCAGATCTTGGGTGATTATTTGCGACATTTTGTTTCCTCCCGCCAGGATGACTGGGCAGATCTCCTCCCATGGGCCGAATTCTCGTATAACTTCAGGGTCTCTGAGTCTTCCTCCAAATCCCCATTTTTCGTGGTGTACGGCCGTCACCCTCTTCCCCCCCTCCCTACTCCCTTGCCCTCTGGTCTGCCCGCTGTGGATGAAATTTCTCGTGACCTTTCCATCATATGGAGAGAGACCCAGAATTCTCTCTTACAGGCTTCATCACGCATGAAGAAGTTCGCGGATAAGAAAAGAAGAGCTCCCCCCGTTTTTTCCCCTGGAGACAAGGTATGGCTCTCCGCTAAATATGTCCGCTTCCGTGTCCCTAGCTACAAGTTGGGACCACGCTATCTTGGTCCTTTCAAAATTTTGTGTCAAATTAATCCTGTCTCTTATAAACTTCTTCTTCCTCCCTCTCTTCGTATCCCTAATGCCTTTCACGTCTCTCTTCTCAAACCACTCATCCTCAACCGTTTTTCTCCCAAATCTGTTCCTCCCACTCCTGTTTCTGGCTCCTCGGACATCTTCTCGGTCAAAGAAATTTTAGCTGCCAAAAAGGTCAGAGGGAAAAATTTTTTTTTAGTGGACTGGGAGGGTTGTGGTCCTGAAGAGAGATCCTGGGAACCTGAGGACAACATCCTAGACAAAAGTCTGCTCCTCAGGTTCTCAGGCTCTAAGAAGAGGGGGAGACCCAAGGGGGGGGGTACTGTTACGCCGAGCGCTCCGGGTCCCCGCTCCTCCCCGGAGCGCTCGCTTCACTCTCCCCGCGGCAGCGCTCCGGTCACGTCCTCTGACCCGGGGCGCTGCGATTCCGCTGCCAGCCGGGATGCGATTCGCGATGCGGGTAGCGCCCGCTCGCGATGCGCACCCCGGCTCCCCTACCTGACTCGCTCTCCGTCTGTTCTGTCCCGGCGCGCGCGGCCCCGCTCCCTAGGGCGCGCGCGCGCCGGGTCTCTGCGATTTAAAGGGCCACTGCGCCGCTGATTGGCGCAGTGGTCCCAATTAGTGTGTTCACCTGTGCACTTCCCTATATCACCTCACTTCCCCTGCACTCCCTTGCCGGATCTTGTTGCCTTAGTGCCAGTGAAAGCGTTCCTTGTGTGTTCCTTGCCTGTGTTTCCAGACCTTCTGCCGTTGCCCCTGACTACGATCCTTGCTGCCTGCCCCGACCTTCTGCTACGTCCGACCTTGCTTTTGCCTACTCCCTTGTACCGCGCCTATCTTCAGCAGCCAGAGAGGTGAGCCGTTGCTAGTGGATACGACCTGGTCACTACCGCCGCAGCAAGACCATCCCGCTTTGCGGCGGGCTCTGGTGAAAACCAGTAGTGGCTTAGAACCGGTCCACTAGCACGGTCCACGCCAATCCCTCTCTGGCACAGAGGATCCACTACCTGCCAGCCGGCATCGTGACACTATGTAGGAGGTTCTGGGTATATAGGAGACTGTATTAGAGCTCCATTCAGACATGAATGATGGTCAGAGATCGCAGAAATTTATTGATTGCTTCTGTAGACAGGTGTGTTTTATACAGACAAACTGAGATTAAGAGCACTCTCTTTAAGAGAGTGATTCTAATCTCAGCTTGTTACCTGTATAAATGGCACCTGGTAGCCAGAAATCTTGTTGATTGAGGGGGTAAAATACAAAGCAATTCAAAACATATGTGTTTTTCTGGATTTTATGTTGGTTTTCTGTCTGTTACTGTTTAAATAAACCTACTGTTAAACTTATAGACTAATCATTTCTTTGTCAGTGGTCAACATACAAAATCAGCAATGGATCAAATAATACAGGTTTCTAGAAGAGAAAGTTGGGCGAGATATGGGAAATCAAGAAGTAACTTTGAAACCTTAATCAGACCATAGTTGCTAAGGGTTTTCGCGCCTGGATTTTAAAGGTTAGACAGGCAGGTTAGTATTGGGGCCAGTCATCCTCTTCCAGGCCAGTCCAGGTTTTCAGTTGGGCCAAGATTCGCACAGGTGCTGGATGCAGCCTATACTTGGCTTAGAAAAAGGTGTAACATAGTCTACAGAATGAGGCTGTGAAGCAACCTGATCTCTACTGAGAGTTGGAAAGACTGAGATTCACCAGCCTCTTGTGGGAGACTTGATACTTGTGTAACACATTTGATGTATTTTTGCTTGGCTGGTAGTAAGCTATCCATATAGATAAACCTGGTTAAGCAAGAAAAAAATAGAGACTGGCAAGAAGCGCCTTTGTGTGTCATCACAATGACCTTTAGGACAAAAAACAACAGAAGGCAGTAGTTGTCCATAGGTAATGGCTGCTCACCTTGAGCAAGTAAAAAACCTGCATATCAATCGACTAAATAGGGTTATTAGTATTCAGTAAGCGGCTGCTGGCATAATGTCCCAGGAGGTGGATATCCAGAAAATGTGACCATGATGCTGCTAGTTTCCGAATAAATGTACTCCAATCCAAAGGTGTATAGTAAAAGCACTGGATAAGTTTATTGGATAGATAAAATCGAATAAAATAGCAAAACAAGGTATGGGAATGGGCTGACGCGTTTTGGAGATAAGCACCTCCTTCCTCAGATCAGGATGATACTGATCTGAGGAAGGAGATGCTTACCTCCAAAACATTTTTTTATTTCTACTGAGTTTATTGTGCAGTATAACTGAAATGTTATGCTAAGCATCATTATGATTACAGAGATGCCCAATTTGCTTTAAAAGTTTGCTTTCACCATATATTGACCCCAATACATTCTTTATGTTCCCCTCTATGGAGCTGTATAAGTCATTTTTTATCTACTGTGAATTACTGTGGAAGATAGGGCTTTTCGATTGCTTTTTTTCTGATTTTATCTGGAATGTGATATGACCAAAAATTTGCATTGTACATATTTTTCTGTTTATGGCACTTACTGTGCAAGATCAATAACATTATATTTTAATAATTAAAACATTTCCACCTACCCTCCCACATTACCATTTTACCCTATTTTCTTTTCCATATACACTTTTATTTGAAAAATGAGAAAAAGTAAGTGATTAAAATTTTTATTAGTGCTTTTATAGTTTCAAAAACCTTTTGTTTTTACTTTTTTTTTAAATCCTTTTTTTAGTTCCCCTAGGGGACTTTTATATGATATAATTCAATTGGTTATACAGTTAACTGTGATACTATTGTATAACAATGTACTGTTAAATTAATACAGGCTGTAAGAGCAGATTTATCATGGCAGCAACGGAGGTCTTCAGAAGACCTCTGACTATGACAACTGACCGCACTGCAGGGTTGCGGATTGGATGCCTGATAGTGTGATCAATGGTCAAATAACCATTTAGTTGCTGTGACCACAGCATCTAGAGAGATAGTTACCAGGATCTCACTGCAGGCTGATATGAGCAGCTGCCAGAGAAGGAGGCCTGTAATATATACTGTAGCCAGAACCTGCCCATATGACCCCATCCATCCCATGAATCACATACCGTATTTTTCACCGTATAAGACGCACTTTTTCGTTTTGGGGGGAAAAGTCGGTGCGTCTTATCCGGCGAATACACCCCTATCGCGGCGATCCCTGCGGCCATCAACGGTCGGGACCCGCGGCTAATACAGGACATCACCTATCGCGGTGATGCCCTGTATTAACCCTTCAGACGCGGCGATCAAAGCTGACCACCACGTCTGAAGGGAAAGTAACACTAACCTGGCTGCTCAGTCGGGCTGTTCGGGACCGCCGCGATTTCACCGTGGCGGTCCCGAACAGCCCGACTGAAAAGCAGGGTTAGTGCTTACAGGACACCGGGAGGGACCTTACCTGCCTCCTCGGTGTCTTCTCTGTTCAGGGATCCCTGTATGGCCGGTGCTCTCCTTCCTCGTCGGCGCGTCCGTGCGTCGGCGTGCGTAACGACGTGATGGCGGCGACGGAGAGCGAGGATACCTGGCCGGTAGCAGAGACGTTCCGGAGCGACGGGGACGCGGCGACAGCGATGGAGCGACATCCAGGGCAGCGGTTACGGGTCCGGAGGGGACACGTGAGTATTACCTCCTATGCAGTGGACCACTATTGGGTTCAAAATCTTTATTTTTTTAGATTTTGCACCTATAAATTGGGTGCGTCTTATACGTCGGTACGTCCTATAGGGCGAAAAATACGGTACATGATAATGTGTGAGGGGGTTGAGCCAATTGTGGCTTAATTGTATTATTTAGCTTTATGGCTATTAAAGCCATTTGGGGATGTGTTAAAAAAAATTGTATTAAAAATAAAATAAAATAAATCAATCAGTACAAAAATAAAAAAGATAAACATTTTTTTTATAACTGTTTGTTTGAATAGGTTTTTCACCATTTTTACAGTAAAAGAGAAAAATGAAATATCAATCAGAAAGTATATAAATGACAAAAAAAATACACAAAGGTGTCGGTGAAGTAATCACATTGTAAGAAGTTTGGTTCACATAAGGAGTAATACACTCACAATTATTAGATCAGGATATAATCTGGAGATGTTCACTACTAAAAATCTATATATATGCTACATTAATATCATAACATATAATTATACTCCACTGAAAACTTGATTTTGCTTATAGGCAGTTCTGTAATAAAAAAAATCTATTTTTTTTTTCCACAACAAATTAAGCACCAATTTTACAATCTTAAACATAAATTGAAGCAACATTTGGCTCTTCTTTATGCCAGTGTTGCCTGCAGCTGTAAAACGTAATGGATTTAGCAGTTTAGAGATTTTATACGTGGACATTAATTTTGTCCAAAGCACTTTATACTCTCACAAAGCACCAAATTCAATTATTTAGTAAGAAATTGCACAGCTTTAGCAAAATAGATTTCCTAAAGAATAAAATACTTGCTTGTAAGAGAGACAATGAAAAGGACTTATCAATGTCATAAGACAGGTGAACTTTAAAAAAAAGTCTGGTGGGAAAAAAAAAAGGATGGGGCAGAAAAAAAAAATAAAAAATTCAAAGCAGGAATTTCCTGAATGCCAAGATGCAGACCAGGAACGGTTTTCCATTGCAAATTTGAGCCTTCGGCAGATCCCGTTAAAGTCACCTTAATCTGCTGAGGAAAACTCACAGCAGCTCAAACTCACAGCAGGAAACTTGATGTAAACCCACCTGAATGTATGTACACATAGGCCTAGTGCGAGGTCTGAGGGGTGTACAGTGCATAACACTGGGGCTGAGGTTATTTAAAGGCCTTGCCATTAAAAGTTGGTGGGTGTTAACATCACTCTGTCATTTAAAAAAACTTTTGACATGTCACAGAGAAATGCCAAAAGTTTTGAAGCCTGGAAGAGAAGTGCTCAGTGACGTGCTCCTTCTGGCTCATTTTAGCAATGAATGGAGGTCTGGTCCCTCAGAACCCAAACAATCATAACTTTTCCTGGCCCAGGAAAAGCTGTCTCTACCTTGGACCATGTACATGCTAACGGTGCCCTAGCATCACAATTTGACTGGTATATCTTGCACCCCCGATGTCACACCACAACCAAGGAGTCACGAACAGCAACATTTCTAATGGTGAGCTACCACCACATGGCATTACTCTTCGATGTGTAATTTTTTTTTTTTTAACATTCAAAGAAAGATTTATTAATCAAAAAAAGAAAAACAAGGAAAAACAGTCCAAAAGGGTAAGAGACAGAAAATATCCGTAACAAATGTCTAAGCATAGAAAGGATGTAGATCTTGCCTGTGCACAGCAGGGGAATAATATGGTTACAATCGTGTCAATCAAATCTTAGCACGGCACAATCAACACCTACTGGTGGCTGAAAATAAAATCCAGAGAACATAAACATATCTTCCAATGTGACAGCCAGTGGTCAGAGGGAGGTACGGGAAGGTGGGAAAAAAACAAGAAGAAAAAAGAAAGAAAAGAAAAGGGGGGGGGAGGGGAGGGGGGAAGGGAAACGAAGAAAGGAAGGAAAGGCACTAAAGAGGGGAGGGTGAGGGAAACAGGGAAAGAAATTTAACGCAGAATCCGCGCTCTACCGGTCACCACCAGAAAAATGCCAACTGCAGTCCTCCGCTCTCCATCTTGATGTTCAGGAACGATCTAGGAAAGAGAAGAAGTCCCCTACACTATGAGAGTCTAACTCATCCTATAAAATGGTGATTCCAGAAAGGCTAACCATGGCTGCCATATTGCGATGTGTCAACATTTTTCTTCAAATGACAGGCACTCTTTTACAGAGGTAGCAGATGTTTACCTGAGACCATAGTAAATGATCTGCTTAAGCCAGCAGGTAGAAGGGGGCTACAGCCTAGGTAACATCACCTGCTGTAAAAAACCATAAGGCAATGTTCTGCTGTTGAACCTATTCAGAAGACTCATGTTCTGTGTATACAGAAGTTGTAATTGTCAAGAATCTGCACAAGTAACAGCTGCCAAATGATTTACTTAGAACCCCTTGCAGAATGTATTCATATCATCATACCATCACATTACATCAAAGTACAGAAGGGCGTGCCCTATATCTAATTTTATATGTAATGGGAGGTCTGTTTCCTGAAGCCCTACATGACAAGGAACATGTGTTGAGCCAAACATCTACAAGGGAACCAACAGCATCACCTTCCGGTCCCTGGGACTTGCAGCTCCTGGTTACCACACATGATACTACAAGTCCCAGTGAGGGCTTTCCTACAGTTGTGCAACTCCTCCACTCTTCATTAGTACAGTGACCCCCCGACGTACGATGGCCCCGACATACGATCATTTCAACATACGATGGCCTCTCAGAGGCCATCGCATGTTGAAGGCAGCATCAACATACAATGCTTTTGTATGTCGGGGCCATCCCATAAACGGCTATCCGGCAGCGCAGACTGCTTCAGCTGCCACCGGATAGCCGTTTACGGTGCCCCGTGTGGTCCGCTGACGATCACTTACCTGTCCTCGGGGCTCCGTCGCATCCTCTTCGGGGTCCCCTGCATCGTCGGCGCTCTCGATCGTCATCACGTCGCTGCGCACGCCGTCCCGTCATCCAATAGGAGCGGCGTGCGTAGCGACGTGATGGCGGCGATGGAGAGCGAGGATGCCGGGGAAGCAGAGGCCTTGCCAGAGCCCCGGGGACTCCCCAGGGACGCAGCGACAGCGATGGAAGGTGACATCCAGGGCAGCGGTGACGAGCGGTGATGGTCCAGAGTGGCGGGGACATGTGAGTATCACCTCCAATACCAGTGGTCTTCAACCTGCGGACCTCCAGATGTTGCAAAACAGATGTTACCAAAAAGGTAAAGGGGTTGTTAAGGATGGGTTAATGTGTGGCCTTAAACTGTGAGTGACTACCGCTGTGCTATTTTGCCGAGTGTTGATGTAAGCAAATTCACACCAAACCAGGTTGGTATGAATTCCCTCCTCGGACTGACTCCAGGGACTGACTCAAGGTGGAGTCAGTCCGAGGAGGGAATTCATACCAACCTGGTTTGGTGTGAATTTGCTTACATCAACACTCGGCAAAATAGCACAGCGGTAGTCAGCCATTGGCTGTCCGGGCATGCTGGGTGTTGTAGTTTTGCAACATCTAGAGGTCCGCAGGTTGTAGACCACTGTCCTATACTTTACATTGCACGGATCCCTCAACATACGATGGTTTCAACAAATGATGGTCCATTTGGAACGGATTACCATGGTATGTTGAGGGACCACTGTATAAGAGTATATGCCACCAATTTCATGAGAAACTAGAGTGACTGCAACCAGTTGTGTTCTGTGAACACTGTCATGTGATAGGTGCTATATACTGAATACTGCTATGTACTGAATACTGCCATGCGCCTGGCACAATATTAAGTGATCCTCTCTGAAATATTTGGGCAGTTATGTGTCAATCTTACTACAGAGATGGCACTGCTGTTTGTGCTATGTCACTTTCATGTTCGTCCACATTTCTCAAAAAAGGTTGTTAGCTTGTCACTCATCCTATATATACAATATATGTTCAGCTATGGACAAATACAATAATAACAAATAATATAAGGTTTGATGATATAATATGTAGAGCAACCAGCTCAAGCCTCAGTATTGCAGTCAGTAAGCGTTCCATCCAATAGACTGCTCTACAGTAAAGTGGTTCTCCAATATGCAAGAAACAAAGTAATTCAGTAAATGACAGGGCAAAATGCCAGGTAATCACTTAGGTCATGAAATGAACGGTGTCGACCACCTGCTGTTTCATTACTTAAACAATGCACCAACAAATCAGATATAATGGAAAGGAGAATGGACTCATTGTTGACCACCTGAAAATACAATGTGCTTCTGTGACTTAGACATACAGGCGTGTTATTGTCAGAAGGTTGTGTAGCAGAGCTTGCCCTTGGGTTGATGAGTTCAATAGCCATGATGGCGGGTAGAGCTTGAGACACTGATAACAAGTCATGGACAATTAATTGACTTTAAAGTTATTAGTTATCAGGTGGCATTGACTTGTCAGAAAATACTTAAAGGGGTATTCCAGGCAAAAACTTTTTTTTATATGTCAACTGGCTCTGGAAAGTTAAAGGAGTAGTCCAGTGGTGACTTAGTGCTGAGCAACTTATCCCCTATCCTAAGGATAGGGGATAAGTTGCAGATCGCGGGGGGTCCGACCGCTGGGGCCCCCTACGATCTCCTGTACGGAGCCCCGACAGCCCGGGAAGGGGGCGTGTCGACCTCCGCACGAGGAGGCGGCCAACACGCCCCCTCAATACAACTCTATGGCAGAGCCGAAGCGCTGCCTTCAGCAATCTCCGGCTCTGCCATAGAGATGAATTGAGGGGGAGTGTCGGCCGCCGCTTCGTGCGGGGGTCGACACCCGCTATCTGAGCAGAGAGCCGGGGCCCCGTACAGAGAGATCGCAGGGGGCCCCAGAGGTCGGACCCCCCCCCCATCTCAAACTTATCCCCTATCCTTAGGATAGGGGATAAGTTTTTCACCACTGGACTACCCCTTTAAACAGATTTGTAAATTACTTCTATTAAAAAATCTTAATCCTTCCAATAGTTATTAGCTTCTGAAGTTTTCTGTCTAACTGCTCAATGATGATGTCATGTCCCGGGAGCTGTGCATGATGGGAGAATATCCCCATAGGAGCTGGACAGCTCCCGGGATGTAAGTCATCAGAAAGCAGTTAGACAGAAAACAGCACCTCAACTTCAGAAGCTAATAACTATTGGAAGGATTAAGATTTTTTAATAGAAGTAATTTACAAATCTGTTTAACTTTCCGGAGCCAGTTGATATATAGAAAAAAGTTTTTGCCTGAAATACCCCTTTAAACTATGGAAGGTTACATGAGTGAGGACTGACTTTTGAAGTTACCCATGGAAAAAGTAATCTACTTTAGGTTGGCCCCCATTCATCGGCCAGGAGAAGGAGGAATACATGGATACGTGAGATCAATATCACTATCAGTGAAGCTCCACTTTAAAGGGGCACTTCAGTGGAAAATAACTGTTTTGAAATCAACTGGTGCCAGAAAGTTAAACAGATTTGTACATTACTTCTATTTAAAAATCTTAATCCTTCCAGTACTTATCAGCTGCTGTATACTACAGAGGAAGTTGTATAGTTCTTTCCAGACTGACCACAGTGCTCTCTGCTTCAAACTCTGTATGTGTCAGGAACTGTCCAGAGTAGAAGCAAATTCCCATAGCAAACCTATCCTGCTCTGGACAGTTCCTGACACAGACAGAGGTGTCAGCAGAGAGCACTGTGGTCAGACTGCAAAGAACTACACAACTTCCCCTGTAGTACACAGCAGTAAGTACTGAAAGAATCAAAATTTTGAAATAGAAGTAATTTACAAATCTGTATAACTTTCTGGCACCAGTGAAAAGTGTTTTCTTCCATTGGATTACCCCTTTAAGGTGGAGCTGGTCCTCACAACCTCATTCATGCACCATTTTTGAAGAATGTCTTCTGTGGTGTGACCAACTTGGGGGGAATGAATCTGTACAGGACTAAGGTGGGTCCCCATTGCAGCCATTGAGCAGACATTTCCTGCAGGGATAGCATGTGGGAAGTAGTGAAGACCTGCTGCAATCATGAATAATAACTGGTGAAGTGCACAGCAGCGCACTTCACTCCACAGCCAGCCGCCAGATCTGACTCCATAGACTAATGCAGTGAAAGAGTTGGGTTTAAGTGACAGTCAGGTGAGTGAAGCACAGACTTCATCTGGCTATAATGATCGCAGCACTTCTTAGTAGTGACTAGACCCAGTGTGATCTAAAGTTTTGTTGTGTCTGAGCAACATGTCAAAAGTTTATATTAATGAAGGAAAAGTGAGAAAGAATCATCTGATGCATGTGTCTTTACAGAGGAAAAAGTTCTACGCCAACCATCTAAAGTAAAGACAAATACATCACAGAGGCCTGATAAGATACACATAAATTTATTCAAAGAGCTTAGTGGTGTAATAGCAAACATCTATTCAACCAATTACTGGTAACAGGAGTCGTACCAGAACATTTAAAATGAGCAAATCTTGTGCCCATTCACAAAAAAGGTAGTAGGGAGGAATTGGGCAACTATAGGCCAGTAAGCATGACATCAATAGTAGGGAAATTAATAGAAATCATACTAAAGGATAGGATTGTAAAACATCTAAAATCCCATGGATTACAAGATGGGTTTGATTCAGGGAGATCATGTCAAACTAATTTTATTGATTTGTTTGATTGGGTGACCAAAATAATAGATGGCAGAGGTGCAGTAGACATTGGTTATCTAGATTTTAGTAAGGCTTTTGACACTGTCCCACATAGAAGACTTATCAATAAACTACAGTCATTGAGCTTGGACTCCAATATTGTTGAATGGATTAGGCAGTGGCTTAGGGACAGACAACAGAGGGTTATAGTCAATGGAGAATATTCAGAGCAAGGACTTGTTACCAGTGGGGTACCTCAGGGATCGGTACTATGACCCATTTTGTTTAACCCCTTAAGGATGCAGGGTTTTTCCGTTTTTGCATTTTCATTTTTTCCTCATCACCTTCTAAAAATCATAACGCTTTCACTTTTGCACATAAAATTCCATATGATGGCTTATTTTTTTGCGCCACCAATTTGTCTTTGCAGTGACATTAGTCATTTTACTAAAATATCCATGGTGAAGCAGAAAAAAAAAATTAATCATGGGACAAAATTGAAGAAAAAATGTAATTTTGTAAGTTGTGAGGGCCTCCGTTTCTATGCAGTGCATTTTTCAGTAAAAATGACATCTTATCTTTATTCTGTAGGTCCATGCGGTTAAAATGATGCCCTACTTATATAGGTTTGATTTTGTCGTACTTCTGAAAAAAATCATAACTACGTGCAGGAAAATGTATACGTTTAAAATTGTCATGTTCTGACCCCTTTTCTGCGTACAGACCGGT
Source organism: Hyla sarda (assembly GCF_029499605.1). Lineage (NCBI taxonomy): Eukaryota > Metazoa > Chordata > Amphibia > Anura > Hylidae > Hyla > Hyla sarda. The sequence continues at coordinate 102,418,907 of NC_079194.1, read as the reverse complement.
ATCAGGGCTCATTTTTTGCACAGTGATCTGAAGTTTTTAACAGTACCATTTTTGTATTGATCATACTTTTTGTTCGCTTTTTATTCATTTTTCATGATGTAAAAAGTGACCAAAAATATGCATTTTTGGACTTTGGAATTTTTTGGTGCGTACCCCATTGACCGTGTGGTTTAATTAACGATATATTTTTATAGTTCGGACATTTCCACACATGGTGATATCACATATGTTTATTTTTATTTACAAAGTTTATTTTTTTTTATGGGAAAAGGGGGGTGATTCTTATTTTTATTAGGGAAGGTGTTAAATAATCTTTATTAACTTTTTTTTCCCACTTTTTTTTTTTTTTTTTTACAGTGTTATAGCCCCCTTTGCTGACCCCTAAAGCCAGGGGCACCTGTCAAGAAGTGGTAGATTACCTTCCCGGGGCGCCCATCATGGCACCAAAATATCAGACCAAGTCATTTACAGATGTGCCCAGGCCTACTCCTGGCATTGAGGAGGTTTGGCCTACTTACCGGGCACCAACCAAAGGGCCTCGGCCTGCTCCTGCTGAGGAGGAGGTTTGGCCCACCCAACAGGCACCAACACATTGTCCCCCAGTGGCGCAAGCTGCTGCTGTACAAATGGTAGTCACCGTGAGTCCTACCATAACAGATTCCAAGTTATCCCAAGTGAATTGGAACACTCATGTTAGTCCTTGAGAGGGGTACAGTCTCGTGGTCCCCGTTACATGTCCCAGCCTAGGAAGCAGTCTGACAGACGACGCTGGGATGGGAAGTTTCCAGGCTAAAGCTTAAATGTGATCATTTTGTTTCCTGGTACTTAGTCGTGAGACTCACATTGTTATGTGGAGATACCACTGTTGTTTCCTAGGTTTTCTGCAACGTTCAATAAAAGTGCCTGGTGGACTTACCAAGAACTCTTCGTAACCATTTTGTGTAAGTTTATGTCCCCAGCTTACACCCGTGATCCTTTACTACGGATCTTTCTGTACCAGACCTTTGGAGCGGTATTAAAATTACTTAAAGAGTAGTACATTGTTTAATGCCTTGCACAAGTGAATGCGATTATAATTTTTGTAAGAATTTATTACAGTGGTCCCTCAACATACGATGGTAATCCGTTCCAAACGGACCATCGTTTGTTGAAACCATCGTATGTTGAGGGATCTGTCCGGGCATGCTGGGTGTTGTAGTTTTGCAACATCTGGAGGTCCGCAGGTTGTAGACCACTGTTAGACGAAGTTGTACTCACCTGTTCCCGCCGTTCCTCTGAGAGGCCATCGCATGTTGAAATTATCGTATGTCGGGGCCATCATAGGTCGAGGGGTCACTGTATGTGGGTCACCTTGTAATAAAGTGTATATAGAATGTTTACACAAAATGTTTATAGTGCCTAATGTTCTTTTATCCGAGGCATTTGTATAGGAGGTGTCCTGACCCTGTCAGGAGAAGCGTATCCAGTCACCTTATTGCCATGCATGCTAGCTATAGAGAATAAAGTACCTATGTATATAAAAGTTACCGGTCCATATCATATAAATGTCCAGTCATTCTAGAGTAACTAATTCTAATATAATTTCATGTACAGATAGTCAGTAATGTACATAGCATATTTTGTGTACCTAAAATAGTCACATAGTTAGTCAGGACTGTAGCTAAATAGTCAATATATTCAGACCACTGTGTCTATTGTTTACTCTCCACTGTGCACAGGGTTCTCTTGTGCCCAGAGAGTTCTCCTGAAAGGCTTAACCCCTTAAGGACCAGGCCATTTTATACCTTAAGGACCGGAGCGTTTTTTGCAATTCTGACCACTGTCACTTTAAACATTAATAACTCTGGAATGCTTTTAGTTATCATTCTGATTCCGAGACTGTTTTTTCGTGACATATTCTACTTTAACTTAGTGGTAAAATTTTATGGTAACTTGCATCCTTTCTTGGTGAAAAATCCCAAAATTTGATGAAAAAAATGAAAATTTAGCATTTTTCTAACTTTGAAGCTCTCTGCTTGTAAGGAAAATGGATATTCAAAATATATTTTTTTTGGGTTCACATATACAATATGTCTACTTTATGTTTGCATCATAAAATTTATGAGTTTTTACTTTTGGAAGACACCATAGGGCTTCAAAGTTCAGCAGCAATTTTGAAATTTTTCACAAAATTTTCAAACTCACTATTTTTCAGGGACCAGTTCAGTTTTGAAGTGGATTTGAAGGGTCTTCATATTAGAAATACCCCATAAAAGACCCCATTATAAAAACTACACCCCCCAAAGTATTCAAAATGATATTCAGTAAGTGTATTAACCCTTTAGGTGTTTCACAGGAATAGCAGCAAAGTGAAGGAGAAAATTCAAAATCTTCATTTTTTACACTCGCATGTGCTTGTAGACCCAATTTTTGAATTTTTGCAAGGGATAAAAAGGAGAACATTTTTACTTGTATTTGAAACCCAATTTCTCTCGAGTAAGCACATACCTCATATGTCTATGTTAATTGTTCGGCGGGCGCAGTAGAGGGCTCAGAAGGGAAGGAGCGACAAATGGTTTTTGGGGGGCATGCCGCATTTAGGAAGCCCCTATGGTGCCAGGACAGCAAAAAAAAACACATGGCATACCATTTTGGAAACTTGACCCCTCAGGGAACGTAACAAGGGGTAAAGTGAACCTTAATACCCCACAGGTGATTCACGACTTTTGCATATGTAAAAAAAATATATATTTTTTTTACCTAAAATGCTTGGTTTCTCAAAAATTTTACATTTTTAAAAAGTGTAATAACAGAAAATACCCCCCAAAATTTGAAGCCCAATTTCTCCCGATACAGAAAACACCTCGCATGGGGGTGAAAAGTGCTCTGCTGGTGCACTACAGGTCTCAGAAGAGAAGGAGTCACATTTGGCTTTTTGAAAGCAAATTTTGCTCTGGGGGCATGCCGCATTTAGGAAGCCCCTATGGTGCCAAACCAGCAAAAAAAAACACATGGCATACCATTTTGGAAACTAGACCCCTCGGGGAACGTAACAAGGGGTAATGTGAACCTTAATACCCTACAGGTGTTTCGCGACTTTTGCATATGTAAAAAAATATATATATTTTTTACCTAAAATGCTTGGTTTCCCAAAATTTTTACAATTTTAAAAAGGGTAATAGCAGAAAATACCCCCCAAAATTTGAAGCCCAATTTCTCCCGATTCAGAAAACACCCCATATGGGTGTGAAAAGTGCTCTGCTGGCGCACTACAGGTCTCAGAAGAGAAGGAGTCACATTTGGCTTTTTGAAAGCGAATTTTGCTCTGGGGGCATTCCGCATTTAGGACGCCCCTATGGTGCCAGGACAGCAAAAAAAAAACACATGGCATACCATTTTGGAAACTATATCCCTCGGGGAACGTAACAAGGGGTAATTTGAACCTTAATACCCTACAGGTGTTTCACGACTTTTGCATATGTAAAAAAATATATATTTTTTTTACCTAAAATGCTTGTTTTCCCAAAAATTTTACATTTTTTAAAAGGGTAATAGCAGAAAATACCCCCCAAAATTTGAAGCCCAATTTCTCCCGAGTACGGCGATACCCCATATGTGGCCCTAAACTGTTGCCTTGAAATACGACAGGGCTCCAAAGTGAGAGCGCCATGCGCATTTGAGGCCTAAATTAGGGACTTGCATAGGGGTGGACATAGGGGTATTCTACGCCAGTGATTCCCAAACAGGGTGCCTCCAGCTGTTGTAAAACTCCCAGCATGCCTGGACAGTCAACGGCTATCTGGCAATACTGGGAGTAGTTGTTTTGCAACAGCTGGAGGCTCCGTTTTGGAAACAGTGGCGTACCAGACATTTTTCATTTTTATTGGGGAGGGGGGTTGTATAGGGGTATGTGTATATGTAGTGTTTTTTACTTTTTATTTTATTTTGTGTTAGTGTAGTGTAGTGTTTTTAGGGTACAGTCGCACGGGCGGGGGTTCACAGTAGTTTCTCGCTTGCAGTTTGAGCTACGGCAGAAAATTTGACGCAGCTCAAACTTGCAGCCGGATACTTACTGTAATCCTCCGCCCATGTGAGTGTACCCTGTACGTTCACATTGGGGGGGGGGGGGGGGAATCCAGCTGTTGCAAAACTACAACTCCCAGCATGTACGGTCTATCAGTGCATGCTGGGAGTTGTAGTTTTGCAACCGCTGGAGGCTCCGTTTTGGAAACAGTGGCGTACCAGACGTTTTTCATTTTTATTGGGGAGGGGAGGGGGGCTGTGTAGGGGTATGTGTATATGTAGTGTTTTTTACTTTTTATTTTATTGTGTGTTAGTGTAGTGTAGTGTTTTTAGGGTACAGTCACACGGGCGGGGGGGTTCACAGTAGTTTCTCGCTGGCAGTTTGAGCTGCGGCAGAAATTTTGCCGCACCTCAAACTTGCAGCCGGATACTTACTGTAATCCTCCGCCCATGTGAGTGTACCCTGTACGTTCACATTGGGGGGGGGGGGGGAACATCCAGCTGTTGCAAAACTACAACTCCCAGCATGTACGGTCTATCAATGCATGCTGGGAGTTGTAGTTTTGCAACAGCTGGAGGCACACTGGTTGTGAAACACCGAGTTTGGTAACAAACTCAGTGTTTTGCAACCAGTGTGCCTTCAGCTGTTGCAAAAGCTACAACCCCCAGCATGTACGGACAGCGGAAGGGCATGCTGGGTGTTGTAGTTATGCAACAGCTGGAGGCATACTACTTTGGCTGGGGATGCTGGGGATTGTAGTTATGCAACAGCTGGAGACACACTGGTTTGCTACTTAACTCAGTGTGCCTTCAGCTGTTGCAAAACTACAACTCTCAGCAGTCACCGACAGCCAACGGGCATGCTGGGAGTTGTAGTTATGCAACCACCAGATGCACCACTACAACTCCCAGCATGCACTTTAGCTGATTGTGCAAGCTGGGAGTTGTAGTTACACAACAGCTGAAGGTACACTTTTCCATAGAAAGAATGTGCCTCCAGCTGTTGCAAAACTACAAGTCCCAGCATGCCCATAAGGGCATGCTGGGAGTTGTGGTGGTCTGCCTCCTGCTGTTGCATAACTACAGCTCCCAGCATGCCCTTTTTGCATGCTGGGAGCTGTTGCTAAGCAACAGCAGGAGGCTGTCACTCACCTCCAACGATCCTCGCTGCACCAGGTCAGTCCCTCGTCGTCTCCGCCGCCGCCGCTGCTCCTGGGGCCCCGATCCCAACAGGGGCGCCGGGGATCGGGGTCCCCAGCACCCGGGGTGCATGTCCCGCACCCGCTCACGTCCTCCGGAAGAGGGGCAGAGCGGGTTGCGGGAGTGACACCCGCAGCAGGCGCCCTGATTGGTCGGCCGGTAATCCGGCCGACGAATCAGGGCGATCGTGAGGTGGCACCAGTGCCACCTCACCCCTGCTGGCTCTGGCTGTTCGGGGCCGTCTCTGACGGCCCCGATCATCCAATAATTCCGGGTCACCGGGTCACTGGAGACCCGATTGACCCGGAATCCGCCGCAGATCGCTGGACTGAATTGTCCAGCGATCTGCGGCCATCGCCGACATGGGGGGTCATAATGACCCCCCTGGGCGATATGCCCTGATGTCTGCTGAACGATTTCAGCAGGCATCGGGGACCGGCTCCGCTCCAGATGGTTGCGGGGGGCCGGTAAAACACATGACGTTCTCATACGTCATGTGTCCTTAAGGACTCGGAAATGGAGACGTATGAGAACGTCATGTGTCCTTAAGGGGTTAAAGGGGTATTCCAGGCAAAAACTTTTTTATATATATCAACTGGCTCCGGAAAGTTAAACAGATTTGTAAATTACTTCTATTAAAAAATCTTAATCCTTCCAATAGTTATTAGCTACTGAAGTTGAGTTGCTGTTTTCTGTCTAACTGCTTTCTGATGACTCACGTCCCGGGAGCTGTGCAGTTCCTATGGGGATATTTTCCCATATTGCACAGCTCCCGGGACGTGACATCATCATTGAGCAGTTAGACAGAAAACAGCAACTCTACTTCAGAAGCTAATAACTATTGGAAGGATTAAGATTTTTTAATAGAAGTAATTTACAAATCTGTTTAACTTTCCGGAGCCAGTTGATATATATATAAAAAAAAAGTTTTTGCCTGGAATACCCCTTTAAGACCTATAGGACACCTTCAATGTCTCCCCCATAAAAACCCTAGGAGGAGCTAGCTATGGCTGTTCTGTGCTGAGTGCAGTGAAGTAAAGACCTGAGAGTGTCTGGTGTCCTGAGGAGATCCAAGGCCTAACCACGCTTCCATCACCAAGTGCCCCACAGGTGAACGTCAAAGCCTGGTAAGCTACATCTGTCTGCCTCAGTAAAGCTGCCGTTGTCTCGTAACTTGGCGTCAGAGTCATTATTTGTCCCGTGCCTAGCCCAGGATCCAGCGGCCATACCTCGGGCGGTGCAGAGGTTAACCACGCCCTGGCGTCATGAATACAACGGGTTAATGCCATCTGCCCCTAGTTTAATAACATCTGCCCTCATCACACCCTCACCACATATCCTTCATATAAGATAGGGCCAGTGACTATTTATAGTATTCAGAATATTAGGCACACTAGATGGACCAAATGTTTCTTATCTTCTGACAAATTATTGTTTTTCTGATCTGACTAACGCTTTAAGAGTAAATTTACTTGCAGATTTAAACAAGTCCGCATCAGATAACAGTACTAGGCAAGTGAGCAGAAATATGAGCAAGCTGTGGATTTTTAATTTTTGAGGGATTTTTACTGAGGATTTTATCACTGTCAGTGCAGCAGAGACAAAATTTGTGATCAAACCAGAGCAAAATCCAAACTAAAATCTGTATCTAACAAACAGATTCTGCATATTTGCATCAAGATTCACAGCAACATATTTCTGCCGTGCGTAGTTATATATTGGAGAAAGGGATCTTTTTAAGTTTTTGAATTCTCTGCCTCTTTCCCATCTATAACCAACCAATGGGAAATCCTATGCAGCTGCCCAGGGTCAATGAGAAATGAGGCTTCCAGCTGCCATAGCAACCAATTGCCCCATGCCTACAACTGTCTGGCAGGGGTGCCAAGTTGAGAATTGACAGGTGCGGCACCTGTCAAGTCAACCTCTATATGCAGAAATCGCTTTTGATGGTGGCATCTGGATAGAAAGGCTGTGTTTGCACATTCAGGTTTTTAATTGCAGTTACCGGATCCAAAGCCAGGAATAGATCATGAATGAAGGAGACATGAAAAAAGATTGAGATTTCATATCTGTATTTAATAATTGCAATTAAAACCGGAATGTGTGAATACACCCTTAAAGGGGTACTCTGCCCCTAGAAATCATATCCCCTATCCAAAGGAAAGAGGATAAGATGTCTGATCGTGGGGGTCCCGCCACTGAGAACCCCCTTAATCTCTCCCTGTCATCTGGTGCACGGAACGATCTTCGCTCCATGCCTGATGAGTGTTGATGCAGGGGCTGGAGGATCGTGATGTCTTTCCATCGTGACATCACGCCCCGGCCTCTTAATGCAAGTCTATGGGAGGATCCAGATGACAGGGGTGCTGCAGGAGAGAACGCTGGGGTTCCCAGCGGGGGGACCCATGCCATCAGACATCATATCCCCTATCCTTTGGATAGGGGATAAGTTTTCTAGAGGCAGAGGACCCCCTTTAAACTGTTCCATCCCAGCAGTTGGGTGTCCACTATAATAGGCAGCCATCAACCGCTATGGTGCCTGTTCCATATGCAGCAAATATATTTTATTTGTATGATGACTGTTAAGATATTTATATATATATATATATATATATATATATATATATATTATTTTTGAATTTTTTAACTTACACTTTTAGGGTACACTCACATGGACGGATCCACCGATGATGGACCCCTGCATTGTGCCTCCATCTGTGCCTGCTCATAGTGGCAATCTGCTGTTACGAGTAGAAATGCTGCGATGTGCGATTCGCCGCGCGCACATTATACTCGTACACATCGTGGCTGCTCTCGGCCTAGCTCAGTGAGCAGGGGGAGCGGCCGTGATGTGTGTAAGTACACTGCACATGAGCGCGGGACTCGCACGTTGCAGTGTGTCTGCCCGAAGCAGCGGATCGCTGCTATGAGTAGGCACAGCTTGAAGCACAATGTAGGGGTTCATTGTCAACGGATTCGCAGTGTAAAATACGCTTTGGATCCATCCGTGTTAACGTACCTGTTACGCCGAGCGCTCCGGGTTCCCGCTCCTCCCCGGAGCGCTCGCTTCTCCCCCTCCGCTGCAGCGCTCCGGTCACGTCCTCTGACCCGGGGCGCTGCGATCCTGCTGCCAGCCGGGATGCGATTCGCGATGCGGGTAGCGCCCGCTCGCGATGCGCACCCCGGCTCCCCTACCTGACTCGCTCCCCGTCTGTTCTGTCCCGGTGCGCGCGGCCCCGCTCCCTAGGGCGCGCGCGCGCCGGGTCTCTGCGATTTAAAGGGCCACTGCGCCGCTGATTGGCGCAGTGGTTCCAATTAGGGTTATCACCTGTGCACTTCCCTATATTACCTCACTTCCCTTGCACTCCCTTGCCGGATCTTGTTGCCTTAGTGCCAGTGAAAGCGTTCCTTGTGTGTCCCTTGCCAGTGTTTCCAGACCTTCTGCCGTTGCCCCTGACTACGATCCTTGCTGCCTGCCCCGACCTTCTGCTACGTCCGACCTTGCTTCTGCCTACTCCCTTGTACCGCGCCTATCTTCAGCAGCCAGAGAGGTGAGCCGTTGCTAGTGGATACGACCTGGTCACTACCGCCGCAGCAAGACCATCCCGCTTTGCGGCGGGCTCTGGTGAATACCAGTAGTGGCTTAGAACCGGTCCACTAGCACGGTCCACGCCAATCCCTCTCTGGCACAGAGGGTCCACTACCTGCCAGCCGGCATCGTGACAGTAGATCCGGCCATGGATCCCGCTGAAGTTCCTCTGCCAGTTGTCGCTGACCTCACCACGGTGGTCGCCCAGCAGTCACAACAGATTGCGCAACAAGGCCAACAGCTGTCTCAACTGACCGTTATGCTACAACAGTTGCTACCACAGCTTCAGCAGTCATCTCCTCCGCCAGCTCCTGCACCTCCTCCGCAGCGAGTGGCCGCTCCTGGGATACGCTTATCCTTGCCGGATAAATTTGATGGGGACTCTAAGTTTTGCCGTGGCTTCCTTTCCCAATGTTCCCTGCATCTGGAGATGATGTCGGACCTGTTTCCCACTGAAAGGTCTAAGGTGGCTTTCGTAGTCAGTCTTCTGTCCGGAAAAGCCCTGTCATGGGCCACACCGCTCTGGGACCGCAATGACCCCGTCACTGCCTCTGTACACTCCTTCTTCTCGGAAATCCGAAGTGTCTTTGAGGAACCTGCCCGAGCCTCTTCTGCTGAGACTGCCCTGTTGAACCTGGTCCAGGGTAATTCTTCCGTTGGCGAGTATGCCGTACAATTCCGTACACTTGCTTCAGAATTGTCCTGGAATAATGAGGCCCTCTGCGCGACCTTCAAAAAAGGCCTATCCAGCAACATTAAAGATGTTCTGGCCGCACGAGAAATTCCTGCTAATCTACATGAACTTATTCACCTAGCCACTCGCATTGACATGCGTTTTTCTGAAAGGCGTCAGGAACTCCGTCAAGATATGGACTCTGTTCGCACGAGGCGTTTCGTCTCCTCGGCTCCTCTCTCCTCTGGTACCCTGCAATCTGTTCCTGTGCCTCCCGCCGTGGAGGCTATGCAGGTCGACCGGTCTCGCCTGACACCTCAAGAGAGGACACGACGCCGTATGGAGAACCTCTGCCTGTACTGTGCTAGTACCGAACACTTCCTGAGGGATTGTCCTATCCGTCCTCCCCGCCTGGAAAGACGTACGCTGACTCCGCACAAAGGTGAGACAGTCCTTGATGTCTACTCTGCTTCTCCACGTCTTACTGTGCCTGTGCGGATGTCTGCCTCTGCCTTCTCCTTCTCTACAGTGGCCTTCTTGGACTCTGGATCTGCAGGAAATTTTATTTTGGCCTCTCTCGTCAACAGGTTCAACATCCCAGTGACCAGTCTCGCCAGACCCCTCTACATCAATTGTGTAAATAATGAAAGATTGGACTGTGCCATACGTTTCCGCACGGAGCCCCTTCTTATGAGCATCGGATCTCATCATGAGAGGATTGAACTTTTGGTCCTCCCCAATTGCACCTCGGAGATTCTCCTTGGACTTCCCTGGCTTCAACTTCATTCCCCAACCCTGGATTGGTCCACTGGGGAGATCAAGAGTTGGGGGTCCTCTTGTTCCAAGAACTGTCTAAAACCGGTTCCCAATAACCCTTGCCGTAACTCTGTGGTTCCTCCAGTAACCGGTCTCCCTAAGGCCTATATGGACTTCGCGGATGTTTTCTGCAAAAAACAAGCTGAGACTCTACCTCCTCACAGGCCTTATGATTGCCCTATCGACCTCCTCCCGGGTACTACTCCACCCCGGGGCAGAATTTATCCTCTCTCTGCCCCAGAGACTCTTGCCATGTCCGAATACGTCCTGGAGAATCTAAAAAAGGGCTTTATCCGTAAATCCTCCTCTCCTGCCGGAGCCGGATTTTTCTTTGTGTCCAAAAAAGATGGCTCCCTACGTCCTTGCATTGACTACCGCGGTCTTAATAAAATCACGGTTAAGAACCGCTACCCCTTACCCCTCATCTCTGAACTCTTTGATCGCCTCCAAGGTGCCCACATCTTCACTAAATTGGACTTAAGAGGCGCCTATAACCTCATCCGCATCAGAGAGGGGGACGAGTGGAAAACGGCATTTAACACCAGAGATGGACACTTTGAGTATCTGGTCATGCCCTTTGGACTGTGCAATGCCCCTGCCGTCTTCCAAGACTTTGTCAATGAAATTTTTCGTGATCTGTTATACTCCTGTGTTGTGGTATATCTGGACGATATCCTAATTTTTTCTGCCAATCTAGAAGAACACCGCCAGCATGTCCGTATGGTTCTTCAGAGACTTCGTGACAACCAACTCTATGCCAAAATTGAGAAATGTCTGTTTGAATGCCAATCTCTTCCTTTTCTAGGATATTTGGTCTCTGGCCAGGGACTACAGATGGATCCAGACAAACTCTCTGCCGTCTTAAATTGGCCACGCCCCTCCGGACTCCATGCTATCCAACGCTTTTTGGGGTTCGCCAATTATTACAGGCAATTTATTCCACATTTTTCTACCATTGTGGCTCCTATCGTGGCTTTAACCAAGAAAAATGCTGATCCCAAGTCTTGGCCTCCTCAAGCAGAGGACTCCTTTAAACGACTCAAGTCTGCCTTTTCTTCGGCTCCCGTGCTCTCCAGACCTGACCCTTCCAAACCCTTCCTATTGGAGGTTGATGCCTCCTCAGTAGGAGCTGGAGCTGTTCTTCTACAAAAAAATTCTTCCGGGCATGCTGTCACTTGTGGTTTTTTCTCTAGGACCTTCTCTCCAGCGGAGAGGAACTACTCCATCGGGGATCGAGAGCTTCTAGCCATTAAATTAGCACTTGAGGAATGGAGGCATCTGCTGGAGGGATCAAGATTTCCTGTCATTATCTACACCGACCACAAGAACCTCTCCTACCTCCAGTCGGCCCAACGGCTGAATCCTCGCCAGGCCCGGTGGTCTCTGTTCTTTGCCCGATTTAATTTTGAGATTCACTTTCGTCCTGCCGATAAGAACATTAGGGCCGATGCTCTCTCTCGTTCCTCGGATGCCTCAGAAGTTGATCTCCCTCCGCAACACATCATTCCACCTGACTGCCTGATCTCCACTTCTCCTGCCTCCATCAGGCAGACTCCTCCAGGAAAGACCTTTGTTTCTCCACGCCAACGCCTCGGAATCCTCAAATGGGGTCACTCCTCCCATCTCGCAGGTCATGCGGGCATCAAGAAATCTGTGCAACTCATCTCCCGCTTCTATTGGTGGCCGACTCTGGAGACGGATGTTGGGGACTTTGTGCGAGCCTGCACTATCTGTGCCCGGGATAAGACTCCTCGCCAGAAGCCCGCTGGTTTTCTTCATCCTCTGCCTGTCCCCGAACAGCCTTGGTCTCTGATTGGTATGGATTTTATTACTGATTTACCCCCTTCCCGTGGTAACACCGTTATTTGGGTGGTCGTTGATCGATTCTCCAAAATGGCACATTTCATCCCTCTTCCTGGTCTTCCTTCTGCGCCTCAGTTGGCTAAACAATTTTTTGTACACATTTTTCGTCTTCACGGGTTGCCTACGCAGATTGTCTCGGATAGAGGGGTCCAATTCGTGTCTAAATTCTGGAGAGCTCTCTGTAAACAACTCAAGATTAAATTAAATTTTTCCTCTGCATATCATCCCCAGTCCAATGGACAAGTAGAAAGAATTAACCAGATCCTGGGTGATTATTTGCGACATTTTGTTTCCTCCCGCCAGGATGACTGGGCAGATCTCCTTCCATGGGCCGAATTCTCGTATAACTTCAGGGTCTCTGAATCTTCCTCCAAATCCCCATTTTTCGTGGTGTACGGCCGTCACCCTCTTCCCCCCCTCCCTACCCCCTTGCCCTCTGGTCTGCCCGCTGTGGATGAAATTTCTCGTGACCTTTCCATTATATGGAGAGAGACCCAAAATTCTCTCTTACAGACTTCTTCACGCATGAAGAGATTCGCGGATAAGAAAAGAAGAGCTCCCCCCGTTTTTTCCCCTGGAGACAAGGTATGGCTCTCCGCTAAATATGTCCGCTTCCGTGTCCCTAGCTACAAGTTGGGACCACGCTATCTTGGTCCTTTCAAAATTTTGTGTCAAATTAATCCTGTCTCTTATAAACTTCTTCTTCCTCCTTCTCTTCGTATCCCTAATGCCTTTCACGTCTCTCTTCTCAAACCACTCATCCTCAACCGTTTTTCTCCCAAATCTGTTCCTCCCACTCCTGTTTCCGGCTCCTCGGACGTCTTCTCGGTCAAGGAGATTTTGGCTGCCAAAAAGGTCAGAGGGAAAAATTTTTTTTTAGTAGACTGGGAGGGTTGTGGTCCTGAAGAGAGATCCTGGGAACCTGAGGACAACATCCTTGACAAAAGTCTGCTCCTCAGGTTCTCAGGCTCCAAGAAGAGGGGGAGACCCAAGGGGGGGGGTACTGTTACGCCGAGCGCTCCGGGTTCCCGCTCCTCCCCGGAGCGCTCGCTTCTCCCCCTCCGCTGCAGCGCTCCGGTCACGTCCTCTGACCCGGGGCGCTGCGATCCTGCTGCCAGCCGGGATGCGATTCGCGATGCGGGTAGCGCCCGCTCGCGATGCGCACCCCGGCTCCCCTACCTGACTCGCTCCCCGTCTGTTCTGTCCCGGTGCGCGCGGCCCCGCTCCCTAGGGCGCGCGCGCGCCGGGTCTCTGCGATTTAAAGGGCCACTGCGCCGCTGATTGGCGCAGTGGTTCCAATTAGGGTTATCACCTGTGCACTTCCCTATATTACCTCACTTCCCTTGCACTCCCTTGCCGGATCTTGTTGCCTTAGTGCCAGTGAAAGCGTTCCTTGTGTGTCCCTTGCCAGTGTTTCCAGACCTTCTGCCGTTGCCCCTGACTACGATCCTTGCTGCCTGCCCCGACCTTCTGCTACGTCCGACCTTGCTTCTGCCTACTCCCTTGTACCGCGCCTATCTTCAGCAGCCAGAGAGGTGAGCCGTTGCTAGTGGATACGACCTGGTCACTACCGCCGCAGCAAGACCATCCCGCTTTGCGGCGGGCTCTGGTGAATACCAGTAGTGGCTTAGAACCGGTCCACTAGCACGGTCCACGCCAATCCCTCTCTGGCACAGAGGGTCCACTACCTGCCAGCCGGCATCGTGACAGTACCCTTAGTCCTCTTAGGGCAGTGTTCTCAAACTATGGCCCTCCAGATGTTAGCAACAATTGCCTTTGTATATTATCTACTGTCAATTTATATCAGCATGTGCATAAACCACTCGTACACAATATCTTTTTCACAATGGGAGGGACAGAGTGACTTCTTTTAATATAAAAATATACATATGTTATTGGTATACATTAAAAACATACAAATAAGCATAAAATACATAACAAGGGAAGAAGAAATTCCACTGGTTGAGAAAAAATTTGCGCCACTCCAGATCAGACCCACATCATAATTGAGAAAAAGTTACTAGGTAAGTATTCCCCATATACATGCACTATATGTGGTTATAGGCAAAGACATTCGCCCATTATATCCAAGATAGAGCAAACAGAGAGTACATACATACCAAAAAAAGTACAAGAACAATATGCGCTGGTCTGCTTGCTGGAGTGACGCCACCCCAACGTCAGCCGTTGGCTGTCCGGGCATGCTGGGAGTTGAAGTTTTGCAACATCTGGAGGGCCACAGATTGAGAACACTATCTAAGTGGACAGGAACAACTAGGCTGACGATAGGGTACTGAAATTTGACAACTTTCCTGGTGCGTTCCTCCTGCATGACTAACCACAGCTTCTCTAAGGCTGAAGTCACATCTCGTTTTTGCAATACGGTTCCAGTATCCAGTTTCAGTGTATAAACCGTATGGAACCGTATTGCAAACTGTATGTATAGACATATCATTGAAAACCGTATGCCAAACGTAGCATCTGGTTGTGTACGTTTTGCACCATCTACAGTTTTATCAGTTTTTTTGCCGTACACAAAACCGTACTACTACGGTTTTATGTCCGGGTGAAAAACCAGATACAACCTGTATACATTTTTTTTTTTTTTTTTAAATGGTGGTCAATGGGGACCGTACAGAACCGGTTTGCACAATACCGTTTTGCAGTTTGCACATGCGCAGTGCATGCCGAAAGTTCTTCCCACAAATAGAACAAGAAGAACTTTATTTAATTAAGAGCAAACTTAAAACCGTATCCGTTTAAAAAAAAAAAATGCATTAAACCATATGCAACTGGACATCTGTTTTCAAATTGTATACGGTTTAAAGCCATACAGAGGTATATACGGTTGTACACGGTTGTATACGGTTCAGTCCGGTTTTGAGACAAATGTTTTTTTGCAAAAAACCTGATACGGGAAACGTATGGCAAAAACGAGATGTGAATGCAGCCTAAGTAAAATGATCTGCTTACTATTGGGGTCTTCTGCTGACGACCTTGGGGGCTGCACTCAGAAAAGCGATGTCTGTGAGTTGACATCTCTTATCACAAAAGATCACAAGAGTGTAGTAACACCAATGGAAGCCCATTCATTTCAGCAGGCCCCTTACATTGCTTGCAAAGCATTTTCATGGGGATTTGAGCAGCGAATCCACCACCATGATTAGTCTGACACTTTAATGCATTAAAGTATCACTTCAGGCAACTGTAAGTCATACATAGTGTTAATCCTACTGCAGGACCTGTGGGAGCCATGTCTTATTGCTCTTTTATTTCTTGTATCATGCTTCGCCCCTAGCCATAGGCATAGCACAGTGTATCACTTTTGCCTGGAGCATTTCTTTAGCAAACATCTAGGTACAAATGATAAAGAAATCATATTGTATTAATAAAAAATTAAATACAGACACGGATGCAATGCAACATTAAATATACCATAAACATTCCAAAACTGGTGAGAAGTGATAGTTGTAAGTCAGGGTGTTGCTATGTTTGGGGCTCACTGCAGCTCCCTGCTCAATAATACAATACATTACAATGCATATCCTGCCAATAATGCCTCAGGCACATAGAGGAAATATGCCTCCACCTTGTGGAATGACTCTAGAAGAGGTGTAGGTGCTCTCTACTGAAACTCTGTATGCCTCTAATATTATACATTGGTGTATGGAGTTATTATTTCTATGATTGCAACACAAAAAAATCATAGCATGCTGCTCTGGACTGCACTGGTGCTTGCATGTTTTACTCTCCTTAAGGGGGTATACAGCCTGTGTGTACTGCTGCAAAGGCTCGGGGCACATGGCACTGCTATAAGAATAAAGTATGGATATATCATGGTCTTCATTTTTAGAAAAAAGGGTCAATGCTGTTAATGTATCTGAGTGCTGGAACTATTTATGGGATTACCATGGGGCAACACAAGAGATAAAAAAATACTTATCCATCATTTTACCTATCCAGCCATTATAAAAGTTTGGCTTTAAAGAATACCTGTCATCAAACCATATTTTCTAAACTATCTCAGATTATATTCCCTAACTACTCCTAACACCCCTCCTTTCCCCTTGCTCAGATTGTGTGAGCTCCCGGCAGGAGAAAGTGGGCGTTCCCTAGCAGGCGCGACATCACTGAAGCCTGCGAGAGCTGTGCCTCACCATGCACCGCATGCACTTCCCGAGTTTGGTCTCCTGCCAGGCCGGGAGGAGACCAAACCAACTGTTTTTAAACATGTAAGGGTTTAAAAACATGTAAGGGTTGAAAAGTTTAACAGCAAGTAAATTGCAAAGTGTCTTATAATTACATAAGGAACGATATAGTAAAAGTTTAGTTTAGTGCCAGGTACTCTTTAAAGGAGAACTCCGGAATATAAAAATTGTCACCCATACTGCCGGCAGTAAAAAAAATAAAGATGTACATACCTTCCTCCGCTCCCCCGGGGCCTCCGGTAACCGGCTCCGGTCTCCACCGCGATCCACTTCCTGGTTGCCAGTGGTCGGATGAATCAGCCAATCACCAGCCACAGCGCAGTCTGACTCGGCCGGCGATAGGCTGAGCGCCAGTATGAAAATGCTTCAGGACATAAAATTCTTCACTACACCGGCACCTGCGGCCGGGGCCGAAAACGTCACACTGCCGCTCAGCCTATCGCCGGCCGAGTCGGACTGAGCTGCGGCTGGTGATTGGCTGATTCATCCGACCACCGGCATCCAGGAAGTGGATCGCGGCGGAGACCAGAGCCGGAGGCCCTGGGGGAGTGGAGGAAGGTATGTACATCTTTATTTTTTTTACTGCCGGCACTATGGGGGACAATTTTTATGTTCTGGAGTTCTCCTTTAAGTTTATCTGGTGACAGTTTCCCTTTATCTACATGGCATGTGTTGCAAAAGCAAAACCCGTACCTACTGTTAGAAAGTGGCAGGTATAGTCAACAAGGATCCCTATATTTCCTAAGGTACCTGTTGTACTAGGTTTCAGGAAGCACATATCTCATCCAAGGAAAACTGAATGAAATATGAGGAATCCAGGAAATAGTTAAAATCCTTGGAAAGACATAGCTTGTTCTCGAATTTGTTAAATCCTGTTATTGGGCTTGGATTTATGGATTCATGGAATGAAAGGCAGGCTTGGTAGTGGGACCTTTTTAGGCCAGTCCAGATTTTCAGATTGGCCCCAAGTCAGTATCAGTGCTGAGGCCCATTAATACTGGGCTAACAAAGGGTTTAACCAAGTCTGCACTGAAAGGCTGTGACCTCTGATGAGAGTTGGAGTCCTGAGCTAGGCAGATTCAAAAAGAGACATTTATCTTGCGTGAGTAACCCATTTTTGGTGACTGTTTTGTTGAATGGCTGGTAGTAAGCCACCTGTACAGAGAGTGATGATTTGTTAGCACTGGACAAGCAGGATTTGTTTTGTAAAACAAAAATTAAAAAAAAGAAACACAGCTGCACATCCACTATTTGTATTTTGATCTACTTGCTTCTCAGCATAAATTCAAACACTAACAGGTTGTTAGTATATATTTTGATCAAAAAGTGCAAGCCCACTCGCCACGTCATGGCCACCTATTTAGAGTGGGTCCCTAACTAAACATTGGCGTAGCGCTGGGTGGCGGCCACTACCACACAAACACCATGCCCACAGGGGGAGCGACCCAGTGGCCAGGCAGCCCCACTGCTGCCTGATAAAGCAGGAGACTGCATGAGGGTTTCCTCCATACATTCTCCCAGCCCTCTGGTAGGGAGCACATGGTAGTGGTCCTCTGTGGCGGCCATTGTTTCTGTGATGCTTTGTCTGTGGGGTGGTGCAGCCCAAAGCCAGGGGCTTGGTCGGGCAGCAGTGGGGCTGCATGGCCACTGGGTCGTTCCCCCGGTGAGCTTGGTGTCTCGGAGGCAGTGGTCACCGCCCAGCGCTACGCCAGTGTCAGGTTAGGGACCCACTCTGACTAGGTGGCCTTGGGCTTGTACTTTTTGATCAAAATGTATGCTAACAACCTGTTAGTTTTTGAAATTATGCTGAGAAGCAAGTAGATCAAAATTGAAATTTTGGATGTGTGGCTGTGTTTCTCAATTTTTGTTGAGGATTTATTTTGTATTTGTGCATAAAGATAAAGGTTGTGTTTGTTTTGGTACTGAAAAATAAAAACAGGAGAAGCCCTGATTAAATGACTATTATGTGCCAGACTGAACTGGTTCTATGGAGCTGATCTCTCACACTACTCAATAACCTTCAATGAGACATAGTAATAGTAATAAAGGCATACCTCCAAAAGGAGTATATTCACCAAATATAGTTTTTCTGCTAGGTGGTAATGGGGCATAATGGTCGGCTGCATGGTTCTGGAGAGGTATACAACTGTATCTCAGTAGGTAGAGCTGTCTATGTCCCGCATCAATATAGACAAAACTACAGAGGGTTAGGCCGGTCTATTATGTGCCTAATTTATCAAAAGGCGCATGAACTTCGGGATCTATGGTTTAGACTGTATTTAAACCTGCTTCAACATGGTCTGACATTTCGGCGTACTTTCAGCCGATGCGACTTGTTGCTGAAAAGTCGCTTTTGATAAATTCTGCACCAATGCATTTTTCCATCTAAAATAGACTAGAATGCATCATGTTCTAAAAATCCTCTAAAGCAAAAGTCGCAAAAAAGTCGAACATATTTAGACTGCGACTTTCTGTGCGACAATTTTAGACAGGAAAAAGCAGTCTAAATCCCTTGATAAATCTCCCCCTATATGTGCTAAACAGGCAAGCGGCACCGATACCCTCCAAACACAGCTCTTAACAACTTACCATGGGGCAACACTGTAGGTATCCAGGTAAAACCACCAGCGATGGCGCTAGGACAATGTAAAGTAGAAATCAATAGTAGCAAAAATATATAAAGACAGGCGTCCTGCACTCACTGCAGTAGATCAGGTAACACGGATCCTCTCATGGGCTCTCCACCGGGCGGACTGACAAGACTGCGAAGTCTGTGCTCGAAACCACCAGCAGCCGCCTTGGAGCGCCCCAGGCCAGACTTGTCAGTCCACCCGGTGGAGAGCCCGTGAGAGGAGCCGTGTGACCTGATCTACTGCGGTGAGTGCAGGACGCCTGTCCTTATCTATTTTTGGTACTGTATACATTATAATATACAAATTGACACTGTCATTTCCCTGTAATTATATAATAAATCCTTATAGGGGGAGAGCTAAGCTAATACTGATGCACAATACAGTGTGCCAGTATCTCTTCCCAGGGAAGCTTGTAACAGGTCTATCCACAGGATACATGCACAATTGATAAACTAGGTTAAAAATACCAGGTGGGACCTTTCCCCACACTGTTCTAAGAAGAAAAGCAGATTTTTTTTTTTTTTTTTTTTTTGCTCTCTAAGTTGCTCTCTGTACCACACTAAAGTCTCACCAACCTTAAAGGGGTACTCCCCCCCCTAGACATCTTTGGATAGTGGATAAGATGTCTGATCGCGTTGGTCCCACCGTTGGGGACCCTGCGATCTCAGCAGTTGCACCCCAAACATCCGATGCATGGAGCGAACTTGCTGCGTGCCAGATGACTGGCGATGGGGGGCGGAGGCTCCTGATGTCACAGTCACGCCTCGCTCGTGATGTCACGGCCATGCCCTCTCAATGCAAATCTATGGGAGATGCTGTTAAACCCCCTCCCATTGACTTGCATTGAGGGGGCGTGGCCGTGACGTCACAAGCTTACGGCGCTGCACCTGACTCTCTTAACGAACGCCGGGTGCAGCAGGGAGATCACGGGTGTCCCCAGCGACTGGACCACCACGATCAGACATCTTATTATCTATCCTTTGGAAAGGGAATAAGATGTCTAGGGGTGGAGAACCCCTTCAATATATATTGGCGAAATTCGCATATTCGATATATTTGCGGTTATTATCGCATGCAGATAACTATCTACCTATCTATCTATATGATCTATCTATCTGTCTATATTATCTATCCATCTATCTCCTAATATTCTTTAGTGATGATATTCACGAATATGAGGAATTTGCATATTCGCATATTCTCATATTTGCAAACATTAGCTCTCCAGTCTAATACAGTAAATAGTATAGGAGCCTTCTTTAGACCACAAGCTGGAAGCAGGGAGGGATGAGATCACTGTTATGTGTTCTGTGGGGGGAAAAATTACGAATATCTGTAATTGTGAATATTCGCGCTCAACACTATTAAGGAATGCTGCTCTGGATAATAAAAACTGTGTGCTTACAGCCACCACTAGGGGGAGCACAGTGCATGGGAATTTTTTTACTCTACAATTTATCTCAAAGGAGCTGTAAAACCTCTCTTTGGCATTGCGCTCCCCCCTGGTGGTGACTGCCGGAATATGTAATGACAGTATATTAGGAAGCTTAGAGCTTAAAAAGTTTAGAGCGTGGGTCCAAGTAGTGTTGTGATATGACGCTGTTCATAGATATTACACTTGGGGGTCCATTTAGATTTATTCTCTTTAACTACCTTTTATGCAGGTAATATCGGCAAATTACTTTGCGTTAACAAGCGACACGTATGTCGGCAGGTGGATGTCAGCGCAACGCATGCTAAAGATCATATGGAGCTCAATCTAAACAACAATGGAGGAAATTTATCAAAACCTGTCCAGAGGAAAAGTTGCTGAGTTGCCCATAGCAACCAATCAGATCGCTTCTTTCATTTTTGAAAAGGCCTCTGAGAAATAAAAGAAGCGATCTGATTGGTTGCTATGGGCAACTAAGCAACTTTTCCTCTGGACAGCTTTTGATAAATCTCCCCCAATGTTACTGCCCATCACAGGCAATCACAGTGTTGTTTAGATTGAGTTCCATATGATCTGCAGCATGCGTTGCGCTGACATCCACCTGCCGACTATTGGAAATCCCATTCCTGTGCTGTCAGCTATGTCCCTGCACTTGAGGAAGCAGCACTGAGCTGGCAGGCCTCTCCCATGTAATCGTTCTTCTCTGTATGAGCAGGGAGGAGTCTTACTGAAAGGTTAATGAATACGCAGAAATTCCTGTGACATCACTGGACATCCTTCACATTTCCTGTGTTTAGTTCTGTATCCACAGCAGGTTACATAACTGGAGGTAAGGGTATAGTAACTATTAAAATTCACCATACTACATGTAAATCTCCTCCACCCTGTGCATCTGCAGTTCTAGGAAAACTTCAACTCTCAGCAGGCTCTGTCAGAACATGCTTGTGATTGTAGTTTGACAACACATGGAGAGCCACAGGTTGACGGCCACTGCTATGTGGTCTATAAAATATGTTTTTATGTACATTCTCCAGTTCTAAGATAGACCTTATAGTGGTATTCCAGTAAAAAAAACTATTTTTTTTTAAATCACCTGGTGCCAGATAAATTAAACAGATTTGTAAATTACTTCTATTTAAAAATCTTAATCCTTCCAGTACTTATCAGCTGCTGTATACTACAGAGGAAGTTCTTTTCTTTTTGATTTTCTTTTCTGTCTGACCACAGTGCTCTTTGCTGACACCTGTTAGGAACTGTCCAGAGCAAGGAGCAAATCCCCATGTCAGGAACTGTCCAGAGCAAGAGCAAATCCCCATAACAAACCTATCCAGCTCTGGACAGTTCCTGAGATGGACAGAGCTCCTGAGATGGACAGAGGTGTCAGCAGAGAGCACTGTGGTCAGACAGAAGGGAGGGGGCAGGGAGCAGTGCTGAGCTTGTCTGTGTCCCGGCTGCAGTCTGAGATTTAGGACTCCAGCATAAGTCTGAAATCTATAAAAAGGGCTTGCGGCCAGGACTGGTAGGGATACCCCTAGTAGTCATTTTTTCAAAGTGGAAAATTAAATAGGAAGAAGCATTTTTTTTTTATAACATGCTAT
This sequence comes from Hyla sarda, assembly GCF_029499605.1. Taxonomy (NCBI): domain Eukaryota; kingdom Metazoa; phylum Chordata; class Amphibia; order Anura; family Hylidae; genus Hyla; species Hyla sarda. The sequence continues at coordinate 102,396,893 of NC_079194.1, read as the reverse complement.
TGGAAAGTTATTCTGCATACATTAATCTATTGTATATATCAAAAGTTTTTTGGATGAAAGGTACCCTTTAACTCACAGCTTACACTACTAAGTATTACTCAATTCTGCCCTGTCCTTTTCGTGCTTCTGCTTCTAGGGGTGTTATATAGAGATAAAGTATAGCAAGATCCCATTTTGTGTATGAATAATCAAGGGAGCAGATGAGGGGGGCACTATGTATATGTAGATGTAGTAAGGAGAAACTGTTAATGTGTTAAAGGCACTAAGGAGGCAATTTTTTCTTAGTTAGATCACTATTACTTTGAGGAGGGCACTAATGGGGCAATGTTTCTGTGTGGCACCTCTATGGGAGGATCATTAATTTGAGGAGGGCACTATTGATGTTTAGGGGCATTAAGAGGACACTATTACTGTCAGGACTGCAATAAGGTGATACTGTTATCATCACAAGGACACTAAGGAGGCACTTCTGTAAAAGGGCACTACATGAGCACTATTACTGTGTAGGTGCAATAGGGGCACTATTACGGAGGAAGGCACTAAAGAGCACTATTACTGTGTAGGTGCAGTAAGGAGGCACAAATACTATAAGGAGGAAGGAAAGGTGTCACTATTGCTGTGCGCTGACACAAAGGAGGCACTGTTACATTGGGGAAAGCACAAAGAGAACACTACTACTGTGCAGGGCACAAAGGGGGAGCTATAACCATTTGGGACACTGTCTGGCACTATTTATTGGGGATATCTAAAGTTATTAGGGCACTGGATCTGGAAACAGGCAAAGTATTGGCAGGAAGGTAATGTTAAAGGGATGACAATATCTGAGGTTTCTGTAGAGAGTGAAGCATAGCTGGGGGTGCTTGAAAGGCAGAGGAGCCAAAAAGTCTGGGGGAAAACTCTGTAGACCTCAAATGTGTTTTACCCCCATGCTGAATCCAAGCTTATGCCTATGTTTCTGCAGTACACTATTTGGGGGCACCAGACAACACAGTATTAGGAACAGCATCAGGATGACCCTGTTAGGCTAGGTTCACGCTAAGGAAGCTCCGGACAGAACCTCGTGGACATTACCGTCCCCATAAAGGGCAATGTTTTCTGGGCAGAATACACCTAAAGAATGAGCAAGATCATTCTTTTGGCAGTGGAATTTTAGGGGCAGCTATCGGCTGTAGTGTGCACTGTACAGCAGAATCCTATTGTCAGCAACGGGATTCTGCAGCACCAAAATTTCCAACTGAAATTCCATAGTGTGAACCTAGCCTTAGACTCAAGATGCGGTGCTGGCATTAACCTTTGGTTAGGATTTTTTTTAATTATTACTATTATTTTTTTATAAATATTAATTACCTTACAAGAAATGATGGATATATTTTCCCATCCAACATCATCATTAAACATGTTATACATAGAAAAGAACCCTCCCCCCCCCCCCCCCCCCGACCTGCCAACTCCCAGTCCCACATACACTACCCACCATGAGGGCAGGGAATCAGGAGGACAGAAGTCACCGAGTAGTATTCAATTCCCCCTTTCCATACAAATCCGACCATTTAATTATTACCTCTCAATATCTTATCTCTCAATAACTCCCTTTCAATTCCTTCTTTCCTATTCAATCCACCCCCACCCCCCTGTACCCCCCGTACCCCCTCACATCTCTCAGATTCACAAACAAAACAGCATTATAAAAAAAATAAACTCTCTATCTCTCTTCTCCCTCCTCCCTTACAATATATCCTTCCATCCTCCTCATGTTATTATACCATTCCACGCGACTAGGACATCTAGAGGAAATCCAATTTCTGACAAACAACAAACGAGCATAGAATAACATTCTCAAACATCTTTGTTTTTCCTTTTGTTTGGCTTTTACGCCCGAATCATCACCCAGAACAGCCAGCAAGGGGGAAAACTCCATACCTCTTCTAATACCTATCCTTTCCAGAAAGCAAGGTGAATATTAAAGTCTATACACAGTATTAGTGTTAGTCTATAATTCACATTTGGGGATACCAAATTAATGTTTTTCCGTACAATATCCCATTTTATTATTTTACTGGGTCCAATCTCCTCAATCTCCTCCTGTTATTGCTGAAAACTCTTATGAAATGTTTTTTTTTTTAATTAAGCTTAACAAGGCCGTATACACATATGAGATATGTTTTTTCCTAATACAACCACCCGTTATTTTATTTATAATCTCGGGATATACTGAATGTATCTGACCTCCTTTATCAATAAACTCAAGAAAGGCTTTTTTTAGACCGATATATCCCACCCTCCTTTAGATTAAATTCTTCTTTCAATTCTATCCAATCTCTGAATTTGCCTCTCCCCCATACATCCTTTATCCTGACACATCCCTTATTCCTAAATAAATGTATCCTTCTCAACTTTCTCACTTCAGATATATTTAGATTATCCAGCAGTGGTGCCTCCATTATTCATTTTATATCTGTCTCTCTCCTGAATACCCTCCATGTTTTAACCAGACTTTTAACAATCAACACCTTCCTCCAATCACCTTCTTCTAATTTCCCCCATTTCAACAACTGGAAGATATCTGTAAATAACATATTACTACCGGATAATAAAAAATCAAAAAAGGCAAATTCTTTCCAATTAGTCAAAAAATGTATTTGTTCTACCAAAAAATACTCTTTAATTTGACAGAAATATTCCAATTTAATTCTCATTCTCTTTCTACCCCAAATCAATAAATTAAGGATTGAAATTATTTTTTTAAACAACTTCATCTCACACCAAATTGGTGCAGACCCAAATACATACAGGATCCTTGGCATCAAAACTGACTTAATTAATGTAATTTTTTCCGCTTTTGACAAATTTAAATCATTCCATATATTCATCTTTCTTTCTATATCTTTTATTACTTTTAAAGTATTTAACTGATGGTATTTTCCTATCTCACTTGATATATATATATATATATATATATATATATATATATATATATACCTAAATATTACAATTTTCTCCATTATTTATTACCCTTAATCCATATGTCTGACCTATATTTCCATCACCTATTGGCATAAGAACCCATTTTACCCAGTTTATTGCTAATCCAGAAAATCTACCATAGTTATGTATTGTCTCTATTACTCTTGACAACAATTTTTTGAGGTCCTCAAGAAACATCAGAATGTCATCTGCATACATTGTAATTTTGTCCCCTCTTCCCCCTGCTCCAAATCCTTCTATTGTTTCATCCTTTCTTACACTACTTGCCAATGGTTCTATCACCATCACAAATAGCAGGGGGAGAGGGGACAACCCTGCCTGGTGCCCCTGGTCAGCCCAAATCCTTTCGAGCTCATACCTTCTATATTTATCTTACCTGTAGCATTAGAATACATCAATTTAATTACTGTATTTATTGGGGTATAACATGCACCGGCCTATAACACGCACCCTCATTTTTCCAAGGAAATTTTGGTTAAAAAAGTTTTTTTTACCAAAATATCCTTGGAAAAATTAGGGTGCGTGTGTGCAGGTGTACCTCGATAAACTGTTTCTGGCGGCTTCTGCAGTTCAATGATTTAAAGCAAGCGCTTTAAATCATTGACGTGCAGTGGCTTCTGTGGGGCCAGAGTACCGCTGCTCTATTCCCTCCCCGTCACCGGTTTTATAGTTAAATATCCCGCAGCCGCCATGCACAATTCCCTCCCCGTCCCCGGTTTATAGTTAAATATCCCGCCGCCGCAACTGACCGAGAAGAGAGATTCAATACTTATGTCACACAGCCTGTGCACCTGTTCCTCTTTAAAATCACGTTTGAAAACTTATCACCTATCCTAACCATTAGGAGCCCCACATTATCCAGATCAGGACCCCAAATTTTCCCACAGCATGGACTGTGAAGTCGGCACACACTCTATAAATTCTCTATGCAACAGATACAGGAGTACAAGGAATAAGCTATGTATACATAACTAGCATCTCTGACTATTTAAAACAACACTTACTGGTATAGTGTATTATATATACAAAGGTTAAATTCTGTATCAGGCATCGTCATAGATCCTCTGTGATAAACTACGATTACTTCATCCAGGAATCTGGCCTTGAAAAACTGGTGTTAGAGAAGGCCCGGTCAGACCCCTGACCTGTTCTATGAACCTGGCCTGGAAATTAGTGTATTTCCTCATTAGTCCCTTTTACAATGCCTGTAACCCCCTTCAATCCTTCAGATCTTATCTCTTTGTATACTGAATAGGAGCACACGCTCCACCGTATACAGTGTTGTGAAAAGTTTTAGGCAGGTGTAGAACAAAATGCTTTAAAAAAATAGAAGTGTTCATAGTTTATTTTTATCAAGTTGCACCCCTGTACCCTTTCTGTCCTGTGTGGCGGACTCTATCTCAGTGTCCCCTGAGTCCACCCTTATTGTATGTATCTTACATGGTTAATAATTGCCTTATGCTATGTATGAGAGTGTCTTTATAATGTTCATATGCCTTTAAATGTTGTTACCAAGTCATGTAACCAGGGAAGTTGTCAGTGACCAGGTGACTTGTGTGGTGACCTATAGAACCCCTCCAAATTGTTCCCTTATAAATCCAGGGAGGAGCTAGTTCAGTCTTCTTGAGTACATGCTGAGGAACAGTCAAGACATGAGAGTGTCTGGTGTCCTGAGGCCTAACCATGCTTCCATCACCAAGTGCCCTACAGGTGAACGTCAAAGCCTGGTAAGCTACACAATGGGTGAAGTCTAGTCAGTCCTAGTCAAGTCAGTCAAGTATGTCTAAATTCAGAGTGGATCTGCAGCACTCTATCCAAGTCCACTACAAGTCCCAGCGAGCCCTCAAGTCTCCTAAGTCACTGGTCATCTCCTTCGGTCTAACTTAGCTGTAAAGACTATTCCATTTGTCTGCCTTAGTAAAGCTGCTGTTGTTCCGTAACTTGGCATCGGAGCCTAGCCCAGGATCCAGCAGCCATACTTCAGGTGGTGCAGAGGTTGACCATGCCCTGGTGTCACGAATACAAGGGGTTAATGCCATTTGCTCCTAGGGTAATAACATCTGCCCTCATCACACCCTCACCACATCAGCATTAAAGGGGTACTCCAAAGGATAGGGGATAAGATGTCTAATGTTCCTATGCTGGGAACTCTGCTCCTTGCCGGATGACTGGTGACTACAGTGGCCACACTCCCTCCATTCATGTCTATGTGATGAGGCATGAATGGAAGGGGTGTGGTGTGATGTTACGAACACGGAAGCTCCAAGCTTCCGTGTTCTGTACACCGCCGCTGCCAGCCCAGAGATTGTGGGGAACCCCAGCGATGGGACCCCCGTGATCAGACATCTTATTCCCTATCCTTATCCCCTATCCCCTGGCTTGATGGGTGTCCCTAAGTTTAGTTTATACACAGTGCACTTTACGGTATAACTGACATGTTCTCTTCGTTCGGTGGGTCAGTCTGATTATGATGATATCCATGTTTATATGCTTTTCTTTTACTGTGCTGCTTTCCAAACAAAACAAAACTCAAAACTTTTCAGACAAAATAAATATGTTTAAAATCTCCCTATTCTGACCCCTATAACTTTCTAATTTCCCCGTATACTGTATAAGGCAATTTTTTTTGCTCCATAATCTGTAGTTTTTATCTGTACCATTTTAGTTTTGTACCACTTTTTATTAATTTCTTTTGACATATGATGTGACATCACTGTACGCATTATCTCTGTACTGTGACATCACTGTGTGTATTAACCTGTACTGTGGCATCACTTTGTGTATTAACCTGTATTGTGACATAACTGTGTGTATTATTCCTGTACTGTGACATCACTGTGTATTAACCTGTACTGTGACATCACTGTGTATTATCCCTGTACTGTGACATCACTGGGTATATTATCCCTGTACTGTGACATCACTGGGTGTATTATCCCTGTACTGTGACATCACTGGGTGTATTATCCCTGTACTGTGACATCACTGTGTATTATTCCTATATTGTCACATTGCTGTGTATATTATCCCTGTACTCTGACATCACTGTGTGTATTATCCCTGTACTGTGTCATCACTGTATATTATCCCTGTACTGTGACATCACTCTGCATATTAACCCTGTAATGTGACATCACTGTGTGTATTACCCTGTACTATGACATCACTGTGTGTATTATCCCTGTACTATGACATCACTGTGTATATTATCCCTGTACTGTGACATCACTGGATTTATTATCCCTGTACTGTGACATCACTGTGTGAATAATCCCTGTACTGTGACATCACTGTGATCCATGTACTGTGACATCACTGTGTGCATTATCCCTTTACTGTGACATCACTGTGCGCACTATCCCTGCACGGTGACATCACTGTGTGCATTATCCCTGTAGTGTGACATCACTGTGTGCATTATCCCTGTACTGTGACATCACTATGTGCATTATTCCTGTACTGTGACTTCACTGTGTATATTATCTCTGTACTGTGACATCACTATGTATATTATCCCTGTACAGAGATAATACACACAGTGACATCACAGTACAGGGATGTCACAATACAGAGAATCAACATTTTTTTAAATTGAGCCCCTGCCCTCCAAAATGTCTGTGCACGTCCCTGCAGGTAGGGACCCTCCGCCTGTCCTCCCATGCCAGATATCACTCTGATCGGTGATGCTCAGCATGAGCCATAGGTCCTGGCTGTTAGCAGCCATGACCAGCTGGCTATAAAGCACGCTCAGTTCCTGACCACGCTTTATAGACCAAATATAGACTTAATTTAGATTTCTTTTCTTACTTTTCACCTGCCTAACACATCTGCACAGTACTTTATAAGCAACACAAATAAACAAATAAAACACAACTTATCCCCTATCCACAGGATAGGGGATAAGTGTTTGATTGTGGGGGGTCCAATCGCTGGGACCCCCGTGATCTCCTAAACGGGGCACCCGCATTAGCGTTCAGTGAGAGCGCTAATGCGCGTAGCGTCGACCTATAGAGGTCGACAGTTATGCCCCCTCCCCATACAGTTCTATGGAAGAGGCGGGGAGGCAGCCTCCCTGCCTCTCCCATAGAACTACATGAAGGAGGCGTGTTGGCAGCAACATCACGCTGCGGCCTGTGCGCCTTCTGCAAGGGAGAGCCGTGGCTCCGTGCAGGATCCCCAACAATCAGACATCTGCAGCAAGTTGTTTTTTGTGTAAATGTAGCCATATATGCCTGTAAAAGCTCTAAACATATATTTTCTTTTTTATTGATATTTTATTGATAGGATATCAATATGTAATTGGAGGTTTAAAACCCCTACCAGTCAGCTTTTTGGCAGAGCTGCAGCACCTGTGTACACAATGAACAGGCCTATTCAACCCCATACAGTGGCCCCCATTACTATTGTAAACCCAACAGACTAACTCTCCATTTTACTGAGAAAACCCGAAAAAGGCTGCCAAGAAAAGTGGGCATGACCACTGAAAAGGGGCGTGTCCCTGACATTTTAACAAAAGAACAACATATAAACTAAGGTTTCCACAGAAAATGTGGTGGATTTGAGCTGAGGAAAACCCCACAGATCAGAGCATGTGTAAAAGAAGAAAAAAAAAAAAAAAGTAGGGAAAAGTGCAAAATGTGGGAAACCTTAGTAAATACTGTGGAAATAAATTGTAGGGAATTAAAGCCCACAAAGAAAACTACACTCGACTCTTAGTAAATCAGGGCCATAGTGTAGTGGTCGCACTCGGTTACCACAGCTCAGCCCCCATCTATTTTAGCAGGAGTGAAGCTGCAGTAACCCAACATGGCCACTAACACAATGTACGGAGCTCTCTGCTCCCAGCTCCACTGTATATGTGTCCGTTCTGGAAAACAGCGCATGGACATATTTAGCATCAGGCAATTTCCCAGCATACATGCTGAATGTTAATAAAAAATAAATTTAATATTAACTTGTGCTTAGTCAGAAAATCATAACAAAGTGAAATTATTGTGCAGGTTCACGTCTGCATGTGACTGTGATACAAAACTAACACAAGTTATAGCAGCACTAAGATATGCAAACGATGTGTATATTTTAGTGCTCAGAGTATCTTTTGTATTTGTTTTGCTTTTGCATTGTATGAAGAACAGACATACACCTGCACATTTTTGTCATTTTCTTATGATATGCTGACTAACCTGTTGTTTTTGTATTGTACATTTGGGGGAGGTGACTGTACCAGTCCAGGGCTGTTTTTTATTTTATTTAGGGCAGTGTGTACCTGGTTCCTATTTACCCTGAGTTAAATTTTTACTAGGCCTAATATTTGGTTAGTTTGTATGAGGTGCCTGTGTCAAGACAGGTGGGCTTATACAACTTATCAAAATGTGCACTAAGAACCTCATATTTATATGTACTGTATACTAAATACAGCAGTAATGCAAATCCCTCCTGTTTGCTGATGTATATCTTGCATTGGTTTGCCACCACAAATGAGATGATTGTACACATAGGAATTTATAGGAACTATAAATCATTTTATTTCGGTTATAAACACCTACAAGTCATGATTTACAGCTTTTAGTTTTTCCTGATAATTTTTTAGCAGGGAAGTCAATGTTGCAATAGATACATACCAACTACCTAGACCAAAGGAAGGCAGAGTAGGCAGCTGCCTAGGGCTTTTCCTGTCTGATAGATGGCAACTGTATCAAATCACTCAGCTCTGTTTGCTGGGTGTGTTGAAATAGCACATGTAAAAAATGCTGTAAGAGGTAACTTAAATCCAGCAAAACAATGGAGACTAGACGAAAACCAGTCAGATCCCATTTAAGTCAATGGGATTCGTCCGGATGGAGCTCCAAGCAAAAACTAGTAAGTATAAAGAAAATGCAGATTAACAGCAGCAATTTAGTACATACTGCATATGGCCTACAGATCAACACAACCACATCATGTGTTTTACCATAAAGGCAGGGTCACACGGGGCACATCCGCAACGTATTTGACTCTACGGATGCGCTGATGGCAGTCACTGTAGAGCGAGCTCCTGGCTGCGGCTGGGTAGGTCTGTGTGTCCTCTCGTTGCGGTGTATTTCTACATTGCAATCCACCACTACGAGTAGACACAGAGAGCAACCTTTCCGTAGCCGGAAGCTAGTTCTGCAGTCCCCCTGTGGCTGCCGTTGGCACATCCTCCATGCACAAGGCTGGGGTATCACACAAAGGGGGGAAGATTTATCAAAATCTATGTAGAGGAAGTGTGGTGCAGTAGCCCATAGCAACCAATCAGATCGCTTCTTTCATTTTTCAGAGGCCTATTTAAAAATTAAAGAAGCAATCTGATATGTTTCTATGGGCAACTGCACCACTCTAAATCTCTCCCAAAATCTTTTGAAAGGTTTCTCTGCCTTGTTCTCATAGGATCAGATTCTGTTCATGACTCTGATCCCATGTGGAGTTTAGTATTGACACCACAGATCTTAGGACAATTCATTGGACAGTATTCATGATAGATCCTTTACTATACAGAATGATATATTTCTCCCTCACCCTGGCAGCACTATGAAAAAACAACCCCTCTCCCAGGTACAGGAAGCCTAGAGATAACAGAACCATAGTACCTTTCAGCAGGCAACGCTTTCCAGGGCTTAGATGGAACAGGCAGTGTTCCAGCTCTGGCAGGGGCTGGCCGGACATTACAGGGCTTGGTTTGGATGATCTGCCTGATATTTTCACCACCTGGTTCCAGAAGTGGGGCACAATATCCAGGAGAGAAGCGAAGGAACAGAGGAAGGAGATTTTAAGAGAAACTGACAGCTAGTTTACCCGCACTAAACCCAGTATACTGAAAAATAAAGAGGGTTTCCTCAGATATTTAGGTGAAGTATTTCCTGAGGCGTGCTCATTTCAAAATCCATTACCATTGTGCAGCTGTGCGCAATGGAGACGGGGAGACCAGCTCCCTTGCCTGATCATATTCCCCTCTTGGCCCACCCCCTTCCTGGGGGGAGGGGGCATGAGTTACAGCGTTTCTCCGAAAATAAGACCGGGTCTTATATTAATTTTAGTCACAAAAAACACACTAGGGCTTATTTTCAGGGTAGGGCTTATTTATTTACAGTTTGGGGGGCTGCAGGAGTGGGAAGGATGGGGGGCTGCAGGAGTGAGAAGGATGGGGGGCTGCAGGAGTGGGAGGATGGGAGGCTGCAGGAGTGTGAAGGATGGGGGGTTGCAGGAGTGTGAAGGATGGGGGGCTGCAGCAGTGTGGAGGATGGGAGGCTGCAGGAGTGTGGAGGATGGGAGGCTGCAGGAGTGTGGAGGATGGGGGCTGCAGGAGTGTGGAGGATGGGGGGCTGCAGGAGTGTGGAGGATGGGGGGCATCCTCCACACTCCTGCAGCCCCCCTTACTCCTTCAGCCCCCCATCCTCCCCTTCCCCTGTCGTCCTCCACACTCCTACAGTACCCTACAGCAGTGTTTCCCAACCAATGTCCTCCAGCTGTTGCAAAACTACAACTCCCAGCAATACAGATGAGTCAGAGGAGCTCAGCGAGCACAGGGGAGCAATGGCAATGGATTTTTAAACAGGCATAATTCAGGAGAAACTTCAGCTCAATATATGATTAAACCCTATTTTATACAGCTATTCACCCGCATTGTTGCAATGCTAGAGAAATCTTCTTTCCTATTTTCTTAGGCTGTCCATCAAGTCCACTTGACACCATGAGCACTCACCGTGATGGATGCAACCAGGACTCAACTAAAGGTGCCCCAAGCTCGGTACCTAGTTGGGTTTTCAGGCTGTCAGGATGGGTGTCTTTTTAGATGTTACATTTAGCTATTATGCTAGGTTTTCACTTGTTTAGGAGAAGGATGTATCCCAAGAAGGCTACAAAAAAAATCTTACATTAAGGAATGTGAAAGCTTGCACCAAGTACAAAATGCTCATCTGTTCTGCGGGCATAGAGAAAATAATAATGCAAGAAGGCCTGTTTCTTTCTTATCTTAAGAGAAATGATAGGGCGTGAGATGAAACTGACCATGCAACATTCTGAATGCCCAGGGCCCTTCTTGGTTACTGTGACTCACTCAGCTCCAATAACAGCTATGGTGAATCCCTTAACTACTATTGTCCTTGCAAGTTCGACCCTTGGGGAAGAGGGCTCTATGGTGGAAATTTTTTTTTTTTAAATCAACTGGTGCCAGAAAGTTAAACAGATTTGTAAATTACGTCAATTAAAAAAATCTTAATCCTTCCAGTACTTATCAGCTGCTGTTTACTACAGAGAAAGTTATTTTCTTTTTTAATTTCTTTTCTGTCTGACCACAGTGCTGACACCTCTGTCCTTATCAGGAACTGTCCAGAGCAGGAACAAACCTATCCTGCTCTGGACAGTTCCTGACATGGACATAGGTGTCAGCAAGGAGCACTGTGGTCAGACTGGAAAGGAATTCAAAAAGAAAAGAACTTCCTCTGTAGTATACAGCAGATGATAAGTACTGGAAGGATTAAGATTTTTAAATAGAAGTAATTTACAAATCTGTTTAATTTTCTGGCACCAGTTAATTAAAAAAAAAATGTTTTCCACTGGAGTAACCCTTTAATAGCTGTGTGTTGCGTTATTTTGAGGGGGCACATTAAACACTTACAGACTTTGCACTCTTTCTTCAGTGCTGTCACATGAAAAGATGCGATACAATATTTACAGCAATGTGAAGGGAGAACTCACTTATGTAAGATAAAATATATGAGGAGGAGTTCTTATATCTCTAGCTTTCCTGTCCTTGGTGTATGTATTAATTTATAATGTATAAGTACTTATATGTAACATGTTATAATGCCAGTATGGTGCTCTCATGATTAGATAAGTTGACATGTGACATCATGAGATGAAAGGCCAAAGAGTAGCTCTCACATCAGAGCAGAGCAAAATCTAAACTATCATACATCTACACTGTACAGTGACCCCCGACCTACGATGGCCCCGACATATGATCATTTCAACATATGATGGCCACTCAGAGGCCATCGCATGTTGAAGGCAGCATCAACATACGATGCTTTTTTATGTCGGGCCATCGCATAAACGGCTATCCGGCAGCGCAGACTGCTTCAGCTGCCACTGGATAGCCGTTTACGGTGCCCAGTGTGGTCCGCTGACGATCACTTACCTGTCCTCGGGGCTCCGGCGCGTCCTCTTCGGGATCCCCTGCTTCGCCGGCGCTCTCCATCGTCGTCATGTCGCTGCGCACGCCGTCCCGTCGTCAAATAGGAGCGGCGTGCGTAGCGACGTGATGGCAGCGATGGAGAGGGAGGATGCCGGGGAAGCAGAGGCCTTGCCGGAACGTCGGGGACACCCGGGGACGCGGCGACAGTGATGGAAGGCGACATCCAGGGCAGCGGTGACGAGCGGTGACGGTCCGGAGTGGCGGGGACAGGTGAGTACAACTTCCTATACCAGTGGTCTTCAACCTGCGGACCTCCAGATGTTGCAAAACTACAACTCCCAGCATGCCCGGACAGCCAACGGCTGTCCGGGCATGCTGGGTGTTGTAGTTTTGCAACATCTGGAGGTCCGCAGGTTGTAGACCACTGTCCTATACTTTACATTGCACGGATCCCTCAACATACAATGGTTTCAGCAAATGATGGTCCATTTGGAACGGATTACCATCGTATGTTGAGGAACCACTGTACATGAATAAAAGCGGTTTACTGTATACATAATCTGTGCTAAATTCAGGAAATGGGTAAAGTAATACACCGACATACAGGATCATATCTGGAATGAATTACGACATAAAACTTGTCAGTGAAGTTTCGCTATCTGTAATAGTCTGACCCAGCAGGCATGATATTATGAGTAATGTTATGAGTTATGACTGTGCAAAATTTACCATGTGTCTTAATAAAGACTGGAAAAATAAGCTGAAACATGGAAATGCAGCAACACTGTGTCTCTATCAGAGCAGATGGTTATTTGTGTATTTTTGGCTTTATTCAGGTTTATTGCTGTATTTGTTTTCGGATAATGTGTATGGTGAATCTAATGGAGGATCCCACTGTTGTCAGGCTGATATCACCCTGTGTAATAGGGCCAGTGATCAGCCAATGAATAAAGCAAACGCTTGTTTGTTAACCAATTGTTTCATTGTAACTTGTAAGAAAAACATTGTTAAACGGCCGCAAATCTCCTTGTTACATAGGGGATGTGTGGTCATCAAACAAATTAAAACAAAGAGCCGCAGAAATAAAACAGAATGTAATAGGGCCCTAAGGATCCATAATAGTTGTCTGTCATCTATTTGGTGACAATCTATTTCCAGCTTATCAATTATTGGGGTGTTGCAAAGCTTAAAGGGGTACTCCGGCGCTAAGACATCTTATCCCCTATCCAAAGGATAGGGGATAAGATGCCTAATCGCGGGGGTCCCGCCGCTGGGGACCCCCATGATCTTGCACGCAGCACCCCAGTTAAAATCAGTCACCGGAGCGTGTTCGCTCCGGGTCTGATTACCGGCAACCATGGGGCCGGCGGCGTGTGACGTCACGCCTCCGCCCCCATGTGACATCACGCTCAGCCCCTCAATGCAAGCCTATGGGAGGGGGCGTGACAACTGCCACGCCCCCTCCCATAGGCTTGCATTGAGGGGCGGAGCGTGACGTCACACGGGGGCGGAGGCGTGACGTCACACACCGCTGGCCCCGTGGTCGCTGGTAATCAGACCCGGAGCGAACTGATTTTAACTGGGGACTGATTTTAACTGAGGTGCTGCTTGCAAGATCACGGGGGTCCCCAGCGGCGAGACCCCCGTGATCAGGCATCTTATCCCCTATCCTTTGGATAGGGGATAAGATGTCTAAGCGCCGGAGTTCCCCTTTAATAAATCCTGTGAACAAATGATACTTTGTAACCTTTGTTTCCCAATAGTTGTGACTGACCAATAACAGTCAATCAGATTGAAGCATGTGTGATCTGACTGCTTATACGAGCAACAAGACCTTATGTACATGGTCCTATTTACTGTCTTCCAGAATGGCTCCTATGCTCCGCTATATATCTCTGTGTGCCTTAGATTTTCCAAGGAGGCAAAGTAAGGTTTTCTTTCATGGATTCACATTAGTGTGTTCCAGTGCAACCAGGAACTACTATATTCTTTTCTATAAACATCACAAAGACATGATATGGCAGCACATGGAGTGCGTATTTCACGCTACGGATGAGCCGTTGGCAGTCACAGAGCGACGACAGAAGGAGCTCCCTGCTGCAGCTGAGTAGTTTTGTGTGTCCGCTCTCGACTGCCAGCAGCGCATACACAGAGTGACAAACATTGCATATGCGCTGTGTGTGAGCCTATCCTTAATGGTACAAGTAAACCCTACTGCTGAACATTCTAACCTGTTTGTTGGAAGTAGTCCCTGAAACTACACGTGATGTCCCACAGATAGGATCCATCAACTTTAAACTCTTGTGAATCCTGACAATAAATCTTCTCCTGCAGCATTACATGGGGCCCATTAAAATCAATGCAGCCATTTAATTCACAGAGGTGTCAAGTTGTAACCCTAGCTGTCAATACCAACCGGCAATCTGTCTACCCCGGCACTCACAATCACCAGGTCTTAGCTGCTGTGCCTTCTGCTCCCTTCCACCAGGCCTGGGCTACACTCAAAATGTGTCCTCTGCCTATCCCTGCCTGGCACTACCTACAGTGGGGCAAAAAAGTATTTAGTCAGCCACCAATTGTGCAAGTTCTCCCACTTAATAAGATGAGAGGCCTGTAATTTTCATCATAGGTATACCTCAACTATGAGAAACATAATGAGAAAAAAAATCCATAAAATCCCATTGTCTGATTTTTAAAGATTTATTTTTTTTGCAAATTATGGCAGAAAATAAGCATTTGGTCACCTACAAACAAGCAAGATTTCTGTCTCTCACAGACCTGTAACTTCTTTTTTAAGAGTCTCATCTGTCCTCCACTTGTTACCTGTATTAATGGCACCTGTTTGAACTTGTTATCATTATAAAAGACACCTGTCCACAACCTCAAACAGTCACACTCCAAACTCCACTATGGCCAAGACCAAAGAGCAGTCAAAGGACACCAGAAACAAAATTGTAGACCTGCACCAGGCTGGGAAGACTGAATCTGCAATAAGCAAGCATGTGAAGAAATCCACTGTGGGAGCAATTATTAGAAAATTGAAGACATACAAGACCACTGATAATCTCCCTCGATCTGGGGCTCCACGCAAGATCTCACCCCGTGGTGTCAAAATGTTCACAAGATCGGTGATGAAAAATCCCAGAACCACATGGGAGGACCTAGTGAATGACCTGCAGAGAGCTGGGACCAAAGTAACAAAGGCTACCATCAGTAACACACTAAACCCCCAAGGACTCAAATCATGCAGTTCCAGACGTGTCCCCCTGCTTAAGCCAGTACATGTCTGGGCCCATCTGAAGTTTGCTAGAGAGCATTTGGATGATCCAGAAGAGGATTGGGAGAATGTCATATTGTCAGATGAAACCAAAGTAGAACTTTTTTGTAAAATCTCAACTCGTTGTGTTTGGAGGAGAAAGAATACTGAGTTGCATCCAAAAAACACCATACATATGAGGAAACATCATGCTGTGGATTTGTTTTGCTGCTAATGGACCAGGATGACTAATCCATGTAAAGGAAAGAATGAATGGGGACATGTATTGTGAGATTTTGAGTGAAAACCTCCTTCCATCAGCAAGGGAATTGAAGATGAAACGTGGCTGGGTCTTTCAGCATGACAATGATCCCAACACACACTGCCCGGGCAACGAAGGAGTGGTTTCATAAGAAGCATTTCAAGGTCCTGGAGTGGCCTAGCCAGTCTCCAGATCTATACCCCATAGAAAACCTTTGGAGGGAGTTGAAAGTCTGTGTTGCCCAGCGACAGCACCAAAACATCACTGCTCTAGAGGAGATCTGCATGGAGGAATGGGCCAAAAATACCAGCAACAGTGTGTGAAATCCTTGTGAAGACTTACAGAAAATGTTTTATCTCTGTCATTGCCAACAAAGGGTATATAACAAAGTATTGAGATGAAATTTTGTTAATGACCAAATACTTATTTTCCACCATAATTAGCAAATTCTTTAAAAATCAGACTGTGTGATTTTATGGATTTTTTTTCTCATTATGTCTCTCATAGTTGAGGTATACTTATTATAAAAATGACAGGCCTCTCTCATCTTTTTAAGTGGGAGAACTTGCACAATTGGTGGCTGAATAAATACTTTTTTGCCCCGCTGTATGGTTGCTTTGCCCATTCACCTGTGCCGAAGCAATAGTGTGGTTTCGCCATTCCGAAGGTGTGTTATTCCTGATCTGCTATTCTGTATCTGCCATTATCTCTGACCCTTGTGTACCACCTGGACTGCTGACCCTTGTGTATGACCTGGACTGCTGAGCTTGAACCTGTGCTGCCTATCATGACTCATCTCTTAGAACCTGTCACCGAACCTGTGCCGCCTGCCACAACTGCTTTGCCTTTACCTGACGCAGCTACCTGGCTGCCAGCCTACAACACATTCCAGCTATAGCCTTACCTCTGCCAGTTGATATAAAAAAAAAAGTATATTCCTGGAATACCCCTTTAAGATTTTTTAATAGAAGTAATCTACAAATCTGTTTAACGTTCTGTCATCAGTTGATTTAAAAAATAAAAAACATGTTTTCCAGTAGAGTACCCCTTTAAGCTAAACATCCCTTGCTTCTTTGTTGTTCCCTCTGGATTCAATAATGGCATTGCCATTACATGTAGAGGATAAGGCAGTGTTTCCAAACCAGGGTGCCTCCAGCTGTTGCAAAACTACAACCCCCAGCATGTCCGGACAGCCAATGGCTGTCCGGGCATGCTGGGAGTTGTAGTTTTGCAACAGCTGGAGGCACCCTGGTTGGGAAACGCTGGGATAAGGTAACAGGGAGTGAAGTATTAGTCAACATCTGCGGTCAGGTGCTGGTTACGTCGTGTCATGTGGCTGGAGTCAGGGTTGGTTGCCCGGCAACCATGCACATGCCAGTGTAAACATAACCCCAAGCGTCAGCCATTGTGTCCTCTTTACAGGATAAATATATTGCGCAGCACTTTATCGTACACTGCTCCGTACTTCGGCATCTAAGATGGAGACAATAAACAAAACTGTGAATAGACCAAATACAGCCTAGCAACAATTCGGGTTTCAGAGCGACAACAACATTCTTGCCTAGGTAATGGGTGTCTACAAGGGGCAGGCATACTTTCTCTTAACCCTTTCATTGTGAAAAATAGAAATCACCTCTGACAAGTTCTAGGGGGGTCATCCTGGAGGGCTTCTTATCATACTTTTATTACTTAAAATAAGATAACAATTTAGCAACAAACTTTGGGGCACCCCACTGATGCCACGTCTGGTGTCACTGCATTGTAAAGAATGTAGGGGTAGTCTGAGATTAGAAAAAACAGAACACATTTTTTTTCCAAAAACAGTGCCACCCATGTCCTCAGGTGGTGTGTGGTATTGCAGTGAAGTGAATGGAGCCAATTGTAATACCACACACAACCTGAGGACAGGGTTCTGTGCTGTTTTTGGAAGAAATTAGCTCTGTCTTTCTATTTCTGTATAACATCATTAAAGGAGTACTCCGGCAAAAATGTGCTTATCTATCCCCCACAGGATAGGGGATAAGTAGCTGATCGCGGGGGGTCCAACTGCTGGGGTCCCCCCTCGATCTCCAGGACAGCACCCCAGTGCTCTCAGTGAGGAGCGTGTGTCGTGCACGCTCCATTCATTTCTATGGGAGATATTGCCGATGATGCCCAAGGATTGTACTAGGGTCTTTTTGGCGCTCCCATAGATATGAATGTAGCTGAGTCCCGAGTCCCATCCCAGTGATTGCGGGGGGGGAGGTATGGGGGGGGCAGGCAATCTATCGGTCGCCCCCCTCCCCCCCTGTGTTCAGCTGCTACTACTAGTTAAAGGGGTATTCCTGGAATTTTTTTTATTTGACTATGCTACAGGGGCTGTATAGTTAGTGTAAGTCATAATATAGTGTCTTTACCTGTGTGTGACGGTTTTCTCACAATTCTTCTGTGATTTTAACCCCAATATTTATTTTTATCAGCATACAAAATTATTGCTGTCTCGGATTTTTCTCAGCTTGCAATGCGGTCGAGACCTGACTCACTAGTCAGCTGATGACAGGAAGCCTGTCTGCTTCAATGGGTGGAGGGATCAATCTGCAACTAATGCAACAGCTGTAGGCACCCTGATTGAAGACCACAGGTCTGCAGCTCATTTATGTTTCAATGGGTGGGGTGGCTGATGTGTGGGAAGGAGGAAAATGGTGTCATGGGATTTGTAGGCAAACAAGAAAACTGAAAACAGGAAATACCAGTTCACAGAAAGCTAGCCACAGTGTTCTGGTAATCTCACAGCATAGCCAATTAGCCCCAAGACAAGCGCAGATCCTTCATAAGCATGTCCATTACTGTCTGCCAGGGACTAAAATCACCTTATGCTGGATAACCCCTTTAATTTTTGCCGGAGATCTCCTTTAAGTAAATCCCCTACATATCCACACATACCACCTAACTTTTGTATTGGAGAGAATACAGTTTTTTTGGGGGGTATATGCGAGGACTAGTGTTGAGCGGCATAGGCCATATTCGAATTCGCGAATATTCGCGAATATATGGACGAATATTCGTCATATATTCGCGAATATTCGCATATTCGTTATATTCTCGTTTTATTTTCGCGCATGCGAAAATATGCGCATGCGAAAATTCGCATATGTGGAAATTCGCATATGCGAACATTTGCATGCACTAATTTTCGTATATGCGAATTTTCGCGCGCCAGTCTCACACTGTAGTATTACAGCCTTCTTTACACCACACAAGCTGGAAGCAGAGAGGGGTGATCACTGTGATGTGTACTGTGAAGAAAAAAAAAAAAAAAAAAACGAATATTCGTAATTACGAATATATAGCGCTATATTCGCGAAATTCGCGAATTCGCGAATATGCGATATTCGCGAATAATATTCGAATTGCGAATATTCGCGAGCAACACTAGCGAGGACATGTCATGCATATTAAATATTCTGTAATATTGAAAAACATCACTGGAGTAAAAAAGGAATTTTTATGAATTATTTGTTTACACAGCGTTATAGCTAGACATGGAGCTCTGCAGTATTAGGCTATGTTCACACGGCAGAATTTCCGTGCGGAATTCCGCATAAAAATTCCGCACAGAAATTCTAGTCCCATTGATAAAGTCCCATTGATCGCAATGAGATTCTGCTCGACTGTGCAGATGGCAGAAATCCAGACTCCAGCTTCCATAAAAACATTAAAAATGTTCAATGTCTCTGCGGACTCTGCATGGAAATGCATTGCCCTCTATTGAGACGCCGAATTTCCGTGCGGTCTTAGCGCCGGCATGTCATGCTGGCATCTGTAGTTTGTAGACTGTCCGCATGGAGACATATTCTGACGTGTGAACATAGCCTTACCCCTCAGAGACATCTTGTTGATGCACTTACATAACATGTCAACATTATAAGGAATAATATTTACTCTAATTATTATGCCCTCGTGATTAGCCTTTTAAATAATGTTGAGGACTATGTATCATTTATTCTAAAACATTAGAAACTGCAGAGAGCACTTGTTTATCCCATTATTTATACAGTGTATAACAATATACCTAGACAGTCAACAGCCTTTCCAATTTTACTGTATACATTTTTTATCCTATACAGTGGTCCCTCAAGTTACAATATTATTCGGTTCCAGGACGACCATTGTATGTTGAAACCATTGTATGTTGAGACCAGAACTCTATGGAAACCTGGTAATTGATTCTGAAGCCACCAAAATGTCATCAAAAAATAGGAAAAAGTGAGGATTAAAGAAAAATAAGTAGATAACTAATATAGATAAAACAAGTCCTTACATATAAAAGTAAGAAAGATCTGCTGGGAGCTGTAATCACTGTCTATGTCAGTGTTTTCCAAGCAGGGAGCCTCCAGCTGTTGCAAAACTACAACTCCCAGCATGCCCGGACAGCCTTTGGCATACCGGGAGTTGTAGTTATGCAACAGCTGGGGGCACCCTGCTTGGGAAACACTGGTTTTTGTAGAGGACAGGAGCTTCTTCAGGGTCCTGTACAGTACATGCAATGTCCTAAAAAAGTAACATGGAGTTGCCCTTACCTGGTGTCCAAAGGCGCAGGTAACCCTGGTACAGGTAAAGTGTTCAGAACATGTTGTACCTCCCTGTACTGTAGGGGGCGCTACCAGATATCAGTCAGTGCATATACTTCAGTAATACAGGGGTTTTACCAGTAAATTGCCCATTCTGATTGGTCAGTTCTTCCAGCCGTTGACATTTTTCACAGATCTGGACTGTCCGTAACATTGTATGTTAAGTCTGGTTTCAAGTTACAATGGTCCAGAAAAGACCATTGTATGTTGAAACTATTGTATGTTGAGGCCATTGTAAGTTGAGGGATCACTATATGTTAAAGGGGTTCTCCGGTGCTTACACATCTTATCCCCTATCCAAAGGATAGGGGATAAGATGCCTGATCGCGGGAGTCCGCTGCTGGGGACGCCCGGGATCTTGCACGCGGCACCCCGTTTGTAATCAGTCCCCGGAGCGTGTTCGCTCCGGGTCTGATTGCGGGCGACTACAGGGCCGACGGCGTGTGACGTCACGCTCCGCCCCTCAATGCAAGCCGTCGGCTTGCATTGAGGGGCGGAGCGTGACGTCACACGAGGGCGGAGGCGTTACCTCACACGCCGCCGGCCCTGTAGTCGCCCGTAATCAAACCCGGAGCGAACACGCTCCGGGGACTGATTACAAAAGGGGTGCAGCATGCAAGATCACGGGGGTCCCCAGCAGCAGGACTCCCGCAATCAGGCATCTTATCCCCTATCCTTTGGATAGGGGAAAAGATGTGTAAGCACCAGAGAACCCTTTTAATCCTAAACACAAAGGCACTGTACACCCAGCCTAAAGCTCTGTTCACACTACATTTGGCAAATGTATTCATGGACCCAAATCACCGAATGGAGGCCAAAAATTTTCATTTTGGCCTCAGTTCAGGTGGTTACCCTTTTGCTGCTGGATAAAATCGGGTAGATTCCCATAGCACATATACCAATCTGTAGACATGTTTTTGGCAGTCTATGTATGATTGATTAAATGGAATTCATCATAGACAGACAGTGGTGGTATCTGTTGGGGATTCTTCCCACCTGACACAACAAAAATGTGGTGGAAAAATGATGATGACCACAGTGTGAATACATCCTAAATGTTGTGGCCTCTGGAACAGTATCCAAACTGCATTTGTACTTGCAAAAAACAAGCAGTTTATGATCGGTAAGGGGACACCGTGGAAAGAATTTATCCAATATTTCTCTGGCGTTAAAATATCACAAAGGTTTGAGCAAGCCTCTGTTTTGCACATAAATATGTGACTTTTTGTGGTTTTGTGAAGCCCTATTTTTAAAAATGGAAGGTAGGGCTTAGAGTAAAAGGGGTGTGGCCACCTCCACATGCCGGATTTACTAAAACTGTGCCAGGAGGTGAGGGGAGGCAAAGAGTCATGTCCTGACACTTAAGCAGCTCCATCTACTTGACACTTGGCTGAGAGATGAAAAGATGATTTTATAGATTTGGCAACCACCATCAGCCCCAGGAGGTGAAGTGTACAGTTTGCTTTTTATACCCTATAAGCCCTATACCTTATCTGCAGCTCAAAACAAATAGAGCTGACAGATTCCTTATATTCTCTGCCTACACTTAGAATAGAAATCTGTGACACAATCCACATGTAATATGCAGATTTTTTTTGCAGTTTTAGGGTAGGGTCACACGTAATGTTCCCGCAGTGTATTTTCCGCTGCAGATCCGCTGATGACCCGACCCTATATCGCGCCTCCAGCTGTTCCCCCATGTCCTGCTTGCAGCAGCAAAGCCACACAGGGAATTGTGTGTCACTGCGCACATACACAGTGTACTAAGACATTGCGGCCGCTCTGAGTGAGTACACTGCGATTAAGCATGTCGACTTACATGCCCATCTGGCTGCTCGAAGTGTTGCTTTGCCGATGCGAGCAAGACACTTGGGAACAGCTGGAGGCACAGTATAGAGTCGAGTCATCTGGGAATTTGCAGCTTAAAATATGTAAAACTATGTGACCCTACCCTTACAGGGGCACTTCAGCACTTAGATATCTTATCCCCTATCCAAAGGATAGGGGATAAGATGCCCAATCGCCAGGGTCCTGCCACTGGGGACCCCCTTGATCTTGCACGCCGCACCCCGTTATAATCAGTCCCCGGAGCGTGTTGGCTCCGGGTCTGATTACTGTCAATCACGGGGCCGGAGCATTGTGACGTCACGGCTCCGCCCCGTGTGATGTCACGCTCTGTCCCCTCAATGCAAGCCTATGGGAGGGGGCATGACAGCTGTCCCCCCCTCCCATAGGCTTGCATTGAGGGGGCAGAGCGTGACATCACACGGGGCGGAGCCGTGACGTCACAATGCTCCGGCCCCGTGATCGACAGTAATCAGACCCGGAGCGAACACGCTCCGGGGACTGATTATAACGGGGTGCAGCGCCCTTTGGATAGGGGATAAGATGTCTTAGCGCCGGAGTACCCCTTTAAAGCTAGTTCTATAAGGTAAATTTTGTGTTGTTGTTGTGCCTGTTTACCATAAAGTTTGGGATAGGTCCCGTTGTATATGTTAAACAAATCCATACACCCCTCATTACCTAATGGAGGCCAGAAGTGTGTAATTTTGGCCTCCGCTTGGGTGGTATCGATTGGGTTTGCTGGGTGAAATAGTGCAGACATTCACACTATTCCACAAAGCTGGATCTAGCAGAATATGTGTGTGGTAGGCCTCTGGGGTAGGGGTAGTGTAGTCAGGGTTTTGCTTTAGTATATCAGGGGTTAAGGTTAACCCTATAGTTCATGACACCAGGCTGAGGGCTAGGATGCTGAGGTAATTCTCCGGCCTATCGCCGACCTTCCCAGTAACGATAGGTGCATGCAAATAATAACATGAAGGTCCACAAGGTAGCTCAACTTGGACTTGGATAAACTTTACTCAAAGGCTTGCATCCAATGAACAGTAACAGTCTCATCAATACAGTCTCTATACACTTCAGTGACTAACAGTTGTTGCAGACCTTGACTTTTGCTATAAGTCTCTGAATTTAGGGTTATTTGCGAAGATCCATCCGGATTTAGGGGATAGATAAGGTCCTCGATCTTGCAGAGTGCTTAGGGATTGATACACTCACGGTTTCGTAATGGTCAGCTGTCGCCGCAAGGCTCAGGGCTAACTCACTGATGACAGCAGAGCAGATCCTTCTCTCACAACAGCCCACGAGGAAAGAGAGTGAGCATTGGCCGCCGCTCCCTTATATGGGCTGGGGCAGGGCCGTTTCTATTGGTCCGAATATCTGTCACTCACCGTTACAAGGAATGATGGGTGCAATATGTCATAGGGACCTCCAAAGGTCCTTAAGCAAAAATGATAGAGTTTACCTGATCACGTGACCCGCAGGTCCTGCTACGCTCCATTCAGGTAATTAACCAATTATATACATTTGTATAATTATGTTTATATAAATCCTGAATAAACTGCTAGATCTACTAATTCCTAGATGAGAGGTGACAAGGGGTGGACTAGATAAGAAGGACCCCGACATCCTAGGGACTCTGGCTATGGGGACCTATATACAGGTACCGTATAGGATGCGGTACCGGGACACCACATGTGTTTTTGGGGGGGACCCCATGGGGGAGATTTATGAAAACCTGTGAAGAGGAAGAGTGGTGCAGTTTCCCATAGCAACCAAACAGATTCCTTTTTTTCACAGGCCTCTTTAAAAATGAAAGAAGCTATCTGATTGGTTGCTATGGGCAACTGCACCACTCATCCTCTACACATGTTTTGATAACTCTCCCCCTACATGTTATAGATGCTGCTAAGTGGGATCCATCATAGGTATACATCAGAGGTATGCATCGGTGAGTTCCCCTGACATATCGATACAGACAATGCTAACACAGCATAAAGCCAATCTAACCATGAGGGTAAATGAGAAATCCTACAACTAGATAGCAAGCTCCAGCATTATGACAGGTACTGCCTGCAGTTATATGCCAGAGTTATAAATAATAAAATAAATATAATTAGGTACATTAGTTATGTTTATTATCACCAATATCTATTACTATTGTCAATATTTGTTATTAGGATTATCATTACTACTTCTTTTACTAGAATTCCTTAGGCTGTGTTCACACGTTCAGGTTTTTAATTGCAAAGCCAAGAATGGATTCGAATGTGCCAGTATTTACTTTACACATGTTTGATCTGTTCCTTATTTTGTATTCAATAATTGCAATTAAAAACCAGAACATGTGAACACTCCCTTATTATGATGGCCAGGGCTGATATCCTGCTCACATAAAACAATGTTGGAACAACACGTGCCATAAATATTGTATATGCCCTACTGATGTTATTGAAAAGACAAGGATTTAGAACTGTGTTAGCCAGTAAGGGTATGTTCACACAATGGAATTTCTGTGCAGAATTTGGCATTGCACAGCGATCACGCTGATGTCCGCCATTAACCCCTCAGATGCCGTGATCAACACAGATCACAGCATCTGCGGCACTGCGCATGTTTAAATGGATGTTCGGATCGCCTGCGGTGCTGCTGCGGGGATCCAATAATCTAAAATGGCGGACAGAGTTCCCCTCACCTGCCTCCATCCATCTCCTGGGGTCTTCTGCTCTGGTCTGAGATCAAGCAGACCCGAGCAGAAGAGCACTGATAATACTGATCAGCGCTATGCCTATGCATAGCACTGTTCAGTATATGCAATCTAATGATTGTTCCCCTATGGGAACATAAAAAGTATAAGAAAAAAAAGTTAAAAAAAACAAAAACAAAAAACAATTAGAAAAATCCCCCCCCCAATAAAAATGTAAATTGTCCATTTTTCCCATTTTACCCCCAAAAGCATTAAAAAAAATACATATTTGGTATCGCCGCGTGTGTAAATGTCCGAACTATGAAAATATAATGTTAATGATTCTGTATGGTGAACAGCGTAAATGTAATTTTATTTTTAAAAAAGTCCAAAATTGCTGCTTTTTTGTCACATTTTATTCCAAATTTTTTTAAATAAAAAGTGATTTAAAAGTTTCATATATGCAAATGTGGTATCAATAAAAATGACAGACCACAGTGCAAAAAATGAGCTCTCGTACATGTAATTTTTACCGTAAAGTGTATTGTGTGAAAATGAAACCCTCCAAAATTTGCTAAATTGTGGTTTTCATTTAAATTTAAGCCTCACAAAAGAAAAGTTATTTTTGGTTTGCCATACATTTTATAGTAAAATGCAAGGAGTCATTACAAAGTACGATTGGTCACGCAAAAATAAGCCCTCACATAGGTGTGTGGATGGAAATATAACAGAGATATGGATTTTAGAAGGCGAGGAGGAAAAAACAAAAAGGCAAAAATAAAATTTGCCTGGTCCTTAATATCAAAATGGGCTTGGTCCTTAAGGACTAAGCCCATTTTGGCCTTAAATAATTTTTTTATGGTATATGAAGTGACCATAAATGACCAAATGTGGACTTTGGTATTTTTTTACCTGTACGCCATCGACCGTGTGATTTAATTAACCTTATATTTTAATAGTTTGGACATTTACGCACACGGCGGTACCACATATCATTATATTTATTTTTGATTACATTATTTTAAAGAGTGGGAAAAGGGGGTGATTTAAACTTTTACTTTTATTTTTTTAGTCCCCATGAGGGGGGCTATAACATGCAACCTTGCAATTATATACACTGTTCACTGTTAACATTGATCAATGTTATTGGTGCTCTGCTGCTCCAGCCTGCAGAGCTTGGCTGAGACATCAGAGCACCGATAGGATGGCGAGGAGGCAGGTGAGGGACCTCCCACCATCCACTCAGTTTATTGGGACCCACAATTTTGCTGCAGATGTCCGGATCAGCTCCGCTGAGCTACCGGCACCATAAACTCTTGCATCAATTTTGATCTTGGCGTCTAAAGGGTTAATGCTGGGCTCAGCCTGATCGGCGGTGTCCCGCATTAACTGTGGGTCCTGGCTGCTGATAGCAACTGGGACCAACCAGGTATGAAGCATGCTCAGCTTCGCTCAGGTACGATCTTGGTCCTTAACCCCTTAAGGACTCAGCCCATTTGGGCCTTAAAGGGGTACTCTGGTGGAAAACTTTTTTTTTTTTTTTTTAATCAACTGGTGCCAGAAAGTTACTGGTACAGAGGAAATTCTTTTCTTTTTGGAACACAGAGCTCTCTGCTGACATCATGACCACAGTGCTCTCTGCTGACACCTCTGTCCATTTTAAGAACTGTCCAGAGTAGGAAAAAATCCCTATAGAAAACATATGCTGCTCTGGACAGTTCCTAAAATAGACAGAGATGTCAGCAGA
Organism: Hyla sarda; assembly: GCF_029499605.1. Classification (NCBI taxonomy): domain Eukaryota; kingdom Metazoa; phylum Chordata; class Amphibia; order Anura; family Hylidae; genus Hyla; species Hyla sarda. The sequence goes on along the minus strand of NC_079194.1, from coordinate 102,370,354 downwards.
GAGCACTGTGGTCATGATGTCAGCAGAGAGCACTGTGTTCCAAAAAGAAAATAATTTCCTCTGTAGTATTCAGCAGCTAATAAGTACTGGAAGGATTAAGATTTTTTAATAGAAGTAATTTACAAATCTGTTAAACTTTCTGGCACCACCAAGGACACACACATTTTCGTTTTTTCCTCCTTGCCTTTTAAAAATCATAACTCTCTTATATTTTCATCCATAGACTAGTATGAGGGCTTGTTTTTTGCGTGACCAGTTGTCCTTTGTAATGACGTCACTCATTTTACCATAAAATGTATGGCACAACAAAAAAAATATTATTTGTGTGGGGAAAAGAAAACCGCAATTTACACATTTTGGAAGGTTTCGTTTTCATACTGTACACTTTACGGTAAATGTTTTCTTTATTCTGTGGGTCAATATGATTAAAATGATACCCATGTTTACATACATTTCTATTATTATACAGCTTAAAAAAAATCGCAAACTTTTTAACCAAATGAGTGCATTTAAAACCCCTCTATTTTGTTGGCCTATAACTTTTTCATTTTTCCCTATAAGCGGCGGTATGAGGGCTAATTTTTTGCACCATAATCTGTACTTTTTTTAATGCCACATTTGCATATATCTTTTAATACATTTTTTATCAATTTTATTTGGAATAGAATGTTATAAAAAAGCAGCAATTTTGGACTTTTTTTTTTAATGTTCACGCCGTTCACCATACGGAATAGTTAACATTATATTTTAATAGTTCAGATATTTACACATGTGGCAATACCAGATATATTTATGAAAAATGTTTTTACACTTTTTGGAGGGGGGAAATGGGGAAAAACAGAAATGGGGAAAAACATTTTTATTGGGGGGGAGGGGATTTTTCTAATTTTTTTTTTACTTAAATGTTTTACTTTTACACTTTAATAGTCCCCATAGGGGACTACTTATAGCAATCATTCAATTGCTAATACTGTTCAGTGCTATGCATAGGGCATAGCACTGATCAGTGTTATCGGACATCTTCTGCTCTGGTCTGCTCAATCGCAGACCAGAGCAGAAGACGCGTGGAAGGCAGCGGAGGCAGGTGAGGGGACCTCAGTCTGCCGTTCTGGATGATTGGATCGCCACGGCAGCGCTGCAGGCGATCCGATCATCCATTTTAGTGACCGCAGCACTACAGATGCCGTGATCTGCGGACCTGCTGCCCATGACCCGAGCATCGCTCCAATGCTCGCAGTTATGTATAGGACGTAAATGTATGTCCTGGTGCGTTTACATCTTGCGTCGTTAAGGGGTTAAAGGGGTACACTTAAGCAAACCTTTATTTCTTTTTTTTAAATCAACGAATGCCAGAAAGTTAAACAGATTTGTAAATTACTTCTATTAAAAAAAATCTTAATCCTTCTAGTACTTATTAGCGGCTGTTTACTACAGAGGAAATTCTTTTTTTTTTTTTAATTTCTTTTCTGTCTGTCCACAGTGCTCTCTGTTGACACCTCTGTTCATGTTAGAAACTGTCCAGAGCAGGAGAAAATCCCCATAGCAAACCTCTCCTGCTCTGGACAGTTCCTAAAATGGACCACAGTGCTCTCTGCAGACACCTCTGTCTGCAGAGAGCACTGTGGTCGTGAAAGAAAATAAATTTAAAAAGAAAAGAACTTCCTCTGTAGTATACAGCTGTTAATAAGTACTGGAAGGATTAAGAGGATAAGATGTCTGATTGCGGGGGTCACCATACTCCGGCCCTTGTATCGTGAGTCATCAGCAATGGAGGAAAGCTTCGCTCTGTGCAGCTAATGACTGGGGGGGCTGCAGGAGAGATCGCGGGGTCACCAGCGGCGGGACCCCCGCGATCAGACATCTTATCCCCTATCCTTTGGAGGGATAGGAACGCAGTGTGATCGTACCCTCCGAGAGAGAAAGAAAAAAGCAGTTTTCAGTTAGGATACCTTTTAATGGCGAACAAAAAAAAATCGAATGAGGTTACATGGCGATCCTCCGAACCTGCTCAGGTTATATCTCTATGTAAAAACTGGGATAGATGGGATAGATCATATAGTTGTTATGACACTAATAATATTGATACACGTTAGTATAAATAATACTAGTCATGTTTATTTTGAAAACATATTTATAAACAAACATTCCTGCTCCATATATCATTATTAGCTTCCTCTATGGCTTTACATATGACTTTCACCTTCCACAGCAGCCATTATTCTTTACTTTTTACACTTAAAATGAATAAACATCAATCAGCCTGCAGTTATTTATCTGAGGAGGGGGAAATCTTTTAACCTCTGCTTAGTACAGTGCTTCCCAAAACTACAGATCCCAGCATGCCTGTACAGCTTCTACTATTAACATTTGTAGTGTACAGATAGTTGTAGTTTTGCAACAGCTGGAGGCACCCTAGTATGGAAACACTGGACTAACTAATGGCCAATAATAGTCACAATATATGGAATGCTCACTGACTGACCAAACACATGCAACCACTTCTACTTTCTCCGCACACCTTCATTCTCAGGGTCGGGGAGGGTCCCAGCAGTCAGACCCTTACGATCTTCTTATTAATTTGTAGTGCATCTGTGGTGGCCCAGTACAGGATGGTGTTGCCCTGTACCTTTCCTGCTCTGTCGGGCAGTGTCCCTCAGTGTCCCCAGGGCCCCCTGTGGTTGTTTCCTCATTTATACATATGTTTTGTATTATAAGATGTGTTAAACCTTTAATAAAATGTACCATGTGATTGTTACCCAGGAGGTATCATTGACCAGCTGACCACAGGGGTGACCTTTGGGCTCCCTGCTAGTCTCCCCATATGAGCCCTGGGTGGATATAGCCTCTCTCTTGTTGCTGAGGTTCAGTGCAGTCAAGCTGTCTCTGTGTGTCCAGAGCATTGGAGACCTCAAGCCCAGTCTGCAGCCACAAGTCAAGTGCAAGTAAGCTAAACCTTCAATAATTGTTAGTCATCAGTCAAGTCAAGCCGTCTGTCTAGTCAATGTGGCCTGCACTAAAATATTCAGTCCTACTACAAGTCCCAGCAAGCCTGCAAGGTCTCTGAGTCACTGGTCACCTCTGTGGGCCCTCACGGGGGCAATAAAGACTCAGACGCCAAGTTACGGACAATGGTAGCTTTACTGAGGGTAGACAGATAGTAAAGTCTTTTGGAATCACCCTGTACAGCAGTGTTTCCCAGCCAGGGCGCCTCCAGCTGTTGCAAAACTACAACTCCCATCATGCCCCGACAGCCTCCACTCTGAACATTTGTAGCGTATAGATAAAACTTGGATTGTGTGACTTTCCGTGTTAATCCTTTTTGAATCACTCTGTACAGTAAACTACAACTCCCAGCATGCCTCAAGAGCCTCCACTCTGACCTTATGAAGTGTACAGATAAAACCCGGATAGAAAGTGTGATTTTAGACATTTGGACCCCCAGATGTTGCAAAACTACAACTCCCAGCATGCCCTGACAGCTTCCACTCTGAACATTAGTAGCGTATAGATAAAATCTAGATAAATATTATGACTTTCCATGTTAATCCTTTTTGAATCACCCTGTACAGTAATGTTTCCCAACCAGGGTGCCTCCAGCTGTTACAAAACTACAACTCCCAGCGTGCCCTGACAGCTTCCACTCTAAACATTTGTAGCGTATAGATAAAACCTGGATAAATATTATGACTTTCTATGTAAATCCTTTTTGAATCACCCTGTACAGCAGTGTTTCCCAACCAGGGTGCCTCCAGCTGTTACAAAACTACAACTCCCAGCATGCCCAGACAGCCTCTACTCTGAACATTAGTAGCGTATAGATAAAACCTGGATAAATATTATGACTTTTCTATGTAAATCCTTTTTGAATCACCCTGTACAGCAGTGTTTCCCAACCAGGGTGCCTCCAGCTGTTACAAAACTACAACTCCCAGCATGCCCTGACAGCTTCCACTCTGAACATTAATAACGTATAGATAAAACTTGGATAAATATTATAACCGTTCATGTAAATCCTTTTTGAATCACCCTGTACAGCAGTGTTTCCCAGCCAGTGCGCCTCCAGCTGTTGCAAAACTACAACTCCCAGCATGCCCGGACAGCCGGAGGCTGTCCGGGCATGCTGGGAGTTGTAGTTTTGCAACAGCTGGAGAGACTCTGGTTGGGAAACACATGGATAACTTTGATCAATGACCCTATCAGTCCAGGAAAAAGGTCAATATAAACTCTCCTCCTCCCCCACTCTGTGCACTCCTGTGCTGCAGGACCTAGCAGCTATTCTGTGCTCTGTCCTGGAGAGGAGAGTGCTGCTGCTGTGTATATAGTGTGTGTGTAAATGGGGAGGGAGAGGTGATAGCCAGTGCGCATGCGTGCGAGTTCCCTTTGCTGTGTATACGGATCATTGGGACAGGATGGAACGAACCTTTTGTATCTCTTTAAAGGAGCCGCAGCAGCGAGTGAGGAAATAGCTGCGGCAAAGTCTCTTCCGACCTGCAGGATCTGGGGAAGTTTGGTGGATATTTGTGTGGATGGAATAACAGGATGGCCTGGACCTGGAGGGGGATCGCTGGATAAAGGATCTGGATACAAAAGTTTCCCCCAACAAGGATCTGGATACAAAGTTTCCAACAAGGATCTGGATACAAAGTTGCAGGAGGGATGACCTGAATGTGATCTGTCATCTGCAGCTGACACTTGTTTTCTCTATGTGTGCTATTCTACTCTTCTAATCGCCAGCTGCTGATCACTATGGCCAAGGTGATCCAGAAGAAGAACCACTGGACCAGCAGGGTGCACCAGTGCACGGTCACCAGGGGCTCCGGGGGGGCGCTCCAGCTGCCGGTGCTGGGGGGAGCGGAGTATGGAGAGTTCCTCTATCTGGGGGAGGTGGAGGACTCCCTGATCTCCTGCTCTGGAGAGGGGAAACTCCAGGGTGGGGAGCTGCTGCTGGAGGTAGTCGGGGTGCCGGTGTCGGGGCTGCCCAGATACGACGTGCTGGACATGGTGAGGAGCTGCGGGGAGCACGTCCCCATCACAGCTGTCAGGCAAGGTAGGTGGGACAGGAGGGGTTAACCCTCAACCAAGTATTGTGTTGTGTGATGCATAGAAGGGTTAAGTGTCAAGGGAATTCCCAATGGACAAGTGTAGCAGAGCTGAGTTTGCCATTTAAAGGTGCAGTCCAAACTAAAAAGGAGTGGTCTCTAAACACTTGGGGGGGTTAACCTTCAACTATGCAACTCCATAGAAAGGTGTATTGTGTTGTATTATGAGGGTAAGTCTCCATATGTAAGTGTAGCAGAGATGAGTTTGTCATGGTGTGGTCCAGCTAAAGCAGTGGTTTCCAAACCACAGACCTCCAGATGTGGCCAGAACTACAAGTTCCAGTATCCCACGGCTGGGAGTTGTAGTTTTGCAAAAAAAAAATAAAAAAAAATTTGGGGGGTGGGAGATGGGGTCCTCAGTTTGGAGACCACTGAACTAAAGAGTAGACATAGGCTTTGATAATAAGACCGTAAGGGTCTGACTGCTGGGACCCTCACCGACCCTGAGAATGGAGGTGTGCGGAGTAAGTATAAGTGGTTGTTGCACCTGTATGGTCAGTCAGTGGGCATCCCATATCATTTGACTTTTGTTGGCATTAGTTATTCCAGTGTTTTCCCAACAAGGGTGCCTCCAGCTGTTGCAAAACTACAACTCCCAGCATGCCCGGACAGCCAAAGGCTGTCCGGGCATGCTTGGGGTTGTAGTTTTGCAACAGCTGGAGGCACCCTAGTTGGGAAACACTGAGTTAGGCTGGGTTCACATCAACACGTTTTTGCCATACTGTTTTCAATCCGTTTTTCTAAAGAAAACCGTATGGCAAAAAAACAGATGGAACCGTATGGGAAAAAGTAAACCGTATGCGTTTTTAAACCGTATACTGTTTTTAAAAGTGCATACAGTTCCATCCGTTGAATTTTTTTTTTTTTTTTAAACATACGTTTTAGAACATTTTGTCCATTTTTCATGGGAGGGGTCTTGGGTGGGGACTTTAGGATGCAAATGCGCATGTGCAAAGTAAAAACCGTATATGGTTTTCCGTATAGAACCGTATACATGTGCGTTTCCCATTGACGTCCATGTAAAAAAAAAAAACGTATGCGGTTGCAGTACGGTTTTTAAACCGGAGACAAAACCATGGTCAATCATGGTTTTGAGTACGGGAGAAAACCGTGTTGCAAGCAAACCGGATGCATCCGATTTTCAATTATTTGTCTATGTATACGGTTTTCAATACGGTTCCATACGTTTTCAATAATGAAAACGTATACGGGAAACGTACTTGAAAAATGTGGTGTGAACCCACCCTTACTCCATAAAAGTGTTACATGGGGGTTGGGGAACTCCTTTAAAAATTCATATCTGTCAAAATCTATCCGCCATGTTTCTCTCTGCAAAGGAGTAGCAACTGTACATCAATTTGAGCTACAGAGTTAACAAGGAATTCATTATGGGGGGGGGGGGGGGATTTAACAACTGGTGTGCACCTGCAAAATTGCGTGCGTGGTTTGTTATTATTTTGCGCACCGACTTGTGTTGAAATTGTTGTTTAATTTTGCACGATTTTCATGTTGTCCGCTTTGGGTTTTGTTATTTTTCTTGTTGCGCGCCTTCAGGTTGGCGCTTGATTTATTTATAATTTCACCGTTTCCCCCCCCCCCCCCACATTATTCAGGGGCTTTTTGTCATTTTTGCAAACTTGTGAAGTGACGTGCGCCACATAATAAATTTTGCGCAGCATCTGGGAAAACCATGCACCTGCGCTGATAATAAATGTGTGCGTTGCAATAAAAGGTCATTTCCACTTTGAGTCTATGGTAAAATCCACATCCAGATGCTCACCAAACTCTCTACTTGGATTCAGAATTGGATTGGCTAAATCCATAACGGAAAATTCATGCCGTTCGCAAAACCACATTTAGGCCTCTGTTCACACATGCTGGATTTGACCGAAATGTTACATGGCCTTTTGTCCTCACTTATTTTGGATAGAAAGATTGAGGATAAGAGTAGGAACACGCTGGGGGAGATTTATCAAAATCTGTGCAGAGGAAAAGTTGCTGAGTTGCCCATAGCAACCAATCAGATTGCATCTTTCAGTTTGCAGAGGCCTTGTTAAAAATGAAAGAAGCAATGTGATTGGTTGCTATGGGCAACTCACCAACTTTTCCTCTGCACAGGTTTGATATATCTCCCCCACTACGTTCTGGCCAAAAACGGGATGCTGACTTATATGGTTAACGGGAGCAGCGCACCCCATTCACTTCTGCTGCCTAACGGAGTCACTACTTAACAAGGCCTCTGCAAACTGAAAGATGCAATCTGATTGGTTGCTATGGGCACCTGGACAACTTTTCCTCTGCAAAGGTTTTGATAAATCTCCCCCAGCGTGTTCCTACTCTTATCCTCAATCTTTCCATCCAAAGTGAGAACAAATGGCCATGTAACATTTCGGTCAAATCCAGCATGTGTGAACAGAGGCCTAAATGTGGTTTTGCGAACGGCATGAGAGGGGGGAGATACTTGGGATTACGGGCTGCTGCACACTTACCGGTAGCGGACTACCAGGTGGTGTCCGATATAGGACAATTGGAATAAAATACGAAAAAAACGGTTCTGTGAGGCGCTCCTCAGTGTTCGGTCGATAAAGAAGGACTCGGTCCGGACCGAGACAGCATGGATACCTAACAGGACTCCTCTCCAGCAACCCAGCACATAGCAAGCACTAGAACTGGGAACTGTAAGTGGACCTGAGGAAAGCATCAGTGGATGCCGAAACGCGTTGTCCCGGCTACATCAATAAAGTATTTATTGTCCTGTGCCACTCGAGTCCTTCTTTATTGACCGAACACTGAGCAGCGCTTCGCCGAACCGTTTTTTTTTCTTATTTTATTCCAATTGCTTTTGAAATAGGGCACACGTTCCGAAAGGAGTGACTGGGTGACTCCATTCTGCCATAGAATTGAATTGGGTCCGCTGCACCCCTTAACAGTATAAATCAACGTCCTGTTTTTGGCGGGATGCCGACGGATACGATTAACGGGGGCCAAAACGTAGTGTGTTCCTACCCTTAGGCCCCATTGAATCACAAGACGGACACCTCCCGCGCACGCGCAGCAGAAATCTGCCAGCGTCTAATTTTTTTTGCCGCAGAAACACACAGATTTAAATGCTGCTGTGTGAACAGAGTCTTACTGTTTCCTTTCTGCTCTAACTTTAATGCCATATGTTTACAGTCCTATGTACTTGGGGACATTTTGAAAAAATGAGATGATAGAATTGACAACTTTTTAAGCTGGAACTGTCATTGTACAACATTTGCATACATAAAAGGTCTTGTTTGGCTATAGAAATGTAGCGTTAGCCCAAGAAGGCATGAATTATCCCCCACCCGAACACATACATGGGTCCCCAGTGGGGGTCCTCTACTTTAATTGAGCGAAATCCTAGCTAATGAGCCCCCACTAATAACTTTTAGGCCATATGACTAGACTGGATGTCTGCATAGGACTTTCCCTTAAAAGAACAAACTCGGCTCTGCTGCATATCCTTATATTATGTAATTATGTGTCCAATGCACTGTACAAATTATAAGCAGCTTGCGCCGTCATTTGGTTCTTCTCCCATGATACTTTTATTGGAGTGCTTGGGATTCTTGATGTGGTGTAAATCCAGAGGTAGTCATTGGGTTTTATTGTCTTTTATGCCGGTGGATTATAGCAGTGTGCTCAGTACTGTGCGGCGATAAAAATATATCTTTCCCGCCGTACATTCCACACATTGCTAAACAGATAACACTTTCAGGTGAGATATACTCATGTTGGGTGAGATGTGACAAGAACCTGAGCAAGAAGCTGCGTCGGCATGATGGATGGTTACGCGACTGCGCCTCCTCGTAGGGAATAATTGATATGTCCTACTCCGAACAGCAGTGTTTCCCAACCAGGGTGCCTCCAGCTGTTGCAAAACGACAACACCCAGCATGCCTGGACAGCCGGAGGCTGTCCAGGCATGCTGGGAGTTGTCGTTTTGCAACAGCTGGAGGCACCCTGGTTGGGAAACACTGCTGTATAGGGGGATTCAAAAAGAATGGCGCACAAAATAGGATAGCTGGGTGTCCTTCCTTGTTATGTTAGTTGTCACCAAACATATATGCTACAAAACAGGAGAACAACATTTTTTAATGCTATTCATATCCATAGAAGGGCTAGCCTAAGCGTAGAGGTGTTCCTACAGATCAGGGCCCATTCTGGCGGAACAGTATAAGGCTGGGTTCACATCACGATTTTGCAATGCTGTTTTAAATCAGGTTTTTTTCCCAAAACCGTATGGGTCTAAAAACGGACTGAACCGGACTGAACAGTATGAGAAAAAGCAAGCAGTATGCGTTTTTTTAACTGTATACGGTTTGAAAAAATGTATCAGTTTCCGTACTGTTCCATACGTTTTTGGCTGTGAAAATCCGATTTTGTCAAGCAATTTTGTACATTTTTAAATAAAGATTTCATAGTTTAATTGACTTTGAAGTCCAAAGTGCATGCGCAATGCAAAAAAACGCGTACGGTTAACCGTATTGAGCCGTTCTCATTGACCTCCATGTTAAAAAAAAACGCATACAGTTGCAATACGGTTTTCGAACAAGACCAAAAACCGTGGTCGGACACGGTTTTCATTACGGTAAAAGAAACGTGTTGGCAGCAAACCGTTTCTACCCGTATGCATTCTGATGCATACGGTTTTCAATGATTTGTCAATGTATACGTTTTTTAATACGGTCCCATACGGTTTTTACTAAGAAACCGTATCTGGGAACCGGATTGGAAAATCGTGATGTGAACCCAGCCCAACATGGTCGGATGTTCATGTGAATGATGTGGTTTACGATACTGTAACTAGTTATCATAAATGTTTAAACTAAATAGTGTAAAATGATCAAAAATATTTTTCTAATATACTAACCTTATAAAATCGGCTCTGTTTCAATGCTGCCAATCATTGGAGGTATCTTGTTTCTTTCTACTGACAACACGGCGTACTTAGTGCCCCTTAAAGGGGTTATCCAGGAAAAAACTTTTTTTATATATATCAACTGGCTCCAGAAAGTTAAACAGATTTGTAAATTACTTCTATTAAAAAATCTTAATCCTTTCAGTACTTATGAGCTGCTGAAGTTGAGTTTTTCTTTTCTGTCTAAGTGCTCTCTGATGACACGTGTCTCGGGAACCCCCCAGTTTAGAAGCAAATCCCCATAGCAAACCTCTTCTACTCTGTGCAGTTCCCGAGACAAGCAGATATGTCAGCAGAGAGCACTGTTGCCAGACAGAAAAGAACAACTCAACTTCAGCAGCTGATAATTATTGAAAGGATTAAGATTTTTTAATAAAAGTAATTTACAAATCTGTTTAACTTTATATAGCCAGTTGATATATAAGAATTTATTTTCCTGGAATACCCCTTTAAGTAGGTTTTGTATCACCGCCCCCTCCTTGCTGCCACCTCTATCTGTCAGGAACTACAGGGATTTGTTAATTCTTTGAACAGTTCCTGACACGGACTGAGGAGGCAGCAGAGAGCATTGGGGTCATACTGGAAGGCTTAAAGGGGTACTCCAGTGGAAAACTATTTTTATCCAAATCAACTGGTGCCAGAAAGTTAAACATATTTGTAAACTACTTCTGTTAAAACATCTTAATCCTTCCAGTAGTTATCAGCTGCTGTATGCCCCACAGGAAGTTGAGTTGTTCTTTCCAGTCTGACCACTGTGCTCTCTGCTGAAACCTCTGTCCATGTCAGGAACTGTTCGGATCAAGAGAGGTATGCTATGGGGATTTGCTCCTACTCTGGACAGTTCCTGACATGGACAGAGGTGTCAGCAGAGAGCACTGTGGTCAGACTGGAAATAACTATACAACTTTCTCTATAGTATACAGCAGCTCATAAGTACTGGAAGAATTAAGATTTTATAACCTGTTTAACTTTCTGGAACCAGTTGATTTGAAGAAAAAAATAAAAATAAAACTATTTTCCACCAGAGTACCCCTTTTAAGATATTTAAAAGCAATTTACAAATTTATTTATTTTTTCCCTTTTTGGAGTACCTTTTTAAAAAGACTGCCTGTGAGAACACACCTTTTATACACAGTACAATACTCCAGAACTCTAACCCGGGCCTAATGCCTGTGACCTTTAACACTGTACCATGTGATCCTCTACCTTGACACAGCGGTAATGTTTTTTGTGTCAATATTTGTTCCCTGCACGTTTTTAGAAGGAGTTCACCTGTAACCTCCACCCATAGCACATGAGTCACGCTAAATAAGTTGTCAGCCTTGGGGACATCCAGATAAGGGTTATGTGTCACCAGTAAAATAGCTCCACCCCTTCATGATGTCAAAACAACGGCCATTCTGGTTTAGTCCACATGGTTTACAACCAAGGTCCTCAAATGGTGGACCTCCAGCTGTTGCAAAACTACAATTCTCAGAATGCCCAGACAGCCAGTATCAACATACTGTGAGTTGCAATTTTGAACAGCTGGAGGTTCACAGTTTGGAGACCACTGGTTTACAAGATGGAGCAAATAAAAAAAATGGAGAATACTGGTTCCAAGAGCTACAACTCCCAGACTTTTTCTGTCCGGGCATTTTAAGGGTTGTAGTTTTGTAACAGCTGGAGGCACCCTGGTTAAAAAAAACAAACCCTGCAATAGACAGATATTTCCCAGTGTATTTGTTAGGCTGGGTTCACACTGTGGAATTTCTGGGCAGAATTTCTGCCGGAGATCGAGCCGGCGGCACTAGGACCGCACTGACTACATTGCCGTCCCCATAGATGGCAATGCATTTCTGAGCAGATCTCTCAAATGATCCACCCAGAAATGTATTGCAGTCTATGCGGGCAGCAATGCAGTCTGCTCGGTCCTAGCGTCGCCGTCTTGATCTCCAGCAGAAATTCTGACCAGAAATTCTGTAGTGTGAACCCAGCCTAATGCGACTGCTCCAGAACAGATCAGCACTTTCCACGCCCCAGGTGTCAATCCCATTATCTCAGTCCTCATTAACACCTAAAGGCACGCTCTCCAACCTGATTCATTATGCAAGGTGTGCAAGAAACCCTCAGGTCACTATCATTAGTGGTTCAATAATATTTTGGATTTATCAACAGTAAAATCAAGTTAAACATTGTTTAAATACTAAATAATTTTTTTTTCCCGAAATTTTTTCCCGAATATGTAAAAGTACAAAGGGAATCACAATTGTAGTAATAACAAAATGTATAAATATTTGCCTTTTTGGGGTTAAAGCAGGGCATTGGTTTTGTGCAGAAAGTGACAAAGCCTCTAAGGCAGCGGTCTTCAAACTGAGGCGCTCCAGATGTTGCAAAACTACAACTCCCAGCATGCCCGGACAGCCAACGGCTGTCCGGGCATGCTGGGAATTGTAGTTTTGCAACATCTGGAGGGCCACAGTTTGAAGACCACTGCTGTAAGGCCTCAGTAGGGTTCTGAAACACTTGTGTTGCTATGTAGTGCAATTGTCTGATCCTATATTCTACTTTGGTGCTGTATAACTAAATAACCTGCTGTTCCACCTTACTGTAACTATAGAAAGGGTAAATTGCACTTAAAGGGGTACTCCACTGGCCAGCGTTCGGAACATTTAGTTCCGAATGCTTTGTGGGCGCTGCGGGGGTCAGCCGACCCCCCGCAGCATGCACACAACGTTTTGAACTAAATGTTCCGAATGCTTGCCAGTGGAGTACCCCTTTAAAGGGGTATTCCAGGAAAAAACTTATATATATATCAACTGGCTCCAGAACATTAAACAGATTTGTAAATTACTTCTATTAAAAAATCTTAATCCTTTCAATAATTATCAGCCGCTGAAGTTGAGTTGTTCTTTTCTGTCTTTCAACAGTGCTCTCTGCTGACATCTCTGCTTGTCTCGGGAACTGCACAGAGTAGAAGAGGTTTGCTATGGGGATTTGCTTCTAAACTGGGCGGTTCCCGAGACAGGTGTCATCAGAGAGCACTTAGACAGAAAAGAACAACTCAACTCCAGCAGCTCATAAGTACTGAAAGGATTACAATTTTTTTAATAGAAGTAATTTACAAATCTGTTTACCTTTCTGGAGCCAGTTGATATATATAAAAAAATAACCACTTTAAATCTTTCTTTTTCATGGCCCTGAATAAGGTCCCAGCCTGACTATGATACTTTCCTGCAGGTTAGCAGTGCTAGGCACTGTCCCATTGTATACCTACCTTCCCATCCCCCAATATGTTACTTGTAATCTTCACCATGGATATCCTTGATCTATAGAGGAATGCCTTGTGGCAGTGTGTTGTCACCTTTTTGTTCTTTAAAATAGATCTCGTCCCCTGTAATCTATACATACCATGTACATGTTCTATTCTGCAGGCTGATCAGAAGGCAATAGAAACTATTTGTAATAAATGACCAATTGATTTGTCTTATCAATATTTTCTGCTACAATACAACGGGAATCAATAGTGAATACATATATGATGCGAATCAGTGATCCAGAGGTAGTTGCAAATAGGTTCCTACTCAATGTTGGTATTAGGAGGTGTCAAACTGGGAAATTGCATGGGCCCCCAATGACAGGACCTCTACGAGAAGCCCAAATTTGTCATAATAACCTTTTTACTGCTCTATATTTGCCTATTCAGGCAACAGTTGTTCTTTCTAACCCTACCATATAAATGCACACCTCACTCAGTTGAGCGTGCACATGATCTCAAAAGAGAGAGGGAAATAAGCTGCTGTCACATGTTGAAATTCAACTGCTTAAAAGGGTACTCCGCTGGGAAATACATTTTTTTATTTAATTTTTAAATCAACTGGTGCCAGAAAGTTAAAGGGGTTCTCCGGTGCTTACCCATCTTATCCCCTATCCAAAGGATAGGGGATAAGATGCCTGATCGCGGGAGTCCCGCAGCTGGGGACGCCCGCGATCATGCACGCAGCACCCCGTTTGTAATCAGTGCCCGGAGCGTGTTCGCTCCGAGTCTGATTACGCTCGACCGCAGAGCTGGCGGCGTGTGACGTCACGCCTCCGCCCCCATGTAAGACTATTACGACACCTCTAAACAACAAGCATTGTGTTTTTTTTGTTTTTTTATTTATTTATTTATTTATTTATTTTTTACATGAAACCCTTTTCCAGACCAGGAAATTGATTGCTAGCTAATGGTTGAGTGACAAGTTTTACAAATGGAAACCTGGGCCCCCACTGCACCCAATCCACTAAACCCAATGCTCCATCGCCCCCCACCCCCAGCCTTCTGCTGGATTACCCCATTAATGTTTTCTACAGCCTATTTGAATAAAAAAAAAAAAAAAAATCCAGTGAAGAGTTTTGACATTTTACTTATAAAATATGGCGCCACCTGGTGTTCAGAATGCCTAGCAATGTGCACATCCACCCAATGATCTACGTGCTGGTGGACACACATGCTCAGTCTCTTCACAGCTAGGTCTATGTATAATGATTGAACAGAAGGTTAAATAACGTCTCATTCTATGGTATTAAGCTTTATTTAGTTCCTGTTTCGTTAGATGTAGTAGCTTATTATCTGGTTATGTAATTTATCAGCTTTGATGATTATAGTCAATTATACTACAAAATCCCCTATAAATACTGCCCTGCTCAGGGAACTTTAGCACATATATATATATACATCAGGTCTCACATACCATTTCATGTTTTATTAACTTGTTTTTCAGGTTTAGTGTAGCTTTGAGCGCTCATCGCAGTATGCAGGGAACAATAACTTTGGCTGGTTTACTAGGATTTTGTATGCAGTTTAATTAATTTTATCATTTATCAACGTTTGCTGCATCTGTGCAAGTCCGATTTTTTCCACAGTTATAGTCTGTGGGACCATAGATCTACATAAACTTGAGATAAATGTCGCTTAAGGCTTGTGCAGTCAACATATGTCCCATCCGATGCCTCCAGTAACAGATTTGACAGTCTAAAATCCTCTAAAAATCAATTTTTGACGTTTCCCCTTATCTTTGACATACCAACACTATATTGTTTGGCAAAGGCTGGTATATGATGTGTAGTTCGCTCACAATAATCTGTAAGGGCAGGGTTATACGGGGCACATCCGCAGCATATTTCACGCTGCGGATGTGCCAATGGCAGTCATATAGGGACTGCAGAGCGAGCTCCCGGCTGCCGCCGGGAGCTCGATCTGCAGTCCCTATATGACTGCCGCTGGTGCATCCGCAGCGTGAAATACGCTGCGGATGAACGCCGTGTGACCCTGCCCTAAGGTTGATTTACTAAAGAGCTGCTTATGTCCTTCTTGAATAAGAAATGCATGTGCTCAGCCTATCCAAACATTCATGTTTTTGGGGAAGACAACTTTTGGTTGAACAAGTGTCCAGCTAACAGTTCTCTTTGTTGTATAGCCAATAGAGATGAGCAAACTTACAGTAAAATTGATTAGTCACGAACTTCTCGGCTCGGCGGTTGCTGACTTTTCCTGCATAAATTAGTTCAGCTTTCGGTGGGCTGGAAAAGGTGGATACAGTCCTAGGAAAGAGTCTCCTAGGACTGTATCCACCTTTTCCTGCATAAATTAGTTCAGCTTTCAGGTGCTCCCGTGGGCTGGAAAAGTCATCAACTGCCGAGCCAAGAAGTTTGTGACGAATCGAATTTACTTTAAGTTCGCTCATCTCTAATAGCCAACCTTAGGTATGAGACTTATAGAAAGTCAAAAATGAGGAGCACCATTCAGGAGCCTTTGTTTATTAGGCAGAGTCTGTTCATACAGCACACCTGTACTTTATACCAACAAAGATTTTCTAGAGAATTATGTAATTCTTCAGTTTTCCAGTGGGGGTGCTGCAAGGCACTCTGGCTTCCTGGTTTCCCTAAAGATTACTGCAGATTGTTGTACTAAGGGGTAACATATCTCAAAAATGGCATGTAAAGGGTTACTGGCCATGCAATGCTCCACTGGGAAAATTAAAGCAATGTAGCTTTGTGGAGTCCTATAGGCCAGTTTGTTGGAGATCTCAACAGAGGAAACCCCCAAAAAAAGTTTTTTGTTCCGCAGGGTTCTGAGTATTCAAACCTCCGCTGATCAGGAGATCGAACCAGGAGAAGTCTACACTGCCATGCGTTCCTCTCCCTGCCCTGTGTCACGAGACCGAGACTCGCTCATAGACTTACTAGTTTGTCTCGATTTAAAGGGGTACTCTGCCAGAAAACACCTTATCCCTATCCAAAGCATAGGGGATAAGATGTCTAATCACGGGGTCCCGCTGCTGGCACCTCAGTCATCTGGTGCACGGAGCGACTACTGCCGCCACACCCCCTCCATTCAGCTCTATAGGGAGGAGGCATGACTGCTACATACTGATACTAGCCATCATGCCCCCTCCCATAGACATGAATGGAGGGGTTTCCCCATCGGCGGGAGCCCCGTGATCAGACATCTTATCCCCTATGCCAGAAAGTTAAACATATTTGTAAATGAGTTCTGTTAAAAAAATCTTAATCCTTCCAGTACTTATCAGCTGCTGTATGTTCCAGAGGAAGTTGAGTTGTTCTGATCAGTCTGACCACAGTGCTCTCTGCTGACCCCTATGTCCGCTTCAGGAACTGTCCAGAGAAGGAGCAAATCCCCATTGCAAACCTCTCCTGCTCTGGACAGTTCCTGATATGCATAGAGGTGTCAGCAGAGAGCAGTGTGGTCAGACACAAAAGAACTACACAACTTCCTCTGTAGTATACAGCAGCTGATAAGTACTGGAACGGTTAAGATTTTTAAATAGAAGTAATTTACAAATCTGTATAACTTTCTGGAGTGACTGGATAGGGGATAAGATGTTTTCTGGGCAGAGTACCCCTTTTAAGTGCCACAGAGCCGAACTTTTCCTGACTCTTCTTTTGATCGGTGAAGGTCTGAACACTCAGACCCCCGCCCAATCAAAACTTTTGATATGTCGCTAGGACTTGTCAAAGGTTTTTACAAAGGCCATTTAAAGGAGTACTTCGGTGAAAAACTTTTTTTTTTTTTTTTTTTTTTTTAAATCAACTGGTGCCAGAAAGTTAAACAGATTTGTAAATTACTTCTATTAAAAATCTTAATCCTTCCTGTACTCATTAGCTGCTGAATACTACAGCGGAAATTATTTTCTTTTTGA
The DNA here is from genome assembly GCF_029499605.1 of Hyla sarda. Classification (NCBI taxonomy): domain Eukaryota; kingdom Metazoa; phylum Chordata; class Amphibia; order Anura; family Hylidae; genus Hyla; species Hyla sarda. Next base: position 102,353,129 of record NC_079194.1, on the reverse strand, counting down.
AACACAGAACTGTCTGCTGACATCACGAGCACAGTGCTCTCTGCTGACATCTCTGTCCATTTTATGAACTGTCCAGAACAGCATATGTTTGCTATGGGGATTTCCTTTTACCCTGGACAGTTCCTAAAATGGACAGTGATGTCAGCAGAGAGCACTGTGCTCGTGATTCAGCAGACAGCTCTGTGTGTCAAACGGAAAAGAATTTCCTCTGTAGTATTCAGCAGCTAATAAGTACAGGAAGGATTAAGATTTTTTTAATAGAAGTCATTTACAAACTTGTTTAACTTTCTGCCACCAGTTGATTTAAAAAAAATAAATAAAAAAAAAGTTTTTCACCGGAGTACCCCTTTTTAAGTAAACAGTCTTTTCAATGATTGGAAGACGCAAAAGTGACGCCATGGGGCACAAGGAAAAAAAAAAGTAACAAAATTCATATTGTATAAAAAAAACCAGGAACCTGAGCCCCCGCACTATAAAGGTTTCTCAGCTGTGATATTGTAGGCAGTTTCACGATATATGTGCAGATACTGGGTTGTGTTTTTGGAAGCCGTTCTTGTGGTTTAACAGCCCGGGCCAGTAGTTGATGCTTTTGATGTGGTCACTATTGAATTCATCGGAGTTCAAAACAAATTCACGTCTTCTCATCTCGCAGGCCTCTCCCGGGACGGTAGCGCTAACAATGGCAGCTCTGTGCTGGTCTCCGTCACTTCATGAAACTATTTTATGAAGAAGAAAAATATATCGATGTTACTGACGGAGAAGGAAACAAGAGTCCCCAGTGATAATTGTGTCCTTGGCACCATAATTGGATATCATTATTTTCCCGGTGTCAGTTTTGGTTAACCGTCCTATTCGGCGCTATGTCTTTATTGTTACATTCGGCTACTAAAACTCTGCGGTAATTAGTGTAGATTGCGCTCATCTTTGTATGTCCTCGGATTTCTCTGTGTGAACAGAAATGAGAGGGATTTCTACAGCTGGAATGTGATATTGGGTAAAGCACACCCCTCGACAGGTGAAAAGGGCGCTCTGTATCGCTGTTCACTGAGTAGACTTTGTACAGGAACCGAGAAAATTACTATTAAACTGTAAGCCGAGGACAGGAAGGATATCGCGTTGTCAGGACAGGGCCTGTTCGCGAATAGTGGAAGCCCTTGGGCAAAAAAAACGAAAATGGAGGGGGGAAGATGTGGATCATGGTCGTGGTCCTTGGGTAACACAGGTTGACTAGAAAGGGGACTTGAGCCCCTGCCCTTATCATGTTTTTCCTATAAGTGCCCTGGGCAGTTTGGCATCTTTATGTGGGCGTTTATATAAATAATTACAAGAAGTGCCCCTGCCCCCCGAAAATGTCTGTGCACGTCTCTGGGTAAACAAAAAAAAATAAATAATCACAGTGAACCTCCTATTACAGTGGTCTCCAAACTGTGGATCCAGATGTTGCAAAACTACAACTCTCGGCATGCCCGGACAGCCAACGGCTGTCCGGGCATGCCGGGAGTTGTAGTTTTGCAAAATCTAGAGGTTCACAGTTTAAAGGGGTACTCCGGTGGAAAACTTTTTTTTTTTTTTTTTTTTTTTTTCAATCAACTGGTGCCAGAAAGTTAAACAGATTTGTAAATTACTTCGATTAAAAAAATCTTAATCCTTCCAGTACTTATTAGCTGCTGAATACTACAGAGGAAATTATTTTCTTTTTGTATAGCCAATAGAGATGAGCGAACTTACAGTAAATTCGATTCATCACTTGATGACTTATCCTGCATAAATTAGTTCAGCTTTTAGGTGCTCCGGTGGGCTGGAAAAGGTGGATACATTCCTAGGAAAGAGTCTCCTAGGAATGTATCCACCTTTTCCAGCCCACGGGAGCACCTGAAAGCTGAACTAATTTATGCAGGATAAGTCATCAACTGCCGAGCCGAGAAGTTTGTGACGAATCGAATTTACTGTAAGTTCGCTCCTCTCTAGAACACAGTGCTCTCTGCTGACATCATGACCAATGTGCTCTCTGCTGACATCTCTGTCCATTTTAGGAACTGTCCAGAGCAGCATATGTTTGCTATGGGGATTTTCTCCTACTCAGGACAGTTCTTAAAATGGACAGAGATGTCAGCAGAGAGCACTGTGGTCATGATGTCAGCAGAGAGCTCTGTGTTCCAAAAAGAAAAAAAAAACTCCTCTGTAGTATTCAGCAGCTAATAAGTACTGGAAGGATTAAGATTTTTTAATAGAAGTAATTTACAAATCTGTTTTACTTTCTGGCACCAGTTGATTAAAGGGGTTATCCAGCATAAGGTGATTTTAGTACGTAACCTGGCAGACAGTAATGGACATGCTTAGGAAGGTTCTGCGCTTGTCTTGGGCTAAATGGCTATGCTGTGAGATTGCCATAACACTGTGGCTAGCTTTCTGTGAACTTGTATTTCCTGTTTTCAGTTTTCTTGTTTGCCTACAAATCCCATGATACCATTTTCCTCCTTCCCACACATCAGCTACTCCACCCATTGAAACATAAATGAGCTGCAGACCTGTGGTTTTCAATCTGGGTTCCTACAGCTGTTGCATTAGTTGCAGATTGATCTCTCTCCCACCAAGCAATCGCTCCACCCACTGAAGCAGACAGGCTCCCTGTCATCAGCTGACTAGTGATTCAGGTCTTGACCACATTGCGAGCTGGGAAAAATCCAAGACAGCAGTCATTTTGTATGGTGTTAAAAATAAATATTGGGGTGAAAATCACAGAAGATTTGTGAGAAAACCGTCACTTACAGGTACAGACACTATATTATGAACTACACTAACTTTACAGCCCCTGTAGCATAGTCAAATAAAAAAAAATCCCGGAATACCCCTTTAAAGAAAAAACGTTTTCTACTGGAGTACCCCTTTAAAAACCACTGTATACAGCTTGCCATTGTTTTTGGCACTTGTCCTTGTTTATGTAGTGCTGAGTCCCTACTTGTGTAACTTACGTTGTATTTTTACACGCTGTCCTTTAAAGGGATATCCCAATTTTTTTTTCAGCCTTTGAACCCAAGTTATAATACTGTGTAATATGCTTCTATTACCTTCATGCTCTTTCTTGTCCCGTTTCCCTGCACGAGATCCACTCCCAGAAGTGCTCTAGAGCCAAACCCTTTTATTTTATTTATTATTTGTATTTATTTATTTTTTTACTGTTGTCTCTGACCTTTCCCAGCATTCTGTATGACCAGGGACAAAATGTCATTAGTCACATGGTCTCCAGCGTTGTGTGACTATACTGCTGTGGGTGGGTAGAAAGCAATGAAATCATGCTATTCACCCACCCACTGCAGCATAACCACGCCCCCTGGAGACCATGTGACTCATGACATATTGTCTCTTGCCATATGGAATGCTGGGAAAGGTCAGAGACAACAGTATAATAAAAAGACTTTCACTATAGTACTTCTGGGTGTGGGTTTTGGGTGAGGTAATAGAAGCATATTTCACTTTACTATAACTTGGCATCATGGGCTCAAAGGCTAAAGAAAAAAAAAATCCTGGAATACCCCTTTAAGTTGACTCGTACTCTGCTGTAATAGCAAAGTAAATCACTATAAAAAGCATGACTTCTGCAAGTACGAACGAGTGCAGAACCTAATATAAGCCATGAAGAGACTGCAGCACTAGCCGGAGTGGTGTGGCTCCTTCAAACAGTTCCCAAATTCATACCCCCAATAATCTAATATTCAAGACCTCCGCCAAGAATAGGCTATGGATTTAAGAGCCTGGATAACCCCTTAAAGGGGTACTCCAGTGGAAAACTATTTTATTTATTTTATTTTTTCAAATCAACTATTGCCAGAAAGTTAAACAGATTTGTAAATTACTTCTATTAAAAAAAAAATCTTAATCCTTCCAGTACTTATTAGCGGCTGTATGCTCCCGAGGAAGTTGAGTTGTTCTTATAAGTCTGAGCACAGTGCTCTCTGCTGACACATCTGAGCCTGTTGGGCATTGTCCAGAGAAGGAGCAAATCCCCATTGCAAACCTCTCCTGCTATGGACAGTTCCTGACATGGACAGAGGTGTCAGCAGAGAGCACTATGGTCAGACTGAAAATAACTACACAACTTCCTCTGGAGCATACAGCAGCTGATGAGTAGTGGAAGGGTTAACATTTTTTAATAAAAGTAATTTACAAATCTGTGTAACTTTCCGGAATGAGTTGACATGAAAAAAATAAAATAAAACGTTTGCCACCAGAGTACCCCTTTAAGTTTCATCGGTTGAGTTCACATTTGGGTCTTCAATTCCGCTTTTCTGTTTCACCACTTGCGCAAAAATATGAAAATGACAGTGTGCCATGTCCAGCACCTGATGGACACCAACTATGTCTGATGGACCCCATTGACCTGTAATGAGAACATTCCAAATGTTATCATTTGCTTTTATGAAACAATGTAACCTCTTCACCATTGTAGAGCAGACCACTCCCAAAAAACTCCACCGAAACTTCTCTGTAACACAATCTTGAATAGCAGAAGTGAGATCAGGTTCATATTTCCGTAACACGAGTTGTCTTGTTTATACAGGTGATTTTAATATATATATATTTCCACTTTTTGTATTGGGTTTAATGCTTCTTTATTGCACCAAATCCTTCTTCACCACACTTAGCCCCATACATGAATAACACAGGGAATGCGATATCGAAAACTATCAAAAATAGCAAAAACAGTTCAATACCATTATGTTTCCGGTATCTTTCTTGAAAGGCGCATTAAAGGGGTACTCCGGTGAAAAGCTTTTTTCTTTTAAATCAACTGGTGGCAGAAAGTTAAACATATTTGTAAATCTTAATCCTTCCAGTACTTATTAGCTGCTGAATGCTACAGAGGAAATCCCTTTCTTTTTGGAACACTGATGGCATCACGAGCACAGTGCTCTCTGCTGACATCTCTGTCCATTTTAGCAACCATGCATAGCAGATGCATGCTAAGGGCAGCATGGTGGCTCAGTGGTTAGCACTGCTGCCTTGCAGTGCTGGGGACTTGGGTTCAAATCCCACTAAGAACAACAATAAATAAAGCATTATTATTATAATAACGTCAGCAGAGAGAACTGTGCTCGTGATGTCATCAGAGAGCATTCCAAAAAGAAAAGAATTTCCTCTGTAGTATTCAGCAGCTAATAAGTACGGGAAGGATTAAGATTTTTTAATAGAAGTAATTTACAAATATGTTTAACTTTCTGCCACCAGTTGATTTAAAAGAAAAAAGGTTTTCACCGGAGTACCCCTTTTAACAAACCCCCCCCAACATTATGCACCCTGGACAGTCAATGAACATAGAGACTAGCAGACATGGATAAGGTTGCTTAGCAACTTGTCCCTCCCCCCCATGTCATTTTATGAAGAGGGGGTGTAGAAAGCGAAGATTGCATTAAGGAGATATATTGGGAGGACACAGTAATGACTGTATGGTGCTCGTACTGGAGACATCATTGCTCTTCCAGGCAGGTTGGAGTAATGCTTGTTTTCTAACAACCCTCTCAGTAGACGTCCCCAATGTCCATGGCCTGTGCTTGTATGGATGATAAGCATCGTATGTTCTCGCCTGAGATCGATACAGCCTTACTGCTTGGCCCTTGTTAAAACACTACATTTTCATTCATGTCTATTATACAGTGTTGCTGAGTAACATATTTTTTTCTTTTTCTATTTTAAGAACTTTAGGTGGAGAAAAAACAACATTTTATTCTCTACAACAGTGGTCTTCAACCTGCGGACCTCCAGATGTTGCAAAACTACAACTCCCAGCATGCCCGGACAGCCATCGGCTGTCCGGGCATGCTGGGAGTTGTAGTTTTGAAACATCTGGAGGTCTGCAGGTTGAAGACCACTGCTCTACAATGTTATTTGTTTGTTTTTTTTTCAAAGATTTTTTTAATGGCATATCTCTTAAAGGGGTACTCCATCCTTTGGATAGGGGATAAGATGTCAGATTGCCGGGGTCCCGCTGCTGGGGACCCCGGGGATCGCCGCTGCGGCACCGCGCCATCATTACTGCACAGAGCGAGTTCGCGCTGTGCGTAATGACGGGCGATACAGAGGTCGGAGCAGCGTGACGTCATGGCTCCGCCCCTCATGACATCACGGCCCGTCCCCTTAATGCAAGTCCATAGACTTGTATCGACAGGGGCGGGCCGTGACGTCACGAGGGGCGGAGCTGTGACGTAACGATGCTCCGGCCCCTGTATTGCCCGTCATTACGTGCAGAGCGAACTCGCTCTGCGCAGTAATGATAGCGGGGTGCTGCAGCAGCGATCCCCGGGGTCCACAGCAGCGGGACCCTGGCGATCTGACATCTTATCCCCTATCCTTTGGATAGGGGATAAGATGTCTAGGGGCGGAGTACCCCTTTAAAAGGGTTTATCCCACCATCTAAGGTTATAAATAGTATCTAATCCATGGGGGTCTGTCTGTTGTGCTACCCCCACTGATAGGGGGGAACCAAGGTGAACTTATTAAAGGGGTACCCATGAGGAAAACTTTTTTATTTATTTATTTTTTTAAATCAACTGGTGCCAGAAAGTTAAACAGATTTGTAAATCACTACTATTAAAAAAACGTAATCCTTCCAGTACTTTTTAGGGGCTGTATACTAAAGAGAAATCCAAAAAAGTAATGCATTTCCTCTGATGTCATGACCACAGTGCTCTCTGCTGACCTCCTGCTGTCCTCTGCTGTCCAGAGCAGCATATGTTTGCTATGGGGATTTTCTCCTGCTCTGGACAGTTCCTAAAATGGACAGCAGAGAGCACTGTGGTCATGACGTTAGAGGAAATGCATTTCTGTTTGGATTTCTCTTCAGTATACAGCTCCTAAAAAGTACTGGAAGGATTACGATTTTTTTTTATAGAAGTGATTTACAAATCTGTTTAACTTTCTGGCACCAGTTGATAAAAAAAAAAAAAAATAACAACAAAAAAAAAAAAAGTTTTCCACGGGAGTAGCCCTTTACCAGGGGACAAAGTTTGATTGTGGAATAACCTCTTATTCCACAATCAAACAGAGATACTCCGGCAAAAAAAATAAATATATATTTAAAAGCCCAGGCTTTCTGGCCAGTGTTTGGGACATTTAGTTTCGAACGCTGTGTGCACGCTGCGGGGTCGGTCACGCCCCCTCGTGACGTCACACCCCGCCCCCCTCACTGCAAGTCTATAGGAGGGGGCATGGTGGCTGACCCCCGCAGCACACACGCACAGCATTCAGAACTAAATGTTCTGAATGCTGGCCAGTGGAGTACCCCCTTTAAACAAAACAAAACTGTATACACCTCCCTCAGCCCCTAGTTGCCTCCATTATCGCTGCTCCCGGTCTCCACTTTGCTCCAACTCCTAGTGCTGTGGGTCAGTATGTCATATTGTCTGCAGCAGTGACTGGCCTTGGCCAGTGAGTGGCAGTGTAATGAATGGTGAATTGACCATAGTCTTGGTCTCAACTAGAGATGAGCGAACTTACAGTAAATTCGATTCGTCACGAACTTCTCGGCTCGGCAGTTGATGACTTATCCTGCATAAATGAGTTCAGCTTTCAGGTGCTCCGGTGGGCTGGAAAAGATGGATACAGTCCTAGGAAAGAGTCTCCTAGGACTGTATCCACCTTTTCCAGCCCACCGGAGCACCTGAAAGCTGAACTCATTAATGCAGGATAAGTCATCAATTACCGCGCCGAGAAGTTCGTGACAAATCGAATTTACTGTAAGTTCGCTCATCTCTAGTCTCAACCTTTGGCTGTCTGAGCATGCTGGGAGTTGTAGATTTGTAACAGCTGGAGACACACTGGGTATAAAACGCTGCATTAGATGGTTGCCCTAGGCGCGCCTTGTGCTTCAACAAAGCCATGTTCATGGAGGCTACCCAAAATTCTCTACTGTTATATCAGAGCTACTGACTGACAGTATTGATCTGATCAAAGGCATCTGTGCCATTCATTCCTTAGCTAGCTGTACAGTAACTAGGGAGTATAACATGTAATTACGGGGAGATTGGGGAAATAGAATTGAAGTCATTCTTGCCAGCCCCATTGTTTGGGTGCGTTGCGATCAGCCACTTCTCAGCTGTAATGCCCACCCACTGAGATCAGCTCCATCTATACAATATACTAACATATTTATGGCTGTGTCTGAGCTCTATACATTGTAAAAACCTTTTCTCTTCTTCAAATGCCAGGTCTGATTAATGACTGCATAGAGCAATGTGTGTGTACGCTGAACTTTACATTGTCTGTGCTATACAGAGCTGGAGGATGTGTATTTATAGAGGGGTGGAAAGCCTCTATAAATGTTAAGAAACAGCAAATCCTTGATATAATGAATGATATTACAGGGATGGTTGGAGAGAAGCTGATATCCTTTTGCAGACCTGCAGGTTATTAATAGGGCAGAGCTGGAACAAGAGGTAGATAGAGTGGCCTTGGGCACCATTAGGGCAGGGATTGCAATTTGTGGGTTAACAAAATATTCTTCTTGTACAACCAATGGGACACTGTCACCAAGTTGCTTCTATTGCTGCAGGTTCCCATTAGTGCATCAGGGGTTAATGTAATGAATGACTGTCCATCTGACAGCTGTCATGCATAACTTTATGAAAACTCGGCCTTGGGCACTAAGAGAGCCTGGCAGTGTCTGTGGGAGCGATAATGGCGACCTTATAGGTTGTTACCCATCTTTTCAAAATAATGGCATAAAATTTATAAATATTTATACACCCGGAGTAAAATGTTTTAACTCAGTATCGAGGGTTTTTAATTACAAGATTCAGTGATCCCTCAACTTACAATGGCCTCAACTTACAATAGTTTCAACATACAATGGTCTTTTCTGGACCATTGTAAGTTGAAACCAGACTCAACATACAATGTACAGACAGTCCAGATCTGCAAAACATGTCAATGGCCGGAAGAACCAACCAATCAGAATAGACATTTCACTGGTAAAACACCTGTATTACTGAAGCGTATGCACTGACTGATGTCTGGTAGCGCCCCTTACAGTACAGAGAGGTTCTGTATGCTTTACCTGTACTTTACCTGTTCTGTACACTTTACCTGTTCTGTACACTTTACCTGTTCTGTACACTTTACCTGTTCTGTATACTTTACCTGTACCAGGACACCAGGCTCCATGTTACTTTTTTAGGACACTGTGTACTGTACAGGACCCCGAAGAAGCTCCTGTCCTCTACATAGACCATTGTTTCCCAAGCAGGGTGCCCCCAGCTGTTGCAAAACTACAACTCCCAGCATGCCCGGACAGCCTTTGGCTGTCCGGGCATGCTGGGAGTTGTAGTTTTGCAACAGCTGGAGGCTCCCTGCTTGGGAAACACTGACCTAGACAGTGATTTACAGCTCCCAGCAGATCTTTCTTACTTTTATATGTAAGGAATTGCTTTATCTATATTAGTTATCTACTTATTTTTCTTATTTCCTATTTTTGGATGACATTTTGGGCCTTTAGAACCAATTACCAGGTTTCCATAGAGTTCTGGTCTCAACATACAATGGTTTCAACATACAATGGTCATCCTGGAACCGATTAATATTGTAACTTGAGGGACCACTGTAAAGGATAAAATGATATTTTGAGTAACCATCTGTGTGTACATGTAGGAATAATATTTCTTGCAGATGGAGAATGTCAAGGGACAAACTTTAGCATGTGAGACGTAGAGGAAATCAGACTGGACTAAAGGAAGATTCCAGGGAAGCCAAGACTAATAAGAGAAGTAACACAGGGCACGGGCTAATGAGCAGAAATGCGGCATTTCAGGGCACAGTGGGCTCACGAGGGGACCTTCCCTGGAGCGCTTCTCTCCGCTCACAGACATTCTCATTCAATTACGCTGAGACATAGTTTAGTCAAATGATCCTATCACATTGGGACATTTCTTTAGCAGAGTTCTTTATGCTTTGTTTACTATCCGTATCTAAAAGAGGATTTTTGCCTTGTAGACGGCTCATGGTTATGCTTGTTTTTATGTTTGTGTTCTTATTTGAAAGCATTAAATGAGCAATCCCATTTTTACATGTATCACAATTAATTGTATTCACCAATAGACACAATTGTTTATAAAACCTTTAGCAATATTTGCCTGAAAAGATTAAAGAAAATCTGTTTTAAAAAGGGATTTTCCTATCAGGAGTGCATTTTTTTTCAAGTGGAGCCCCCCATCCATCAGCTGATATCAGTAAGGGTAGGTTCACACCACGTTTTTGCAATAGAGTTTTTTATCCGGTTTTTGATATAAAAAAAAGGAAAAAAAACGGCTTCCTCAAAACCTGACTAAACTGTATCAAAACGTGTGTACAAAGTTTTATCTGTATACGGTTGAAAACCGTATACAGTTTGAAAAGTGATGCCCGGTTGCATCAGTTTTTTTAAGGAAAAAAATGTATACGTTTTGAACTTTTCACTCCATTATGAATAAAGTTTCACTTGTTTGATTGAAATTCGTGATGTGAATCCACCCTAAGGAAGCTGCTGACACATACTGTACGTATACAGTGTACTGTATGAATACATGGTCTTGTTTTGTCCCTCTGAGCAAGGGATGTCAACTCTGGCTGACCAGGGGATTCCTAAGGCTGGGTTCACACCACGTTTTTGCAATACAGTTTTTTTTTCAGGTTTTTGATAAAAAAAAAAACGGCTTCCTCAAAACCTGACTAAACTGTATCAAAACAGGTGTACAAAGTTTTATCTGTATACGGTTTGAAAAGTGATGTCCGGTTGCATCCGTTTTTTAAGAAAAAAAACGCATATGTTTTGAACTTTTCACTCCATTATGAATAAAGTTTCACTTGTTTGATTGAAATTCCAAGAAAAAAAACTGTGCAAAGTCAAAAACCGTATGGTAAAAACTGGATGGAACCGTACACACATACAGTTCTGTACGGTTCCCATAAAAAAAAAACATATATACGGGTCAATACGTTTTTTCACCTGGACCAAAAACCGTGGTAGGCCACGGTTTTCTGTCCAGAAAAAAAAAAGTAAAAAACTGTGTGGTGTGAAAAACGGAGACAACCGTATGCAATATGGTGCATACGGCTTTGAATGGAAAGTCTATGGGCACGGTTTTCTGTACAGTTGCATACGTTTTTTTTTTTTTGTTTGTTTTTATTTAAACCTTATCCAAAAACTGTATAGAAAATTGTGGTGTGAACCCACCCTAAGCAGGAGACTTCATCTATCATGTCATTGTGGCCTAAAAGGTTGTCCTTTTGGGTTAATAGCAAAAGTTAACATCTCAATCTGATACATGGAAAGGGGCTCAATCAAGTTTTAAAATGAAACTTTTGTAAAGGTCATAATTCCCTTAGGATGGTTTCATACAAAGCATTGTTTGGAAACATGCCAGTGTAGTTTTTTTGTCAGCTAAATCCAAGAATGGTTAAATATGGAATAGTTCAAGGGAAAGACTTCTCAGGATGAGGCAGCATTGAATCGGCGCTGACCAGGTCAAGTACGAGCGAAGAGGTAAAAATAGGAAGTGGTTTATTGGGATAAAATGTGATGCGTTTCATCGCGCTTTAACGGTTTCATCAGGCAAGATGCATTTTGTCCCCATAAGCCACTTCCTATTTTTACCTCATCGCTCGTACTTGACCTGGTCAGCACCGATTCAATCCTGCCTCATCCCGAGAAGTCTTTCCCTTGAACTATTCCATATTTAACCATTCTTGGATTTAGCTGACAAAAAAACTACACTGGCATGTTTCCATACAATGCTTTGTTTGAAACCATCCTAAGGGAATTATGACCTTTACAAAAGTTTCCCTTGAAGTGTTCGCGTTGTCAGTAGGGCTGCAGTCGGCACCCGCTCACCTCATCCACGCATACCATTGTTGTGAGTCCACAAGACCACCTGCAGTAAGGACCCACATATTTCCTTTGTGTGGATCGCTCGCCGGTGGTAATACACTATGGAGCGCTCTTCCATTCATTTATAAATATGGAATAGGAAACTATAAAGAAAGGAGTTATGCAAATTTTGGGTGGGGCTTTATTAAAATTAAAATTGAAAATGAATGATCAGGGGACATCAAGTGGCCTTGTATGAGCTGTATTCAACAGCACTTACTAATATCCATTACAGCAAGCCCCATTAACAGTAGATAGGAACTGTCCCATGGACATGAATGGAAAAGGTTTCTGGGCATGTGCTGTGACCTTTTAGAGAGGTCATTCCACAGGGAGGGGAATTTTGCCTTGGGAAAGAAGCCTCACTAAATAGGACATATGCATATGGGTTGCCTCATGGAACAGGACAACCCTTCAGTAAGGGTTAGATTAGATTGCATAGCTTTTTTTTTATCTGCTTCATTATTGGAGAAGAAGAATGTAAAAAAGCGGAAATGATCAGCTGCACAGCGGAGATTGATGTTAATGGGTTACATCTGGTTTTTGGCATGGTGTCCATTTTATTGGACAAAATAATACTGCATGCTGCGCTATATTTTTCTGATATTTTAGATGGAACCTGTGATGAAGGTACCTATTGGATCCTCCACCACAGATGTGACCCAAGTCTTACTCAATGTTGTCATGTGGTTTGAAAAGCATCTACACTTACTAGTGCAGCCATTTAAAGAGCACCTCTATTCATGTTTCTGGCAGCAGGATATGTCCAAAAATATCAGGGCCGCTTCTGACTTGCGTGCAGACTATCTCGATCTGGAGATGGAGTTGCCAGAAGTCACATAGACTTGTATGGGACTTCCAGCACCTCTATCTCCAGATTACGATAGTCTGCAAGGAAGCCATGGGATCAGAAGCGGCCCCGATATTTTCTGACATATCCTGCTGCCGGGAGCACTAGTAGGGGTACTCTTTACAATTTTGTTATTGATGGTCCATATCAAAGTGACCACCTCCATTGTTTTTAGTAGATAATGTAGAAGGTTGTGTTAACCATGACTGACCCATTCTTCTCTCTTATCTTTGTCTTCATGTATTCGCAGTGGGTTGAATACAGTAGATAGATAGATAGATAGATAGATAGATAGACAGATAGATATTTTCTTTATAACTGAATGTTAGAAGAAATATAAAAGATATAGGAAGAGGCGGACTATAAAGTCTGGTGTGTCCGTATAAACCTCCACCACACAGGTTGAATCTCCTAGCAGATCTATTAGCGCCCATCCCCCTCCAACTATTCCTCTCCTGCGATTATACATAATTATGGATGAGATAGTTGTAAAGCTTTGCATATAGCTATAAATCTTATGGCTGTTTAAGAGTTATAATGACTTTTTTTTAGTAAATTCTTCTGCAGTTCCCTTAGTGTTACAGGAGTGTACGAGTGTCCTTGTCAGCAGAGTCTTGACAGCCACAAATCATTTCTTCGCCCATCCTGCCAAACTGAAGGTTTTTCTCTGAGTTTCAGAAGTGAAATGTTGCAAGGACCATGCAGATCTAGTTCAGTGCCAGGAAACCCAGTGTCTCTCAAACTCTAATATACTTTTAATATTTAGGTTTTCATATTTGACAATATTATATTGGTAAAAGCTCTCCCTAATGCCTTCCCCAGTTCATTCCCCTTGTGCCCTTATGTAGTGCCTATGAGGAGAATGGGTGGAGCAGTCCCTCAGGCAAAGTCTTTAGTCTGGTTACAGATTGCTTTGTGGCTGGCTAACCTTGTATGTCCCCCATAGACCCCTGTAACCTTTACAAATAGGGGTCCATCACAAGTATAGGTAGTCTTTTCCTCCGGGATATACTTTGGTAAGGTGTCGGGGCAGGGTGGTGTGTACTAGTGATGGTGTGCAATAGATTCAATACAGACATGTAGATGACTTGCGAAACAGGAGTTATCTTTACTGAAAGTCCACTGTGTACAGCCAGACAACATATACTCCTTTACAGCACAGGGCAGTGACGTTTTTTTAGATGGATGTTTGGAATTTGGTCACAGTTTACTTTTTGGTTGCTTTATTAGCAGTAATACTAACAAAGTCTCTGACTATGCTTTTAGTTTTTTTAGTGTTGGTACTGGAGATGGATGCTGAGGAAAGCCTACACTGATTGGCTGTATGTGGTGAATATATACTTGTACTCCTGGTTACTGGTATTACGATTCCTCAAAGTAGGGTGTAAGGTATAAATGATTGTGATGTGTAAGCAACAAAGGATTGTCAGGATAGTAGATGAATGCCCGCTTAACTAAGGCTGCTTCCACACTATAAAATTCATCCGTTTTAAAGATCTGTTTGATGTTCTGTTATGAAAACTCTGAAAATTGTCCATCAAACGGCCATTAGAAAATCCCATTATAGTCTATGGGATTTTTACATTATCCGTTTTAAAGGGGTATTCCGGGCAAAAACATTTTATCCCCATTTTAATGCCCAGAATATCCCTTTAACCTGTTATAGCACGTTATTAATAACAGACGTTATTTTGTGATGGGAGAATGAACGGAAGAAATAGTGCATGCATCCCGTTACTATCTTCCTATAATGGGGTTTTTTAACGGCCGATTTTCATAGATTTCATAACGGAACATCAAAAGGATCTTTAAAATGGAAGAATTTTATAGTGCAAAAGCAGCCAAAGACTTGAGACGGTTTGTGAGTAAACCCTCTAGACGCCAGACAGTGCTGCGATTACCATGACAACCCAAAACGGACTCAGGTTGGGCTTTAGCAACTAGAACTGGATGTAGCTCGGCAGAGCCAGGGCTTAGCTGAATTGTTTCATAGCAGGCTTTGCTAGATGAAGAAACTGAACTAGGCCTAAACCTCTCCTCACATGGCCTAGCAGGATAAAGTCTGACTAGATGCTTATACTTCTCTTGCCACACTAGCTTTAACTGATTTTACTCCTCAGGGGAAGCAGGGTTGGTAGATTCCTCCCTTAGTTCATTCCTACTGCTTCTATTTGAATCTAGTCTGAGGGAAGGTCATATGACCAAAACTCCATGCATCCACTATACATAATCCAACAGTAATAAAATATTAAAGGGGTATTCCAGGCCAAAACTTTTTTTTTTATATATCAACTGGCTCCGGAAAGTTAAACAGATTTGTAAATTACTTCTATTAAAAAATCTTAATCCTTCCAATAGTTATTAGTTTCTGAAGTTGAGTTGTTGTTTTCTGTCTAACTGCTCTCTGATGACTCACGTCCCGGGAGCTGTGCAGTTCCTATGGGGATATTCTCCCATCATGCACAGCTCCCGGGACGTGACATCATCATTGAGCAGTTAGACAGAAAACTTCAGAAGCTAATAACTATTGGAAGGATTAAGATTTTTTAATAGAAGTAATTTACAAATCTGTTTAACTTTCCGGAGCCAGTTGAGATATATATATATATATATATATATATATATATATATATAATATAAAAAAAGGTTTTGCCTGGAATACCCCTTTAACCCTTACACTTCCCAAATACAGTGTATCTAGAGATGGCAGTGTGGCAGAAAAAAATAGCAAGTTATACATGTGAGAATCCCAGGAGAAAGCTTTAGATACCTGGGAAGACACCCCTACAGCCACATGAACCACAGGAGCTGGGAGATTGTACTGGGACACTGCATTTGGTGATGTACTGAGAAGGCTACACTATGACCCTTAGCAGGCCCTATGTTTGTGGAGACATTCAAGAATTTGTAGTTTTACCACTGCTTGAGAGTAACAGACTGAAAACCATTGATCTCCATATACTAATATTGTTTGTACCATAACAAAAAGTGGCAGAAATCTTAGTCTGGAGTATCTAGTCTGGAGTATCTTTTCTTAGAACTCTGCATTGTAGTGTTACTCTGTTATTCTTCCTGGAAATGCATGTGTAAATTGACAAGTAGGTTTTACCATTCTCCTTGTTATTAGGATGTGTCCCTACATACTCTGACACTGTCCATTCAGCCCTGACCGTGTCAAGCTCTTTAGAGACTCACCCAATGACTGTGTTCCCCTAGATTCTAATGTTGGGAAAACTGTATTGTGATTTGAAATACAGGGGTCCCTCAAGTTACAATATTAATTGGTTCTGGGACGACCATTGTATGTTGAAACCATCGTATGTTGAGACCATAACTCTGGAAACCTGATAATTGGTTCTGAAGCCACCAAAATGTCATCCAAAAATAGGAAAAAGTGAGGATTAAAGATAAATAAGTAGATAACTAATATAGATAAAGCAAATCCTTACATATAAAAGTAAGAAAGATCTGCTGGGAGCTGTAATCACTGTCTATGTTAGTGTTTCCCAAAGAGGGTGCCTCCAGCTGTTGCAAAACTACAACTACCAGCATGCCCGGACAGCCGAAGGCTGTCCAGGCATGCTGGGAGTTTTAGATTTGCAACAGCTGGAGGCACTCTCTTTGGGAAACACTGTAGAGGACAGAAGCTTCTTCAGGGTCCTGTACAGAACACGCAATGTCCTAAAAATAGTAAAATGGAGCCGCCCTCACCTGGTGTCCAAAGCTGCAGTTAACCCTGGCCCAGGTAAAGAGTACAGAACATGTAATACCCCCTGTACTGTAGGGGGGCGCTACCAGACACCAGTCAGTGCATGCACTTTAGGAATACGGGGTTTTACCAGTGAAATGCCCATTCTGATTGGCCAGTTCTTCCAGCCATTGACACGTTTCGCAGATTCCATAGCATTGTATGTTGAGTCTGATTTCAAGTTACAATGGTCCAGAAAAGACCATTGTATGTTGAGGCCATTGTATGTTGAGGCCAAGTTGAGGGATCAATGTTGTGAAAACTGTAAGACAGGAGATATAACTTTAAGCAGGAATGACAGCAGAAGCTTGGTGAGTCTGATTCCATCATTGACTCTTATTTCCATTAAACAATACCTTAATAGATCAGCTGGATAGATCAATAACACACATTCCCAGCCTGTGATGGTGATCCTATAGCAGCTCGTCAGCCTGGCAATGGGTTAAAGCTCAGATGGCAGAGAATGTTGTTTGCCATCTGCCGGAATGTAAAAAGGATCTTTTAAATATTAACTTGACAAGATTACATTTGTCAGGCACTATAGAAACCCTATCTCTCCCTCTCCCTCCTCTCTCTCTTTCTCTGCAGACTTTAACCCATTTCAGGCTTCTGGTCACAGGCTGCGCTATAGATCATATTTATGTGTGGTGGCGGAATTGGGATGAAGCCTTGTGGGGTGTAGGGTAGTTAGGGTGTTGCTGTTCAGGATGGTTAAGGGCGCTGTTAACCCTTGTCACTCGTGACACCAGGGTGAGGGTTAAATGCTGTATTCTTGATAGGCCTATTGCCACCTTTCCCAAGAGCAATAGGTGATGCAGAAATAAAGGATTGTCCACAACCGCTGTTAACTGAAAACTTGCAGGAACTTTTACTGAAGAATTTCTGTACATGCAGCCATTGTAACAGTCCAGATAAGAGTCTCTACAGATATAGCTGAGCAGCGATTGACAGTTGGTTGGGATCAGATAAGCTCAATTTAGCTTCTCAGGGATTGTATAGCAGAGATCCGCTGGATTTAAGGGTGCATTTAGGTCCAGTGATCTTACGGTGAGTAGCGGGGAATTGCTTAGTCTATCCGCTATGTTAGAGGCCTAGGCTGCAAGGCTTTGGCCTAGTAAATCATCTTATAAGCTGCGGAGGT
The DNA here is from genome assembly GCF_029499605.1 of Hyla sarda. Taxonomy (NCBI): domain Eukaryota; kingdom Metazoa; phylum Chordata; class Amphibia; order Anura; family Hylidae; genus Hyla; species Hyla sarda. The sequence goes on along the minus strand of NC_079194.1, from coordinate 102,335,497 downwards.
CCTACCTCTTCCAGAGTCAGCAACCCAAGAGAGGGATCAAGATGGCGCAAGTCCCTTATATGGGCAGGGGCTGGCCGTTTTGGATTGGTCCATAACAACTGTCACTCACTGTTAAAGTGCATTGTGGGTGAACACGTCACGGGGACCTCCAAAGGTCCAGTAGCAAAACCATAGAGTTCTAACCTAATCACGTGACCCGCAGGTCCTGCTACGCTGAATAGGTAGGCAATTAAATATATACATTTTTATATACTTATACTTATATTGATAAGAACTTCCATACAGTTATGGACTAACTGAGGGGTGACAAGTGGATAACTACAGAAGAGGGACCCCGACGTCCTAGGGACTCTGACTATGGGGACCTCTATAAAGGTAACGTATACAATACGGTACAGGGACACCACATATGTAACTCTGAAATTTTATAATCTGATTTGGCAATATCAGACACATCCCATTGAGTAGAATAGTGCATTTGGGGAAAGAAAAGCAGATCCTTTTTTTTATTTCTAATTTTAAACAACCTCATGGTTCCTAGAAGCAGACCCTGTATAACAAAACTACATAGACTAGTGTATTATAGACCCATGTATGTAGTAGCCGATTTGTTCAAGGATCACTTCTTCGGGCTGTCACTTCATTCATATTCTTTGGCGAGGTTACAGAAAGAGCTTAGCAGTAGTCTTTTCATAAGGAGGACTACCCAAAGCATTTAAAACTACAATTCAGTAAATGCTTAACAAGTTTAATAGTAGTACACAATGACAAATGTCGTCAAGTGTACTAGAGAAGGTCACCTGTCTGGACCCCCTACTTTTAGCTAGGCACTGTAACTAGAGGACTGCAAGGCCATATATTAGATAAGATAATTATGTTTGTAGTGCTATGAATGTCATGTGCTATGGGGATGTTGTCTTCTTAATAAGAACCCTGCCATCAGCTGCTAGAAGAACTCTATTTACAAAATGTGGCTCTCCAAATTGGATCACCCCCTTTTAAAGGGGTTGTCTAGACACATGATGATTTTATTTTATGGCTGAAGGCACAATGGCACAATAAATATAAAAAAAAGAAGTGATACTTGCCACCTGTGTCCCCCACTGCTGCTGTTCTGCTGGTCACCACTCACTGCAGTCTCTTTCTAGTTTAGAGCAGTATCATCAAGAAGTGCCCACTCAGCCAATCACTGGCCACAGTGGTCTTTCTTCTCAGTAAGTAGTTGGCTAATCAGGCACTTCTTGCAGAGATGTCTCAACACAGAACTAGGAAGAAGCTATGAACGGGGATCGGGTGAAGGTGGAACGGCAGCTGCAGGTGAATCAGGGGAGGTAAGTAGCACTACTTTTTTATTTTAATGGTGCCCCTAGCCGTATATGAAAGATATGTTCTGAGAATTTTTTTTTTTATCAACTGGTGCCAGAAAGTTAAACAGATTTGTAAATTACTTCTATTTAAAAATCTTAACCCTTCCAGTACTTATCAGCTGCTGTATGTTCCACAGGAAGTTCTTTTCTTTATAAATTTATTTTCTGTCTGACTTCAGTGCTCTCTGCTGACACCATTGTCTGTCTCAGACTCTGTGGAAATAAAAAAGAAAGGACCGACGGACGGCGCCTCGTGTATTACCCTAAGGCAATCAGTTGGGATTAGGGGGCAACCGGGCGGAGCTTATAGATGGCTGCTCACCTTAGAATGATAGTAAGTGTGCATATAACCCACGATGAAATTGGGGTACCAATAGGAAGGCATTATGTGTAGTAAAAGACCCCCCCCCCCCCTGCACCCCATCCTCAGTCTCCTCAATATTACCCAGGTAGAGAGTGTTGTATAAAGATATGTATACATTATATAGATAAATAGTATATAAAAACAACTTAGTATATAGAAAATGGGATAAAATGTAAAAAGTATAATAGTAATAAAAATTATATATAATATATATAATGCCCAAATAAAACCATATGGGCCAGTGAAATGATTACAGGGAATCCCTATTATTATGCTTTTTACATTTTATCCCGTTTTCTATATACTGTTATTTTTAATACACATATATATTCCTTTTACCAATATCTTTTTCATTATTCTTATACTATTTATGTTTTATCCTGAAACTTCTGATACACCTCTACATATGTTACCGGAGCAATCTGTCACACTGGCACTACACATATATATATATATACTATCCCGGCTACCCAGACCTATGCTAGTGGTTCACGTTACTCGCTAGATTCTAGCTGCCATATACCCGCCCCCTATATCCCTATGACGTGCTTTATAGGACCACGTTGTGCATCGGCAATTTAGCCATACCACGTCCAGAGCATGGAGGCGCTACCAGGAGACGGGCCAGTACATTAGGAGATGTGGAGGAGGCTGTAGGAGGGCAACAACCCAGCAGCAGGACCGCTACCTCCGCCTTTGTGCTTAGGTTAATTAACCATTTCACATCCGGGTCAAAAGTGCAATAATACTTTTATGGCAGATGTTTAATATATTATCATTACTTTTAACCCTTTTTGTGTTTTTTAAATTGTGTATTTGCACTTCGCTTTTTATGTACTGCATTTTTATGATATTTTAAACTTATTCGCACAGAAAGGGGATAGTCCCGCCCCCCTCATTTGGTGGTCTTTTTTCAGGTATAAAATGACCGCTATTGTTATAACATGTTACATCTGCAATTGAGAAAGGGTACGCAGTGACCCGAAACGCGTCTTGCCTCTGATGTGCCTGTAAAACTGTCTTTGACTAATAAATATGGTTTTACTTGAATAAGAACTGAACATTGCCCTCATTGGAACAGCGCCAATTTTGGAGTTTCTTTTTTTGCTTTCTGAATTTGTGCAAGGAGGAGCAGGAGGAGCACTGCTAGAGCCTTGCAAAATGACCTCCAGCAGGCCACAAATGTACATGTGTCCACTCAAACGGTCAGAAACAGACTCAATGAGGGTGGGAAGAGGGCCCGACATCCACAGGTGGGGGTTGTGCTTCCAGCCCAACACCGTGCACATCTGGGACACCATGTCTCGCTCCATCCACCAACGCCACGTTGCGCCACAGACTGTCCAGGAGTTGGCGGATGCTTTAGTCCAGGTCTGGGAGGTCACCTCCTCAGGAGCATACCCAGGCATTGTAGGAAGGTCATACGGGTACGTGGAGGCCACACACACTACTGAGCCTCATTTTGACTTGTTTTAAGGACATTATATCAAAGTTGGATCAGCCTGTAGTGTGGTTTTCCACTTTGATTTTGAGTGTGACTCCATATCCAGACCTCCATGGGTTGATACATTTGATTTCCATTGACAATTTCTGTGTGATTTTGTTGTCAGCACATTCAACTATGTAAAGACGAAAGTATTTCATACGATTAGTTCATTCATTCAGATCTAGGATGGGTTATCTTAGTGTTCCCTTTATTTTTCTGAGCAGTGTATATTAGATAGAAATGCTGTGTACACAAGATTAATAGAACCAGGTAGTCTACAGTGGTCAAGGGTTTGGCCACATTTTTAGACCTAGTTTACTGGAGAGCCTATGATGCTTGACCACGACAATGAACATAGATGTTCTGGTCATGAACAGAGTTTGGCTGGATAGTTTATTCTGTATTTTGATCCTTTTGTAAAGTAGGTGGAAGCTTCGTGTGTGCGAACACTGGGCAAATATCTTGAATAATATACAATAAGAACCTTTTACATTCTTGGCCAAGAAAAACAACAAAAAAAAGAACATTCCGAGATCTCTATGCCTTGAGTGTTATAGCGTCACTGAAACTGGCTTAGTGACATTGTTTATATCTGTCACAGGTCTCACACTCTTACTGATACTAGACATACCAGCTCGGGGACTATAGTTTCCTTAACCAGAGGCCAGCATTATATTCCACTCCAATGTAAACAGCGGTGCCATGCACAAGGATTTGCATATGTGGTTTGTTACTCTACTGTGTTCCTTCCAAGCAGAATAACCTCTTCAGTGCCAGGAATATCAGAAGTTATGAGGAAATTATTCTAGGCTAAGCATTCCCAAACAACCATTGCATTGTTTCAGAAGTATTTGGTTAGGTTTATAATAAAGAATAAAGTCGCAAAATTAGCAGGTAGAGGTTAGCAGGAAGTCAGTAACAAATTATGAAATGCCAAACCCACGTGGTATTTTTTTTTTCTCTTTTTGATGGTGTTTTTTTTCACTCTTTAGTGGCGTCTTTAGGCTCAGTAACAGTCTTCCTAAATGAGAGCATGCTCTTGGTATGGCATTTTTGTGTTATTTTGCAAAACAAATTTTGGTAAAAAATAAATAAATAAACATTCTATCTAGGTTTAAATTGGCATAAAAATGAAGGAAAAAAAACAACAACATCCCAATAGTGACCAGTCCCAGACGAGCAGCACTTTCTTATTTGATTTTGCTATGCAGGAGGTGCCCTCTCAGCCATTCATTACCTGTAGTGATTGGCCGAGCTGGCAATTCTGCGCATAGAAATGAAAACTAGGTGCTGTTACACTGGGAATGGGCATTGTTGGGACGGATGTAGTGGGAGGGAGTGGTGGTATTTTAAAGGTATAATTTGTTTGTTTGTTTGATTTCATTCTGAAGAAAAAAATTTTTTTTAGCAAAGCTGGACAACCTCTTTTTATCATCTCTGAATTTTTAGAACTGAAAACGGCTTTAGTTTTGAATGTTGGAAATTATGCATAATTCACATAATTGCGCTATTCTTATACATTTCCATAAGAACGTTCTCTCAAAAAAAAATATTTTATACGTGATCCATTCACCATTATTTTCATTAGGGGTTAAGAAAGAATGCAGGATTCCCATCTGTCTGTATCAAAGCCATAGTCAACATAGTGGTATCCATTTACTCTATCCACACCATTTATTCTCACTTGTATCACTGCCATATCCTCAGTGTTTACCACAAATCATATTTCCTGCCACATCCTACAATCTTATACCTCAGCAGGCTTACCACTATACTCCTAACATTCCCACACCATCCGGCTGCCCCGTCCACACTATAATCTTCTGCTATTACACAAACCTGATTGGGTCTTATTAACCGTTTCTTGAGTATAATGGAAAAAGACAGCACTTATACCACAAGTTGGTGAATTCTGGGACACTGCTGCTATGCAATACTAAAGACTCAGACACGGACCACAGAATATTATTTTGATTCATTGATTTTTAAAGGGATTGTGCAGTGAAAAGTAACTTTTCCCCTATATATAGGATAGGGGATAAGTGTCTGATCACTGGGGGTCTGACCACTGGGACCTCCCTGCAATCTCCTGATCGGGCCCCAGTTCTCTTAGAGGGGCTCATTCTGGAAACGGCACATGCTCCATGCTGCCCAAGCACAGCACTTCAGTCTCTTTGGCGCTCCCATAGAGAATGAATGTGTGATGGTCCAGTACAGGAGGTGTTACCCCATACCCTTGCTGCCCTGTCCGGCAGCCTCCCTTCAGTGTCCCCTTGGCCCCTTGTGCTTGTTTCCCCCTGTATATATGTTTTGCTTTGTATTATAATATATAATGTGTTGTTACTTTAAGAAATGTGTTTGTTACCCAGGAGGTACTGGTGACCAGGTGATCCCCAGGGTGACCTATGGGCTCCCTGCTAGTCTCCCCATCTAAGCCCTGGGTGGAGCTAGCCTCACTCTCTTGGAGCTTAGGGCTCTTGTTGCGGAGTTCCAGTGCAGTCAAGTAGAGTCTAGGTGTGTGTCCAGAGTCATTGGAGGCCTCAAGTCAAGTCTGCAGCCACAGTCAATTGCAAGTAATCTACAGTCATAGCTTTGTCAGTCGTCAATCAAGTCAGTCCCTGTCAGCAACTGTCAAGTCAGCGTGGCCTGCATTAAATTGTCCAGTCCTACTACAAGTCCCAGCAAGCCCTTAAGGTCTCTGCATCACTGGTCATCTCCGTGGACCCTGGATGAACTGTATAGACTTTACCATCTGTCTACCCTCAGTAAAGCTACCGTTGTCCATAACTTGGCGTCAGAGTCATTATTACCCCCGTGCCTAGCCCAGGATTCAGCGATAAACCATGCCCTGGCGTCACGAATACAAGGGGTTAATGCCATCTGCCCCCAGGGTAATTCCATCTGCCGTGCATCACACCCCGTTACCACAAAAGGAGCGTGTGCCGTCCCCTGCACATACTTCTCTGAGAGACTTGGGACCTGTCCAGGAGATCGCAGGGGTTCTGATCACATGGATAGGGGATAAGTTACTTTTTGCTGCACAACCCTTTTAATATAATTTTATGGTGAATGGACAATTTTTTATTTTTTCCTGAACAAAACATCACAAAAAATGCCCTGAAATTTTTCACTCCCAAGATGCAGTTTTGCAAAAAAAAAAAAAAAAGAAAAAACAAAGGTGAGTGAAAAAAACGCCAAAAAAAAATAAATAAATAAAAACCAGTGGGTTTGGTGTATCATAAGTTTCTATTGACTTTCAGCTAACATCTGCCTTCACCATTTCTTCACCATTTTTTGTGCGTTTTTTTTCTAAAGGAAAAAAAAAATAAAATACACACAGCAGTGTTTTTGGGAGACTGCCACTGCAGTTTTTAAGCCAAAGCCAAAGAAGTCCTTCCTATATTTCTCATTCCTTTTGAATACGCTCTTCGTTTTGGCCCAAAAACTACAGTGGCAGTTCTTATAGGAAACACCTTTTACTTTCTCTTTGAACTAATTGAAAAAACATTTGTGGGGAAATTTATGAAACCTTCTGCAAATGAACAGTGGTGCAGTTGCAACCAATCAGATTGTTTCTTTAATTTCTAAAAAAAAGAAGGCTTCTGAAAAATGAAAGCTGGAATCTGATTGGTTGTTATGGGCAACTGCGCCACTGATCCTTTGCCCTTTTAACTGTTTCTTCATCCCTAAACGCAAAATTAGCACAATATATAAACTGTATGTAACTACATTACAATATATAACTATTAAAGGAGAAATCCAGCAAACAATAACTTATCCACAGGATAGGGGATAAGTAGCTGATTGCATGGGTTTGACCGCTGGGACCCTCCACGATCTCCGGAACAGGACCCGGGGGTCAGTGAGCGTATGCTGCAGACGGCACGAAAAGACCCAAGTATAGTACTCAGGCATCATTGGCGCTCCCATAGAAATGAATGGAGCACGTGCCGTCTACTGGTAGATGACACACACTCCCCACTGAGAGAGTCGGGGCCTCGTCCTGGAGATCGTGGAGGTCCCAGCAGTTGAACCCCCCCACGATTAACTACTTATCCCCTATCCTGTGAATAGGGGATACGTTAATATTTGCTGGAGTTCTCCTATAAAGGGGTACTCCGCCTCTAGACATCTTATCCCCTATACTTTGGATAGGGGATAAGATGTCTAGGGGCAGAGTACCCCTGTAAGGCTGTGTATCAACTTATCTTTTTGGACAAAAAAAAAGGAAAAAAATAAATAAAATAAAAGCAACAAAACAAAAAACAATGCCAACTTTGTCGCATGGCTTTGTTGGGATATCTTTAACGCCAAACCCACTTGGCATTTTTGCTTTTGACTTTTTTTTTTTTTTACTATTCACTGGTGCTTTTTGGCTCAGTAGCAGTTATAAAAAAAATGCCAAGAAAAATGTAATGTGGATTTAGCTTTGGCTCTTTTTCACCTATCTTGGGGGGGTTTGGGGGTATCTTGTGAAAAAATAAATATATGTGTGCATGGAAACATAGCCTAATGGGGTTGTCTGACAAGAGATGTCGAAATTCATGCATTTCTGAATTTCTGATCCAGGCCAATACCTATCTTCCACCCCTAATTTTCCGTATCCCCAGGACTACTCCCCGAAAATAAACCCTACCCCGAAAGTAAGCCCTAGCAGGATTATGGGGTGGGCTGCAATATAAGCCCTACCCCGAAAAGAAGACCTAGGTCAGGGGTAATCAACTGGTGGACCGCGGTCCAGATCCGGACCGTGGCCGCCAGTAATGCCCGCAGATCCGACCCCCCCGCCCCTGGCCACCCCCTTTGGCTGGTCCCGCGGCAAGTTACCTTAATTGAGCCGGGGCAGGGACGCTGTCACTTTAAAACGTCGGCGCGTATGAACGGCCGACGTCACGGACGTGTCCCTGCCCCCGGCTGCTAAGCAACAGAAGGAGGTCCCACCGCTGCCGAGAGCTGCAGCTTCCGTACGGTATGAAGGTGTAAGGTACTGTAGTTTATTATTATGGCAGAGGGGTGGGGGGGGGGCGCTGTAGCAGTGTGGAGGATGGGGGGCTGTAGTAGTGTGGAGGATGGGGGGCTGTGGGAGGATGGGGGGCTGTAGCAGTGTGGAAGATGGGGATGGGGTGCGGCATCCTCCACACTTCTACAGCCCCCCATCCTCCCACAGCCCCCCATCCTCCACACTTCTACAGCCCCCCATCCTCCACACTGCTACAGTCCCCCATAACTAAATTAGTGTGTTTTTTTTGGGACTAAAATTAGTATAAGACCCGGTCTTATTTTCGTAGAAACACGGTAGCAGTCACATGGGCCGATTAGATATAACTGTGACTGATTTCAAGGAGTTTAGTCTTGGATACTGAATTTTTATCCACTGTTTCCCTAGAAATTACATTTTGGACGTCAAAAAAATGGAAAGTTTGGATTAGAAACGGTAGGAAGCGGTGCCAGACCTTAAATTCTGTTACCTTACAGGAAGCTGAGTGTTTAGCATCTTGAGATCCATCATTCTAATGATATATTCATGTATTTATACAGTCAGGAAAATACAGATGAATTTCAATCATGATGCTAATTTGTATTATAAATATCTACCGAGATACAAGATGCAAATTGAGCGAGAATTTAGCACCTGACCATTAAAGCATGCTGACATCTTAATTTCTGTGTCTTGATGCGTTTTCTAAACTATTTTAACCTGTTCCTGCCAAAAGCATAATGTAATGGACTGGGGAGAATCTATTTTTTCCCTCATCATTTGGTTATCTAATATTTGACTTAACTGTATTATGGATCCAATCCAGTATCAAGTAGTACAGAACAATAATGGTGGTAATGTAATTCTACGGCAGTTTCCGGACGTCAGCATGACGTTGGTTTCTATGTACTTTGCTGCAACATGGAAAGAAATTCTATCCTGCTTTATCTGATGCTGTATGGTCACCGGTTATCCACTATATAAGTCAATGTGCAATAAAAAAAAAGTAGCTTCTATTTGTGCGGATCTATGCAAAAATCTCTGTGTGGCTTCCACTTTTGTTCCCCAAATTACAAGCATTGAGGCCTGGTCAGCCATCCGGAAGCATTTTGGAACTCATACTGTACTTAAAGTTGCAATTTTACAAGTATAGTTTACATTTCTTCACAAAGTCGCATACATACGGCTTTAAAGGGGGGATTAGAAAAGCATGGCCGCTTTCTCTCCACAAACAGTGCCATATCTGCCCTGGTATTACAGCTTAGCTAGTTAAAACAAATGGGTCTGGGCTGCAGTACAGCTGACAACCTGTAGACAAGTGTGGCACTGTTTTTCTTTTTCCTGCTGACCCATTTTAAAGGTGACCCCCTGACTATTTAGGCCTCATTTTTATTTTTGGAACAATCCTTGGAGTGTGCCTCTATTTGAGTGGTTCCCAAACTGTGGCCCTCGAGATGTTGCAAAACTACAACTCCCAGCATGCCCGGACAGACACCCCATTTTAATGATGACCATCCAGTCTATTTAGGCCTCATTCTTTTTATTTTTGGAACAAGCCTTGGAGTGCCCCTCTATTCGAGTGCTCTCTAGCCAATGGCTATCGGAACATGCTGGGAGTTGTAGTTTTGCAACATCTGGAGGGACACAGTTTGGAGACCACTGCTCTATTCTTACAGAATTTTCGAAGTATGCAGTGAAGACCGATTAGGAGCGGAGCATGTTCATTTTGACTCCACCTCCTAGTGGCGTGGAGTCTCTGGTCCCGTGATGCATGCACCGACTAGGCGCTCACGTGACCAGCGACAATGAATATTGAGGGGGCCCGCCTCCAGAGCGCAATTCACAGAAGATAGAAACTGATCTTCGGTGGGACATCTCTTCAGACCTAGGGTATGGATTTTAGTCAGTAAACCTTCATGGGACTCACCCACAATATAACCCAGTGTATTGGGTTTAGTGTGTGAACAGGATGACTGTTTTTCTTTAAGTAAATAGAACTAAGCTGCAATACCAGACATAGCCTGCAGACTAGCGTGGTGCTGTTTCTTAGAAGTATTTTAATTAGTACACATGGTAAATTTGTAATTGTATTATCTATTGTTGTGTATTATTTTGAATTAATAAAATCTCCTAGAAAACCAGGCTTATAGCCATGTACACTGCTCCAAGTCAATGACACTTCTGTGAAATCACACTGTCTACTCAGGAAGCAAAAATGATTGACAATCATTTTCACATGCTGTTGTGAAAATGGAACAGACAGCAGGTGGAAATTATAGGCAATTAGCAAGACACCCCCAATAAAGGAGTGGTTCTGCAGGTGGTGGCCACAGTTCATATGCTTCCTGGCTGATGGTGTTTGTCACTTTTGAATGCTGGCGGTGCTTTCACTCTAGTGGTAGCATGAGACAGAGTCTACAACCCACACAAGTGGCTCAAGTAGTGCAGCTCATCTAGGATGGCACATCAATGCGAGCTGTGGCAAGAAGGTTTTCTGTATCTGTCAGCGTAGTGTCCAGAGCATGGAGGCGCTACCAGGAGACAGAGCAGTATATCAGGAGATGTGGAGGAGGCCGTAGGAGGGCAACAACCCAGCAGCAGGACCGCTACCTCCGTCTTTATGCAAGGAGAAGTAGGAGGAGCACGGCCAGAGCCTTGCAAAATGACCTCCAGCAGGCCACAAAATGTGCATGTGTCCACTCAAACGGTCAGAAACAGACTCCATGAGGGTGGTATGAGAGACCGACGTCCACAGGTGGGGGTTGTGCTTACAGCCCAACACCGTGCAGAATGTTTGGCATTTGCCAGAGAACACCAAGATTGACAAATTTGCCACTGGCGCCCTGTGCTCTTCATAGATGAAAGCAGGTTCATACTGAGCACGTGTGACAGATGTGACAGTCTGGAGACGCAGTGGAGAACATTCTGCTGCCTGCAACATCCTCCATTATGACCAGTTTGGTGGTGGGTTAGTAATGGTGTGGGATGGCATTTCTTTGGGGGGCTGCACAGTCCTCCATGTGCTTACTATAGGTAGCCTAACTGCCATGAGGTACCGAGATGAGATCCTCAGACCCCTTGTGAGACCATATGCTGGTTCGGTTGGCCCTGGGTTCCTCCTAATGCAAGACAATGCTAGACCTCATGTGGCCGGAGTGTGTGGCATTGATGCTATGGACTGGCCGCCCGTTCCCCAGACCTGAATCCGATTGAGCACATCTGGGACATCATGTCTCGCTCCATCCACCAGTGCCACATTGCACCACAGACTGTTCAGGAGTTGGCGGATGCTTTAGTCCAGGTCTGGGAGGACATCCCTCAGGAGACCATCCGCCACCTCATCAGGAGCATGCCCAGGCATTGTAGGGAGGTCATATGGGCACGTGGAGGCCACACACACTTCTGAGCCTCATTTTGACTTGTTTTAAGGACATTACATCAAAGTTGGATCAGCCTGTAGTGTGGTTTTCCACTTTGATTTTGAGTGTGACTCCATATCCAGACCTCCATGGGTTAATAAATGTGATTTCCATTGATAATCTTTGTGTGATTTTGTTGTGTGGTGTTGTCGGCACATTCAACTCTGTAAAGACGAAAGTATTTCATATGATTAGTTCATTCATTCAGATATAGGTTGTGTTCCCTTTATTTTTTTGAGCAGTGTATAAACTCTTGACTTCATCTCCTGATGTGTTCCAAAGAAGGATTTCATTACTTTATCTCTTCTGCTAAGCAGAGCAGACCACATGCACTTGAGTCATTTGTGCTTATCCTCCTCACAACAACCTAATTCTGTCCTCGTCTTTGATTCTCCAGCCAGTCTTGCGCTTTTGCTTCCTTTTTGGGATGCGATGATGAGTCTGATTTTGTTAAACTAAACTCCGCCCTGTGATGGATTACTTAACCGTCATGTCATCCATTTTTTTTTTCTGCTTCCACATTCTGAGCTTGTGAAATGACCAGCCTACATCTCTGATGTGGAAAATGCAGGGTCACAGTAGCTTTAGATTCAGATGGAATGTAAAGTTACACCCTGGAATTTTTGGGCTGTTTCATTCCTCTGCTATAGAGGAAATATCCAGATTAGCCTAAAAAGAGGGGGGCAGGGTCATCCAAATGGGGAAACTGAGGAATGTTCTGTGAATCCTAAAATATAAGCTACAATAAGACAATAATAAATTGGATGCAAAATGTTGGCCCTTATTTTCCCTCCTGACCAAACCGAAAAAAGGATTATGTGACTACACCTCCACCCTCCCCTGTGCTCTGTTACTGAACTGCCTGTGTATTTGTTTCTTTACTGTAGTTTATTATGTTCTATTCATAAATTATTAGGCTCAGGATGGATCAGTTCTTACCAAATAGAAATGTGCTTGATACTATGTTACAGAGCATCGAAGTTGTGGAAGGGCAATAACAAAATAAAATAAAAAAAAATCTAAATGATAAACATTGCATAGCTTGAAGGAGAACTATCATGAAGCAAATTTATCCCCTATCCAAAGGATAGGGTACAAGTGTCTGATCGTCAGGGGTCTGATCTCCTGCATGATCTTCTGCACGGGACCTCAGCTCTGCCCGGAAATTGGGCGTACTCGACCCCATAGAGACACATGGAGGGGGTGTGTTGGCGGCCGTTTCATGTGGGGGGTCTCACCCTCTGTTCCCGGGGAGATGTGGGGTCCCATTCAGGAGATTGCGTTGGTCCCAGCGGTCAGACTCCCTGCGATCTCCTGCATAGGACCCTGGCCCCCTAGTAATAAAGCGTATCGTCCCACTTTGGAAGCCTTTCACTGGAAGCCTTCTCCTTACTCTACCCTATATGCTTGTTAGGTTATGTTCACACATGGTAACTGGTCAGTTGTTTAAGTTTCTATTATAGTTTTTTTTCTGTGTTAGTTCCACTCCTGGTTTTGCCTAGAAATACTGACCCAAATACTACACGTGTACCTGGCTTTATAGGGCTCATTGTAGCTTTTAAGTCAAGAACCTGTTATCTGTATTTGCTACTAAGAACTGTAGACACCCTTGGATAGCTGAGGGTATAAAAGCAAACTGCACTTTTTCTGGAGCTGATGGTGGTTGTCAAACTTAAACTTATAAAATCTGTTGTTGTTGTTTTCTCAGCGTCAAGGAGGCGGGGCTGAGCAGCTCAAGTGCCACAGCCTGACACACCTCCTTGCTTATCCTCACCTCCCAGACCCTTCTTGATTTATCTACAGATCCCTGTACATAAGAGAAGGAGGGGCTAAGGATGAGGGCAAGGCTGTTATACAGTATGCACAGTAAATATAGCAGTAATTGCATGTTTGAAGTTTAAATTTGTATTTATTACATTTGTTTGACAGACTGAAAACTTCCAAATTTTTTTTCACGGGTACAATGAATGTTATAACTGCTGCAAACAACGGAGATTAGTAGGAGTGTTACCGGAATCTGTACTCCACTCTCCTTTGACTGTCATCTTTTATCTGTCTGGAATGAAGAGAGGCGGATTTAGAATCAACAAGACTTTTTATCCTTTCTTCAAGCCCTCTACTATTGCACAAAGCTCAGCTTTATTTTATATGTCATCCTTGTTATACTGTTATCCATGTTTTTCATGCTGCATAACTATAAACCCCTGTATTGTATTGTATTGTATTGTATTGTATTATAGTGTTAAATTTAAAGTGAATGTATCATCTATATATTTTTTTATTTTTTTTTGCTAACTTAGGGACAGATTAATTGTAGTCTGGGCTTCTGTGTGTGTGTGTTTGTGTTTGTGTGTGTGTGTGTGTGTGTTTTTTTTTTTTTTTAAACGATTGTAGATCTTTCTTTATTTCCTTTATATTTTTTTTTTACTTGATTATAGGGGTGGCCATTTTGCCTTAGCTGTTGTTAACAAAGGTTTAGAATTATGCTGTACAACAGCCACATGCACCATAGGAAACAATAGACTGGAGACGTTCTTTGACTTCCTTGGGAGAGCGTTCCAGGCGTTGTCTGTGACCTGTGCAGAGATCATTGTGCAGGAGTGGGGCAAAGATAAGCTGTGACAACTATTGTTTGGATCCTATGTTTAGGGAATGTGTCCTCAAAAAAATGACCCAATGTTTTAAAGGAGAAGTCACATGGTGAAAAATGTATCCCCTATTTGCAGGCTAGGGGATAAGTTTTAGATCACTGGAGATCTGACGGTTGGGGCCTCTGCAATCTCCTTTATGGAGCCCTAACTCTCCCCCAGAGTGGCGCGTTGTGACCCCTGCATATAGCAGGAGCCACCACACCGCCTCTATATAGTTCTATGGGAGAACCCAAGATAGCCAAACAGCTCTCCCTTAGAGATATATTAGAGCAGGTTCTGCTCTAATGTCTTGTCTTAAAAACAGGTAGAACAAGCGAATAGGCAATAAAATGAAGTGGCTTTAGGCCTTATAACTTCAGCCTTTTAATATTTACTTCCCAGACTGTCTGCACTCTTGCAGGTATCTGTTATCTAAAGTTCTATTCCCGTGTAGTTCAGGATATAGCTAAGGGGCCTTAGACTTTATTATAGGACTATACATTAGGACAGTGGTCTTCAACCTGTGGACCTCCAGATGTTGCAAAACTACTACTCCCAGCATGGCCGGACAGCCGTTGGCTGTCCGCGCATGCTGGGAGTTGTAGTTTTGCAACATCTGGAGGTCCGCAGATTGAAGACCACTGCATTAGGATAACACTCAAACCTCACTCTCCTGTTAAAATGCAGACTAGTTTATTAACAGCGTTTTTCTATATGTTTTTTCACTGAGACCTCAGATGATTCCCAATCGTGATATATTTGTGACTAAATATTTGATGATATAATCATGAGACTGATCTTTGAGTGCTGGCATGCTTTGATGTAGCTGTATTTTATATATAGACCTTATGCAGACCATCAGCAGAGTCATCAATCATAGATATTAGAGCTGCCACCAGCCTAGCCTCTTAAACAATTCTCAACTATTCCAGTATTCCGGCCTGGATGGAGACCATGCCTGACGGTGAAGCCTAGTCAGTCCTGATTATAGAAAAATAAACTTGACCACAAAATGATCTCATATGGTAGTAATTGCTGGAGAGTCCTTCTGTTCCTCTGCACAGTCACCATTACACCAATGTGTGTGCCTGTCCGCACGAACAAGTAAAGTAAATGAAGTGTCATAGAGGATGAGAATCTAATTTTCTTTGTCTATGTTTAATCAGCTGGTTTGGAAAACTTTTTTTCTCTGAAGGATAATTCTAAAGTGGAGAATGTAAAGGGAATAAAAGGCAGAATAGTGTCATTGATATATGATGTGCGGGGATCCAACCTCTCTGGACCCATAATCAGCAGAACAAGGGGGATGCGGTGCTCCATCTTTACTGTACACTTCAATATGTTAACCTGCGGTACAAGTCAAAGTCACAAGTTATGACGTCATGTCTGGATAAATAATGAATTGGCCATGGTTGCCCTTCCATTGTGCATACAATTTAATGGGAACATATCACAATAATAATGATAATCCAATCTGTGAGAATTATGTTATAGAGCATGAGGTCCTGGATTCATGATAACTTGTCCTTAAAGGGGTATTCCAGGAAAAAACTTTTTTAATTTTTATATATATCAACTGGCTCCAGAAAGTTTAACAGATTTGTAAATTATTTCTATTAAAAAATCTTAATCCTTTCCATAATTATCAGCTGCTGAAGTTGAGTTGTTGTTTTCTGTCTGGCAACAGTGCTCTCTGCTGACATCTCTGCTTGTCTCGAGAACTGCACAGAGTAGAAGAGGTTTGTATGGGGATTTGCTTCTAAACTGGGCGGTTCCCGAGACACGTGTCATCAGAGAGCACTTAGACAGAAAAGAACAACTCAACTTCAGCAGCTCATAAGTACTGAAAGGATTAAGATTTTTTAGTAGAAGTAATTTACAAATCTGTTTTAACTTTCTGGAGCCAGTTGGTTGAGTCTGATGTGTGAACAGAGCATAAAGCCTAATATACATGGGCATAGCATATTTGGTATCCATATTGTATAGAATGGTAGGCAATGGTATTTTACAGGGAAAAGCACCTGACCACTGTGGAAGTTAGATGTGTAGGCCTGCTGTCCCAGCCCTGTCTGCAGCAGCCGCCGCAGCTCACTATTCTAAGTTCCACCAGCACCAAGATAAGATGCCCTCACCTGAGCCTGCTGAAGACATACAGGCCAGGCAAGTAGGTACAGGCAGCGCCAGGCTGCCAGCGGGGGATTAGAGAAAAGGAGAGGAAAGGGGGGACAGGAGGATCAGAGGAAAGAGGGGGAGGGGGGGGGATCAGTTGGAATGGGTATGGCAGGGGGGGGGATCAGTGGGTGAGGGGTAATCAATTGGAATGGGTATGTGGTATATTGGATCAGAGGGGGTTGAAATGGCACAGGGGGGTTAGAGGGGGTAAAATGGCACAGGGCCATTAGAGGGGGATTGAAATGGCACATTTCAGTCCCCTTCCTCTGATTTCTCCCCCCCTTGCAGTTTCAGTCCCCCTCCCCCCAGTCCCCCTGCCATACCCATTTCAGTTGATTCTCTCCCCCCCCAGTTACCAACTCTGATCCCCCTGCCATACCCATTTTAATCGTCCCCCCCCCCCACTTGTGCCATTTTAGTCCTCTTCCCCTCTGATCCCTCACCCTGTGCCATTTGTCTGCCCCCCCCCTCGTTCCCCCATGTGCCATTTCAACCCTCCCCCCTCTAATTCCCCCTGTCTATTGTAGGGATGGTAAGGATACTTTGCCGTACTTGCTTGGGATACGTCGCTGTAGATTTTGTGATAAGATGAGTGATGTCATTACAAAGTACAATTAGTCCTGCAAAGAACAAGCCTTATATGGGCCTGTAGATGGAAAGTTAAGAGTTATGAATTTTAAAAGGCGAGGAGGAAAAAATTAAAAAATTTCCCCCCTGCATATGTTTTGTATCTCTTTTATCACTTCTTGTGATGTCATGCATATATAATCAATTATGCAAATTAGCATGTCCGGAATTTTTTTTGTAAGAAAGGTGGCAACCCAAATGCTGAACCTATAGTCATAGGGATTCTTGTGTGTAGAATACTGATTCCATGAGAATCCATAAGGAAGAAAAATAGCTGACCAAGGGCTTCTCTGGTACTACACAGAGCTACATAGACCGCAGTGCAGGAATGTACCATAGTCGTGCATTGTATTTCTTTATGCCTTTGTGCACCATAAACCTGCTGCCACGGCTACATCATTATCCTCTTTTGTGCGTTCTCTTGGCATCCATATAAGGGTCTGCCAGCTAACTTTAGTGCAGCTTATCAACCCATCCTAGCCTTGCTTCCTCTTATAGGGAATCCAATGGATTCACATAGAAATGAGTAAATGTATATTCTGTATATAGGAGTATAAAGGTATGGACTGCATAGTGTTTCATATAAAGTACATAACTTGATTGAGTAATGAAGTGGTATTGTCCTTGGAGGACTATTTCTACCCAGTACAACTGTCTTACAATGTGGGCCATAATTGTGTGGTTAAACATTGGAGACTGGTAACAGCAGAATGCTATTGTGTAACCCTGATGCAGGAGTAGCTGGTAGAGGGTGGCACATGTTTTCTTAACAGTTTTCGTTGTTCTGAGCTGTTCTTTCATTCCACCGACATTACTAAATGTGACAGATCGCTCTGAGCCATCTCTGTGTTAAGCTTTCAAAGATGTTTTTTCTCTTAACCTCAAACACATGGGAAGCATTTGTGCACTTGACTTGCTGTCTGTCCTAAGGCTCAGACTTGTAGCGTTACGAGTTGATGCAATTTAGTTTTACCCGTCACTTGATTTCTAAGTGTTCCACCGAGTCTTTACCTCTCGGATCTGAAAAGCTTTCAGGACTTATGTGGAGCAGCAATTTTGCCATGTAGACTTTTAGTTCACGTAAAGTAAATGTCAGTCTTGTTCTACTTGATTTTTGTAACTTTGTTGATACACTGTTCAGCCATAACATTAAAACCCTCTGATAGACAAAGTGAAAACATTGACTGGGGACCAGGGCAGTTGTCATTGGGTGGGATATACTAGAGTTCCAGTGAGAAGTTAGTTGTTGAAGTTGATGTATTAAAGGGGTATTCCGGGCAAAAACATCTTATCCCCTATTGAAAGGATAGGGGATAGGATGTCTGATCATGGGGAGCCGCCGCTGGGACCCCCCGCGATCTCCCTGCAGCAGCCCGCATTCTATGCGTAGCTGTGTCTGAAGTTTCGGAAACCTCCGGGCTTCCGAGACGGGGACATGACGTCACGTCACACCACCTCATTCATGTCTGTGGAAGGGGGTGTTGCGGCCGTTATGCCCCCTCCCATAGAAATTAATTGAGGGGGCGTGGTGTGACGTCACGTCCCCGTCTCGGAAGCCCGGAGGTTTCCGAAACCTCAGACGCAGCTACGCATAGAATTTGGGCTGCTGCAGGGAGATCGCGGGGGGTCCCAGCGGCAGGCCCCCCGCGATCAGACATCTTATCCCCTATCCTTTCGATTGGGGATAAGATGTTTTTGCCCGGAATACTCCTTTATAGAAGGAAAAATGAACAATTGTAAGGAACTAGGTGGTTTTGACAAAGGCCAAATTTGGATGCCTAAACATTGGGGTCAGAGCATCTCCAAAACGGCAGGTCTTTTGGGTAATCCTGCTATGCAAAGGTTAGTACCTTACAGCTGGTGAAATAGCAAAAGGATCATGGGTGGGAAGTGATGGCTGGTCCAATACAAAAAAAGAGCTACTGTAGCATAAATTGCTAAAAGGGTCAATGCTGGCTATGAAAGAATTGATCAGAACACACAGGACATCACAGCTTGCTATATATGGGTCCACGCGGAGTATCCATACTGCTTCTATCTACAGCTGACATTCCTTACAGTTTGCATGTGAGTAGCAGTATAGGACCATAGAGCAATGGAAGAAAGTGGCCATGTCATATTAATCACTTTCTCTTCTACATCATATGGATGGCTGTGTTACTTGCATGGGAAAAAGGTGGCACCATGATGTACAGTATATGGGAAGAAGCAAGCTGGTGAGGTACTGTGATAGTTTGATGTTCTAAGCAGTTTTCTTCTGGGAATCTGTGGGTCTTGGCCTTCATGTGGAAGTTACTGACCAGTCACCTGCCTAAACCTACTTTTTGCAGATTAGGTTCACCTTCAGGTTTCCCAGATAGCAATCTAATAGAGCATTTGTGGGATATGCTGGAAAAACAAGTCTGATACATGAGGTCCACACTTGTGAGTTATAGAACTATCTTTTTTGTCCATACCAACCAATCACAGCTTAGATTTTTATTTTACCAGAGGGAAACTGACAGATGGATCAACCACATTAACCTGTTTATACAGGTAGTAACTGGGGGTGATCCTGAGTAAAACAATGTATTCCTTAACCCAATCCAATCAGGAGTTCCCAAGATGTAACACAATCTTGCAATATGCAAATAAAGTCCTACACAATGTGCAATATTTGGTGCATGTTTTTTGTGTAGAAAGGCTGCGATTTTGTGCTGTGGGATATCAGCAGCATTCTTGTACTCTAAAACTGTTAGTCAGTAACTTGTAATAATCTATAGTGCTACCATATCTGTGCAAAACAAGGTGCCCCACAGTATTAAACCCCCTTTCTTCATAACAGGCCCAGAAACAACACCAATCACAGAGCCCATGTACAGAACCAGTCACAAAACTACTATCTTGGCCTTTTAAAACTCTCCGGATCTGATAAATACTGTGAAATAGTCTCTCTGCATATCTAGAATATGGTATCATAATTCATTCCACTCCCATAGATCTGCTCAATTTATTTCTTGTTCAGTTGTTGTATATACGGCTGGCATAACATTCATGGTATAAAAGTTTATGGTGTGGGATAACTGCCTGAATGGAATGAAAGGATGATGGATAAAACCCCACAGGGCTCCTGTGATTCCAGCTCTGGGGTATAAATGTTGCTGTGTCACAGCCAGAAGCCTGTATTCTCAGAGGGACTTGTAAGGTTGGTAAAGGCCATTTTACACTGGTCGGTTATCAGGGTAGAAAACATCTGCAGGAATATTTGTTCACAATCATTGCCCAGTGTAAAAGTCGGTGACGAACAAGAAATCATTTGTTTGTTGGCTGATCGCATCTTTTCCAATAATTTTTATCAGTCTCATGTTGCCCTGTGCAAATGGATGATGTGTTAAAGGGGCATACAAACAATCCAGAAAGTCTGGCTACACGAATGAAGAAGCACTCCAGGATTTATTTTATTATTATTATTTTTTTTTTTGCTTGCCCGTATCCTGAAAACTCACAATCACTAGTCCTACAGCACCATCTGTTTCCTTCCAGCACAGCAGAACCCATACGTTTTATTAACCGGGTCATGTGATCACCAGCCTAACCCACAGAAGATCACAGTGTTAAATGACTGACTTCCTGTGAATTAAAGGATGACATCATCACCTATCAGATCCTTGCTGGCTGCTCACAGACCCCCTCCCCCTCCTGCCCAGATCTGTATGCTGCTGCTATCTCTATGGGAACCATTTATATGTAATAGTTATACACCTCACCTAAGGGCTTTGTTTTAGCACAAACCCTTCAATTAGGATTGTAGGTCAAATTACTATTTTTTATTTTTTTTTGCCTCATGCCAACATTTTTATAAACTCATCAAAACTGCACATAATGTGAACTGACCCAAAAAAATCCCACTTTTTTCTGTAAGGATAAGCTGTGGACCAGATGAGCATTTGGTGATGTTATTTTAAGTTAGTGTTGCTCGCGAATATTCGCAATTCGAATATTATTCGCGAATATCGCATATTCGCGAATTCGCGAATTTCGCGAATATAGCGCTATATATTCGTAATTACGAATATTCGTTTTTTTTTTGTTTTTTTCTTCACAATACATATCACAGTGATCACCCCTCTCTGCTTCCAGCTTGTGTGGTGTAAAGAAGGCTCTAATACTACTGTGTGAGACTGGCGCGCGAAAATTCGCATATGCTAATTTTCGCATATGCGAATTTTCGCGTATGCTAATTTCGCATATGCTAATTTTCACATATGTTAATTTTCGCATACGCGAAATTTCGCGTATGCGAAAATAAAACGAGAATATAACGAATATGCAAATATGCGCGAATATATGACGAATATTCGTCCATATATTCGCGAATATTCGCGAATTCGAATATGGCCTATGCCGCTCAACACTATTTTAAGTCATTAGACCGTGGTTGAGCTAAGATTTGAACATTAAAATGTGAGATAAAATAAAGAATGTTTTACAGCTGCTTAAATGCAGGATAAGAGGTGTTTTATAGCGAAGTTTTTAGATTGGTTACAAGCTGATAATGATGTCTTGTTGTGGTGATTTGCAGCACACAGGACTTAGATTAAATAACTCCAATAAAACATTTGGTAATGAATAACATTGATGAAAGTTGAATTAGTAAATAAGATTAAAACAAAATTTTTGATGATTAAATGCAATTACCCGGCAGGCGGTGCCTGACTGTCATGAGACTGTAGGTAATGCTGTATCTGCTTGGACTACATAGAACAGTAGTGCATTGTGAGTGTGTCTCCTGCTTCGGCAATACATCCTCTATTACAGTGCAAATTGCATATAACTTGTATTATTAAACATGTTATTTACATTCTTAAGGTAGGCCATCAAAGTCATAGAAATCTCTTTAAAGGGTATCCTAGTCATTACTCTTCATTTCCTTTCCATTGTGATTAATGTTAGATCTATGAGGATCTGACTGCTGGAATTTAATCCTAACCGATAGCTCTTTATTATGGCGGAATGAGGTGAGTGTACAGTAGAAGTGTACAAAGAATTGTCAACGGTACATAAACCGATTCTATAGACCGTAGTTGTGGGGGTGATTTGGGCTCTGAAACTGGCAGTTCTAGATTGCGAGAACAAACTCTCTCCTGAATGGAGCCAATGGGGAATGAAGAGACCTGATGATCTACAGAGAACACCCAAAGGTCCTTATTGTCATGTATGAAATTATGTGAGCTTTGTGACATAGTGGATTATCCTGCTGGCAGTAGCCATCAGAAGATGTGTCCACTGTAATCATAAAGGGATGGACACGGTCAGCAGCAATGCTCAGGTAGGCTGTCGTATTTAAACAATGCTCAATTGGTACTAAGGGGCTCAAAGCATATCAAGCAAATGTCCCTCACACCATTACACCACCACCACCACCACCCTGAACTGTTGATACAAGGCAGCATATGTCCATGCTTTCATGTCACAGCTGGAATCGAGATTCAGTAGACCAGGCAATGTTCTTCCAGTCTTCTGTTATCCATTTTTGGTGAACCTGTGCAACTAGGTTGTAACTAGTGTTTATTTTAGTTACTGTTGACTTTCTGTCATCTCAATCCAGCCTGCTCATTCTCCTCTGACCTCAACAAGGCATTTTTGTCCAGACAATTGCCGCTCACTGAATTTTTTATTTTTTGGACCATTCCCTGTAAACACTAGACCAGCCTGTCTGGCATCAGCTTCTATGCCACGTTCACAGTCACTTAAATCCCCTTACTTTCTCACTCTGATGCTTGGCTTTGAACTGGCCTGATACATATATAGCACTTCATGTTTTTAGCTTTATTGCTTGCCAATAATAACTTTTTTTTTCTCTTGGATTCAAGTTCATTGAAGGACAAGCCATACCAGGAATACTGAGAGTAATGGGCTGGGCGTGGGCTTCTTCATACCGCCATCATTTAAGTCTTCAGGTCATTCCTGGCCTCTCGCTGTATTGTTCAGTCATGTAAAGGCCAATGTAATCTGAGAATCGAAGTCTAGACATTTTCACTGTCCACAGTTTCCTCTCTAGTACTTTGAAATATTGCTAGAAAATCATGAATAGAAAGCCAAAGCCTTCCGCTGGGATGGTTTGAATTATTGAACAAGATACTGTGTCAAGAGTGGCGTACATCGCTCTAATAAGAACACTCTGTTTACTTCCATTTTACTATTGACATCTACTTCTTTCTTTTTATTTACCTATTATTTTCAATGAAGCATTTTGTAGGCACACGGGTTATGTAAACAAACCTGGTTCACCAAAGGATCATTGATCTCTGGGGTCAACTCCTCCAGCAGTTGACTTGCAGAAGACTCTGTTCTGTTTCCATCCATAGACCCCATGAACTACTGTGAAGAACTGAGTATGGAACTTGTTTTGTTCCAGATTCTGTTTTGTTCCATAGCAATTTTCTGAGTTCTGCTGATGTTTTCTCACATATATTTCCCAAGTAGAGTGCAGAAGAGACCCTAAAATGTGGAGGCAAAGACAAACTAGCCAGCAGTCCTATTTGAGTTGGACTTTCTGACGAACCAGATTGTCTGGAGCACCCAAAATATACACTGGACATCACTCCATTATAGATGGATAAATTAAAGGGGTTATCCAGGAATAAAAAACAGAGCTAATTTCTTTCAAAAACCACTTCCCATCTGTCTCCAGGTTAGGGGGGTGTTCTGCAGCTCAGTTTCATTGAACTGAATGGAGCCAAGTTGTAATACCACACCCAACCTGGAGACAGACAGGGAGCAGGTTTTTTTTTTTAAATGAAATTAGCTCTGTTTTTATATTCCTGGATGAACCCTTTAACACAATGATGTCTTGAGTCAGGCATAATGTGCACAGTAAAGGGGTAGTAATTGACAAAGTCCTGGCACAAGGGTAATGAAACTATGTCCTAGCACAGGGTTAGTAACCAGAATGAATTGACTACACAGGATCAGTAGTCACTGTGATGTCAATGCACACAGTAATATCACTCTACAGGAATAATGCACAAAATGTTATCGCAGAGCAAACACTATAATGTCACAGTACCGGGATAATCCACATTGATGTCAGAATATGGTAATAATGTGCACAATAATGCCCTAGAACAAGACTCATAAAATTAAAGAATAATGCCCACGGTGATGTCAAAGTACAAAGGAAAACACTGTGACAAATCTAAAACATACTACATACAGTTACGTTTCAGTAAAGGAAGCATAATCAACAAGTGCAACACATTCAAATACCACTAGTATGTGGCATAAGCCAAAGGGCCTTGGTGCTGTTGCATCCGTTTGCCCTTCTATACTTTCTCCATGTTTAAAGCTTCTTTGTGTGGCACCATGCCAGCTGTGGGTTCTCTACATGGCATTGCCATGTGCCTGATACTCTATGTATATAAAATTACTCACTGCAGGATGTTTCAGTTCCTGGTTGTCCTTGAGCCTTTTAACAATAGGAAGGGGATTGGCAATTGTACATGTGCACAATATGGTTCTGCTTTATATACTGTTCCTTTCTGAGCTGTTATTTTTCTTGCTCGGCTCAGGTTCATCATGGAATCTTAAGTGAGACCAGCAGTTAATTAAAGGACAGTTAAGTAATTGTTTGAGGCCCTGGTGCGGCTGACCCTCCTCAGATATGGGTTGACCTTCTTTCTGGGTATGAAGTTGAGAGTCGCAACAGATGGCTGGCTGTTTACACATCACATGGGTTGGGATATGCTCTGCTCAGCCGCAGCTATAACCTATGTAACCTGGGGACTCGTGTATATAAAAGGTAAGATCCTCAAGAAAGAAGTATGTACAATACATGTACGTAATGAAACTGACCACAATGAGGATGCAGTAATTCACTCCGCCTTACCCATAGACGTGGCAGAAGACATTATTAGATTTGACAAAATGTGCAGTTCATTTAATGTGCAATCCGCTTGAGACCAATATATGGCGGGTAGATTAACTAATAACAACCTATAGGTCACTAGGGTGACCCAAAAATACCCCTTTTCCCATATATAAACAACTTATCTTTATTGTTTCCTAAACACACTTAAACAAAAGGATTAAAATTCCAGTGAAACTCACTCCATATAATTTATAGTTATATATGAGTTCCAAACTGGCCACTTTCATTGATTGTTCATTTAGTGCCCCCGTGTATCTGCAGCATACAATCAGGGGTATTGGAGTGATCACTGTGATTAAAATCAATCACTCAGCCCCCCTCGACATGTTTCGCTGCTTAACGCAGCTTTGTCCAGAGGTAGCAGGCCCGCTACAAAGCTGCGTTAAGCATCGAAACAGCTGGTACGCCCCCTCCCATAGGCTTGCATTGAGGGGGGCGGAGCGTGACGTCTCACAGGGCGGAGCCTTGACGTCACAACGCTCCGGCCCTGTGATCGACAGTAATCAGACCCGGAGCAAACACGCTCCGGGGACTGATTTTAAACTGGGTGCGGCGTGCAGGATCATGGTGGTCCCCAGCTGCGGGACCCACGCGATCAGGCATCTTATCCCCTATCCTTTGGATAGGGGTTAAGATGTCTAAGCGCCGGAGTACCCCTTTAAATTTGTTTCAGTTGGAAGGATTCCCGAAAAGAAACAACCATCTGCAGTGGCATTTCATCCAGACAAAGGACTGGTGCCTCAAGATCTATAATACAATATTATCTGTGGTTTATGCCCTAAATCTGAATCTGTCTTTTATAAAGCAGGAATATCAGGCCTTTCTCAATATGCACAGGGACCATTCACTAACCTGGCCTTTTACTGTGGGATTCTTGATTTTTATTCAACAGCTTCGCTGCCATTATTAGAATGTAATGAGGTGTTGAGAGAAAATGCTTCTCAGAAAGATAAGAATCCATGACTATTAGAATACAGCTCCAGCTGGAGAAAGCATTATATTTAACCGTTCTACATGGAAGATCTTCCAGGAATGCAATGAGGCACAAATACCTTGACATACACTACATTCCTAAATCAATAGATTTATCCGCTTTCCACCTACATCCACATGCTGTGTTAATATAAATGAAGACATCACTTCTTCTTGCAGCAAAGCAATTCTATGTTTGTTTTTTCTTCTCAAAATCTTTTCGTGTTTTTGTATATATATTTTTTATTGCCTTTTATGTGGTGACCCCGGTGATGGCGGGACCAAGGGGTGTAGCCGTGGAGGTGGATGGGGTAAGATGGTATTAACCCCAGAGACAAGGTGTTATTAACCCCTAATGTTCGTGACGCCAGAGTGGTTTTTGGGTACCGGAACCACCCAAATGGTATCTCCACTATTCCAACAGCTAGGCAGTAAAAATGAGAGTCCACAACCAGGTTATGGTTTAATAGAGGCTTTACTGAGGTCAGATAGGTGTTATTATCTTCACAGCTAGGCCAGAATCCCAGAGAGATGGCCAGGAACACAGAAGGACCTCGCAGCTTGCTGGAACCAATTATACTTGTAATAGACTTTAGATAATTGACTTTACGCTTGACTAGACTGTAGAAAGTGACAGCAGACATAGACTTGACTTACTGGAAGTGACTGTAGATTTGAGGCCTTCCAGGTACTGGACACTAGCACTGAGATCTCTGGTGTTTGCTGGTCTCAGTAAAGTTATGATGGTACAATAGAGAGAATTGTAATGGCCACCCCCTTATAGAGGGGGGCTGAGCCAAAGCCCATTGGTCAAGCTATGGGTCATGTGTTAAACTGGTGCCCTCTGGGTAACATGTGATAACATAAACATAACATGTGACATTTCACAGGTCCTTTAAACATTTACTGGAGTCCTCCAAAGGTCCTTTATACTGACTATACATTGACATACTGAGTATAATCCTATTATATTAAATAACACTATAATAACAGCAGAGGAGACACTGCAGGAGAGCCCCTAGGTCACCGAGGGACTCAACCCGACAGGGCCTCAGTGTAGTGCAGGACCATGTCCTGTACTGGGACATCACATTTATCCTTGTGAGGAGTTATAATATTGGAGCTTTTCTACAAGGCTGTGTTCACACCTTGGGAACAGGCTCAATCACAAATTGTCAGGCTTGACAGGAGGAGTAATGCTGCCTGCAGTGCTATTTTTACCATAAAAAAAGAACAAAACAGACCCCATTTTGAATCAATAGAAACTGCGAAAAGAAAACCATCAAGAACACAAGAGGAAACAAAGTTCACATAAATGTTGCATGATTGAATATCCAAAAAGAGTTTGGGTAGTGCAGCCCGTACTTCTGCACCCCTTATTACTATGTCAGATGTCTTAAATTGGCATGTAAGGTAGCCATGCACATAAGTCCCCTTTTACATAAACAGACTCCCTTATTAGCATACAGTCATGGCCGTAAATGTTGGCCCCCCCTGAAATTTTTCAAGAAAATGAAGTATTTCTCACAGAAAAGGATTGCAGTAATGCATGTTTTGCTATACACATGTTTATTCCCTTTGTGTGTATTGGAACTAAACCAAAAAAGGGAGGGAAAAAAAGCAAATTGGACATAATATCACACCAAACTCCAAAAATGGGCTGGACAAAATTATAGGCACCCTTAACTTAATATTTGGTTGTACACCCTTTGGAAAAAAATAACTGAAATCAGTCACTTCCTATAACCATCAATAAGCTCCGGAATGTTGGACCTCTCTTCCTTTGCAAACTGCTCCAGGTCTCTCTTATTGGAAGGGCACCTTTTCCCAACAGCAATTTTAAGATCTCTCCACAGGTGTTCAATGGGGTTTAGATGTGGTCTCATTACTGGCCATTTCAGAACTCTCCAGCGCTTTGTTGCCATCCATTTCTGGGTGCTTTTTGATGTATGTTTGGTGTCATTGTTCTGATGGAAGACCAAAGATCTCGGACGTAAACCCAGCTTTCTGACACTGGGCTGTACAGTCCATTGGTAATCCTCATATTTCATGATGCCTTTCACACATACAAGGCACCCAGTGCAAGAGGCAGCAAAACACACATCATTGAACCTCCACCATATTTCACTGTGTTCCTTTCTTTGTAGGCCTCATTCTGTTTTTGTTAAACAGTAGAATTATGTGCTTTACCAAAAAGCTCTATCTTGGTCTCACCTGTTCACAAGACGTTTTCCCAGAAGGATTTTGGCTTACTCAAGTTCATTTTGGCAAAATGTATTCTTGCTTTTTATGTCTCTGTGTCAGCAGTGGGGTCCTCCTGGGTCCCTGCCATAGCATTTACTTTCATTTAAATGTCGATGGATGTCCAAATGTCTGACACTGATGCTCCCTGAGCCTGCAGGACAGCTTGAAAATTTTTGGAACTTGTTTGGGGCTGCTTATCCACCATCCGGACTGTCCTGCATTGACACCTTTTTTATCAATTTTTCTCTTTCGTCCACGCCCAAAGAGATTAGCTACAGTGCCATGGGTTGTAAACTTCTTGATAATGTTGTGCATTGTGGACAAAGGCAAATCTAGATCTCTGGAGATGGACTTGAAACCTTGAGATTGTTGATATTTTCTCACAATTTTGGTTCTGAAGTCCTCAGACAATTCTCTTCTCCTCTTTCTGTTATCCATGCTTAGTGTGGCACACAAAGACACACAATGCAAAGACTAAGTGAACTTCTCTCCTTTTTATCTGCTTTCAGGTGTGATTTTTATATTGCCCACACCTGTTACTTTCCCCAGGTGAGTTTATCCCCTTAAGGACCAGGCCATTTTACACCTTAAGGACCAGAGCATTTTTTGCAATTCTGACCACTGTCACTTTAAACATTAATAACTCTGGAATGCTTTTACTTATCATTCTGATTATGAGATTTTTTTTCATGACATATTCTACTTTAACATAGTGGTAAATTTTAGTGGTAACTTGAATCCTTTCTTGGTGAAAAATCCCCAAATTTGATGAAAAAAATTTAAATTTTGCATTTTTCTAAATTTGAAGCACTCTGCTTGTAAGGAAAATGGATATTCAAAATAAAAAAATTTTTGGTTCACAAATATGTCTACTTTATGTTTGCATCGTAAAATTGATGAGTTTTTACTTTTGGAAGACACCAGAGGGCTTCAAAGTTCAGCAGCAATTTTAAAATTTTTCACAAAATTTCCAAACTCACTATTTTTCAGTGACCAGTTCAGTTTTGAAGTGAATTTGAGAAAATTGAAGTGAAGGAGAAAATTCAAAATCTTAATTTTTTTACACTCGCATGTTCTTGTAGACCCAATTTTTGAATTTTTACAAGGGGTAAAAAGGAGAAATTTTTACTTGTATTTGAAACCCAATTTCTCTCGAGTAAGCACATACCTCATATGTCTATGTAAATTGTTCGGCAGGCGCAGTAGAGGGCTCAGAAGGGAAGGAGCAACAAATGGTTTTTGGGGGGCATGTTACCTTTAGGAAGCCCCTATGGTGCCAGAACAGCACAAAAAACCCACATGGCATACCATTTTGGAAACTAGACCCCTCGGGGAACATAATAAGAGGTAAAGTGAACCTTAATACCCCACAGGTGATTCACGACTTTTGCATATGTAAAAAAAAATAAAAAATAAAGTTTTACCTAAAATGCTTGGTTTCCCCAAAGTTTAACATTTTTAAAAAGCAGAATAGCAGAAAATACCCCCCAAAATTTTAAGCCCAATTTCTCGCGATTCAGAAAACACCCCATATGGGGTGAAAAGTGCTCTGCTGGTGCACTACAGGTCTCAGAAGAGAAGGAGTCACATTTGGCTTTTTGAAAGCAAATTCTGCTCTGGGGGCATGCCGCATTTAGGAAGCCCATATGGTGCCAGAACAGCAAAAAAAAAAAAACAGGTGGCACCATTTTGGAAACTAGACCCCTCGGGGAATGTAACAAGGGGTAATATGAACCTTAATACCCCACAGGTGTTTCACGACTTTTGCATATGTAAAAAATAAAACATTTTTTACCTAAAATGCTTGGTTTCCCAAAAATTTTACATTTTTAAAAAGGGTAATAGCAGAAATACC
Source organism: Hyla sarda (assembly GCF_029499605.1). Lineage (NCBI taxonomy): Eukaryota > Metazoa > Chordata > Amphibia > Anura > Hylidae > Hyla > Hyla sarda. The sequence continues at coordinate 102,305,474 of NC_079194.1, read as the reverse complement.
CTCCAAAATTTGTAACACAATTTCTCCCGAGTACGGCGATACCCCATATGTGACCCTAAACTGTTGTCTTGAAATACGATAGGGCTCCAAAGCAAAAGAGCGCCATGCCCATTTGAGGCCTAAATTAGGGACTTGCATAGGGGTGGACATAGGGGAATGCTACGCCAGTGATTCCCAAACAGGGTGCCTCCAGCTGTTGCAAAACTCCCAGCATGCCTGGACAGTCAGTGGCTATCTGGCAATACTGGGAGTAGTTGTTTTGCAACAGCTGGAGGCTCCGTTTTGGAAACAGTGGCGTACCAGACGTTTTTCATTTTTATTGGGGAGCGGAGGGGGGCTGTGCAGGGGTATGTGTATATGTAGTGTTTTTTACTTTTTATTTTATTGTGTGCTAGTGTAGTGTAGTGTTTTTAGGGTACAGTCACACGGGCGGGGGTTCACAGCAGTTTCTCCCAGGCAGTTTGAGCTGCGTCAGAAAATTTGCCGCAGCTCAAACTTGCAGCCGGATACTTACATGGGCGGAGGTTTACAGTGAGTGTACCCTGTACGTTCACATTGGGGGGGGGGGACATCCAGCTGTTGCAAAACTACAACTCCCAGCATGTACGGTCTATCAGTGTATGATGGGAGTTGTAGTTTTGCAACAGCTGGAGGCACACTGGTTGTGAAACACCGAGTTTGGTAACAAACTCAGTGTTTTTCAACCAGTGTGCCTTTCAAGCTACAACCCCCAGCATGTACAGACAGTGGAAGGGCATGCTGGGACTTGTAGTTATGCAACAGCTGGAGGCATACTACTTTGGCTGGGGATTGTAGTTATGCAACAGCTGGAGACACACTGGCTTGCTACTTAACTCAGTGTTTCACAACCAGTGCCTTCAGCTGTTGCAAAACTACAACTCTCAGCAGTCACCGACAGCCAACGGGCATGCTGGGAGTTGTAGATATGCAACCAGCAGATGCACCACTACAACTCCCAGCATGCACTTTAGCTGATTGTGCAAGCTGGGAGTTGTAGTTATACAACAGCTGAAGGTGCACTTTTCCATAGAAAAAATGTGCCTCCAGCTGTTGCAAAACTATAAGTCCCAGCATGCCCAAAAGGGAATGCTGGGAGTTGTGGTGGTCTGCCTCCTGCTGTTGCATAACTACAGCTCCCAGCATGCCCTTTTTGCATGCCTCCTGCTGTTGCTAAGCAACAGCAGGAGGCTGTCACTCACCAAACTGCTGATCCACGCTGCAGGTCAGTCCCTCGTCGCCGCCGCCGCTCCTGGGGCCCTGATCCCGACATTGACGCCGGGGATCGGGGTCCCCAGCTGCCGGGGTCCTCTTCCCGCACCCGATCACGTCCTCCGGAAGAGGGGTGGATCGGGTTGCGGGAGTGACACCCGCAGCAGGTGCCCTGATTGACGAATCAGGGCGATCGTGAGGTGGCAGCACCCCTGCTGGCTATGGCTGTTCGGGGCCGTCAGTAATTCCGGGTCACCGGGTCACTGGAGACCTGATTGACCCGGAATTTTTGAGACAATATTATTTGTCCACAATTTTGAAAGTGTGCCTATTATTTTGTCCAGCCCATTTTTGGAGTTTGGTGACATTATGTCCAATTTGCTTTTTTTCCCTTCCTTTTTTTGGTTTAGTTCCAATACACACAAAGGAAATAAACGTGTGTATAGCAAAACATGTGTTACTGCAATCCTTTTCTGTGAGAAATACTTCATTTTCTATAAACATTTCAGGGGTGCCAACACTTACGGCCATGACTGTATATATTCATTATGCTTGTGTGGTCTTATCATGAACTAGTGGGCTTTTAAGACATTGGCATGAATTTGAAGTATTCTGGATCATTCGATGCATCCTAATACATATCCCATCTAAATCAATCTATAGCTGTCATTGTGTGACTATATTCAGAGAGGATGCTGTCATTTCCTGCACCACCATTGGTGGAATCTTAGTAACCATTGCCGGGAAACAGCTGTTATTCCCCTCCTGGGACTCTTTTCATTCTCCAGCTATCAATTAAGCATCACTTATTGTCTTGGTTAACCCTTGTATGGATGCTGGGTCTGACTTTATGAGCCTATTTATATATTGCATGTCTTTTAGAAAGGGTCAAGAAAGACCGTACCTACAGATATTGTTACTTATTTTCTTGATTTCAATGTTATTTTCACTTTTATACATTTTTCATCTTGAAACAGTGTGCAAAAATATGTGCATGTCAGCATTTATAGGTTATAGAACGTGTCATGGTGTTCTTTGTATTTTTTGACCAGTTGTAGTCCAAGAGAGACCACCCAATATATACTGCTCAAAAAAATAAAGGGAACACTTAAACAACACAATGAAACGCCAAGTCAATCACACTTCTGTGAAATCACACTGTCCACTCAGGAATCTACACTGACAATCAATTTCACATGCTGTTGTGCAAATGGAACAGACAACAGGTGGAAATTATAGGCAATTAGCAAGACACCCCCAATAAAGGAGTGGTTCTGCATGTGGTGACCACAGACCACTTCTCAGTTCCTATGCTTCCTGGCTGATGTTTCGGTGACTTATGAATACTGGTGGTGCTTTTACTCTAGTGGTAGCATGAGACGGAGTCTACAACCCACACAAGTGGCTCAGGTAGTGCAGCTCATCCAGGATGGTACATCAATGCGAGCTGTGGCAAGAAGGTTTGCTGTGTCTGTCAGCGTAGTGTCCAGAGCATGGAGGCGCTACCAGGAGACAGGCCAGTACAGGAGGAGAGGCCGTAGGAGGGCAACAACCCTGAAATTTAAAGGGCCAGTATGCCCATTAATTAACACCTGTGCTCACTTAATAAATTCCTCCACTCCCACACTTTCCTGCTGGATCTTTGTTGCCCTAATGCCTGAGTGAAAGTGTTCCAGAGTATTACCTTGCCTTGTATCGTACTCTTGTTCTGTGACCTGACCTTGCTCCTTTGCCGCATGCCTACTGACCACCTGCTTCGCCCCTGACTTCACTTCTGTGCTGCTTGCCCTGACCTCCTGCTTTCCTGACCACGAGTTGCCTCATCCTACCTGTGCCTTGAGTTTCCTCAGCCGCCTGTGTGGTGGAGCCGTGCCAGGGGTAGTGACCTGGGTGCCGCCTGCCACATCAAGTCCATCCTGCTTTGTGGCGGGCTCTGATGAAAACCAATGGCACCTTAGACTCTGCTCCCTGGTATGGTCCGTGTCATCTACCACACAGGTCCAGCGGATCCACTACCCCCTGTGTCCTGTCTACTGAAACGTAAGTGTTACAATGTCTAGCGGTGGAGTACCCCTTTAAAGGATATACCATTGATAACTTTATTGTGTGACAAGATTACAAGTTTCCACCATTTATGATCAGTTTGAAGCTCAGTGCTCTCATACATGTACACCGCTGCTGAAGATGAGACTATAGCTTACTGCACGCTCAGCAGAGGTCAATAGAGGATTCACCTGCTCTTCAGGGACGGCCTTCTGGCCTCCACAATGACATCATACATGGTGCAGCAACTAATCATGGCTTCACAGCTGTTGCTGGGAGACAATGCTTGGAGAAATAACAGAAACTGCTGAGAAGATAAGAGCCTAAGTATCAACCATCCCTCAGAGATTAGAGACTGCTCCTCTCATAAGGCAGACTCCGCATCAGCCTCCATTACACATTCCTCATTAGAAACTGTTTGTTTTCCATCCATGGCTGTGATCTGTGAGGGATTAGACTGCTTTATTTTACTTTTGGCCATGTGTGGTGTTATGCTACGTATTGTCATTACCATTCCTTTTAGCTTTGTGTTCTCCAGTGCAAATGTGAGCTGAGCCTTAGGCTGCGTTCCCATTGTACAGTTGCTGCATACAGACAAAACCATGCCCATGTGGTGGCCAATGGGCCCTTCAAGGGGTTGTCCAGGAATAGAAAACAAGAGCTAATTTCTTCCAAAAACAGAGCTACCCCCCCCCCCCCCCCCGAGTTGTGTGTGTACAGCTCAGTTCCATGAAAGTGAATGGCGACAAGTTGTAATACCACACACAGCAAGGTGACTGGAGTGGCACTGTTTTTGAAAGAAATTAGCTCTGGTTTTCTATTCCTGGACAACCCTTTTTAATCTTTTGATAAGGCATTTTTTAAATTATTTTAATGGAGACAACTGCACATAACTATAATAATTTAACATATATATACATAGCATAATACATATATAAATAGTGCATAATTATATGCTTTTTAAATTATGAATTGTGAGACCCTTGTAGACCTGTGAGTAACGCCCCACATGGCCCATACTGCACTGCAGTGATCGTGCTGTACCACAGCTTAGGTAAGTAGCTAGGACCTGCTGTAACCCGAGAAAACTGTCTCTGATAGATTTCTGCTGAATGTCGGGTTGTGGCCACTTGTGGGTCACAACATGACCCTATTACTTACCTAAACTATAATGCTGCACCATCGCTTCTAATGTGATCTTTGGCCACATGACCTGTGTTCTGGCCAAAATAGCTATGTAGCCCTAGCTTTAAAGGGGTATTCCAGGCAAAAACATTTTATCCCCTATCCAAAGGATGGGGGATAAGATGTCTGATCATGGGGGGCCTGCTGCTGAGACCCCCCCCGCAATCTCCCTGCAGCACCTGCATAGAATGCGGGTGCTGAATCTCCAGTTTCAGAAACCTCCGGGTATCTGGGACTGAGGACATGACGTCACGCAACGCCCCCTCCATTCATATCTATGGGAGGGGGCGTGGCATGACGTCACATCCCCAGTCCCGGAAACCCGGAGGTTTCCAAAACTGGAGATTCAGCACCCGCACAGAATTCGGGTGCTTCAGGGAGATCGCGGGGGGTCTCAGCAGCGGGCCCCCCACGATCAGACATCTTATCCTCTATCCTTTGGATAGGGGATAAAATGTTTTTGCCTGGAATACCCCTTTAATACAAATTTTTACAGACATATATAGAAACACTATTTTTTTCCCAGTTGATGTGACACTACTGCACAAATGGGCGCTATTTTCGGGCGCAAGTAATAGTGTTAAAGACTGGACATTAAACAAGATTTTATCAATACTTATTGTTTTTCATTCATATGATATTGTTTAAAATAGGACTGGTTTTCCGATTACTCAGATATAATATATACATGCTCAATTGTAGTGAAGACAAAAATACACTATCTGCTGCCAGCAAACTTGTGCGGCATTTGGATTCTATATTTTGGCTACATGTAGCTGACAGCTTATGTATTTCCACCCTAAGGGGATGTTCACACTTTCAGGTTTTTTATTGCATTTATAGACTACAAAGCCAGAAGGCATTTGAAAAGAAAAGGTGTTTTAATCATCCATGTATACCTGTTCTCTGGTTATGATCTATTTCTGGCTTTGTATTCAGTAATTGCAATTAAAGAACCTGAACGTGTGAACACAGCCTGAACCTTCATCTTTCAATGAGAACAATTTGGAAGTAGACTACTGCAGGTCCTTCATATAACACACCTTTTTGTATAAAAAAACATTTTTTTTATAATAATGGGGGAAATAGGAAGACTGCCATTGTCTCAGAACTGCTGTTTAATTTAATTAATTTTTGTAAACTACATAACTATTCTATATATGTGGTGTCCCAGCACCAAAGGATTTCCTGTGGCAGCCTTGCAGCACAACTGTTGGGCCCACTGAAAGACTTATCGTTACATTAATTGTGTTTTGCACTTTACCCCAAATTAATATATTTGTATAAGTATTTTGTTGTTCTCCTTATGGATGTTGTTTCTATGTTACTGTACCCTTAAGAGAGGCGCAGTGTAAACCTCATGTGACCCTGCCTGCCAATGGGAACCCCTAAATTCTTCCCCATATAGTATAGTGGGAGGAGGAGTTTCCCCAGTCAAGTTGAGCCTAGTGCTAAGTCTGAGTAAGTGTGGTTAAGGTGTGTTGTGTGGAGAAGCCTCAAGGGAAGGCCCAGATCAAATGTAGTCAATCCGAACATTCTGCAAGGATCACCCGCACGGTGGAAGGTCATGCCCTGACGGAGGAGGCTACAAGACCTTGACAGAACCCTACCTGCCAGGATTCATCTACCCGTTTTTTAAGTCAGTATCAATTTATTTGGTGAAAGCACCACAAGTCCCAGCAAAGCAACAGGGCTCCCAAGGGGTTAAGCTGCATCCTCTCACTCTGAAACAGACTGTCCATGTAATACCATCTGCACCCAGCCCAGTAAAGACAGTTATCCTTTATTTGACGTTGGTGTGTTCCTTTACTCCCCGTGTCTGGCCCAGGAGAAGCTGTCTCCAACCTCGGACCATGTATAGGATAATGGTACCCTAGCGTCACTATATATATAGATATAGATATAGATTAGAGTGAGAGAGAGATATCTCTAACATATCTATTTCGGTGTTCCATATGCTGATTGGTTATAACTAGGGATGTCCCGATACCATTTTTTTAAGACCGAGTACGAGTACCGATACTTTAATTCTAGTACTCGCCAATACCAAGTACGAGTACTTATATTTTAAAGGGAATCTGACAGCAGGGTGACGCGGTTTCTGGCGCTGTTTACCATATGATATGTAGGTTCCTTGTTGTGTACAATGGAGGCGGCTGCTGTAGTATGAGCCAAGATTTCTCTCTTCTCCATTGGGCAGAACAGGTAATTTGCATTGGCGGCGATTAGCTATTGCGCTGATGTTCACATGGTGAGCAGCGATAGAAACCAGGTCACCTGCACTATCTACCTATAAATTCAAGCTAGTGCAGGTGACTCTGCTGTAAGATTGTCTATAATAGTAGGTAGTATCCCCTTGCAGACATTAGTAGCAGCCCCCCTTGTAGACAGCAGCCCCCCCTATAGACTGCAGGCCCCCTGTAGACTGCAGCCCCCCCTATAGACTGCAGCCCCCCCGTTTAGACAGCAGCAGGCCCCTCCCCCCCCATTTAGACATCAGCAGCCCCCCCATTTAGACATCAGCAGCCCCCCCCCCCCAGTTTAGACAGCGGCAGGGCCCCCCCCCCATTTAGACAGCGGCAGGGCCCCCCCCCATTTAGACAGCAGCAGCAGGGCCCCCATTTAGACAGCAGCAGCAGCACACAGCTCACCTGCGGCTGTCCTCCGTCGGGTGCTACCGCTCCACTGCCCCATTCTTCCGTCCTCCTGGTCCGCATCATGGGGTCCTATGGAGGAGCATGTGACATACACGTCACTCCGCTTCCTCCGTAGCATTACGCTGGGCGCAGGGGAGGAGGCGGAGTGACGTGTGTGTGTCACATGCTCCTCCATGGAACACTATGAAGCGGACGGGAGGACCGGAGAACGGGGCAGTGGAGCGGCAGCAGGTATCGGACATGGTATCGGGGACATTAAACGATTCCCCGATACCATGTAAATGGCTAGTATCGGCCCCAATACCGATACTAGTATCGGTATCGGGACATCCCTAGGTATAACGTAGGTAAAGGAATATTGGTTATAAAGTAGGTAAAGGAATAGAATATGCCATGATATGCAAAACATAAGACAATACTTTGGAAGATAAAAAAAAAAAAATTAACTTAATTTATATATATTTATATATTATTTTTATTTATTTTTTATTTTATTTATTTATTATACAATGTAATATTTAGATCAAATGGCCCCCAATGCATACTTCTCAAGGCCAGTGTTTTCCAAACAGTGGGTCTCCAGCAGTTGCAAAACTACAAATCCCAGCATGCCCAGACAGCCTTTGGCTGTCTGGGCATGCTGGGAGTTGTAGTTTTGCAACAGCTGGAGAGGCACTGTTTGGAAAACACTGCTGTAGGCCGCTCTACCTACAATGTATCATTGATAACGCTGGTAACTTATGTATCAAGGGACTCTTTGCCTTGCTCAGTCATGGCCGGATTTGACTGAATTCCGTGGTCTGAATCGGTCGGCTCTAGGACCACACGGACATTGCCGTCCCGATAGATGGCAGTGTCTGTGGCGCAATTTTTTTAATCAGAATTTTCTGTCGAAAATTCCACCCTGAAAATTCTGCAGTGTGAATGGGTTAACGAAAAACCCATTCACCTGCATGTTACCTTCAAGCAGCGGACTTTCTTCTGAACCTGGTGTTACTTCTGCACTCCCTATACTTCTAGAAAAAAAAAAAAAAAAAATAATAATATATATATATATATATATATATATATATATATATATATATATTTTATTAACAATTTTTATTTCGGAGTAGTCAAATAAACAGCAGTATTTTAAGGGTTATGGCAGGAAAGGATGTGTCTGTCTTTTCAGGCTGCTCTGCTCTCAGTCACCGGGGTACGTACGTGCAAAGCTGCAGAATGTCTGCATCATTGTACCGGGGCTCACACTGACAGCATTTTGGCTCTGTATACTATGAATATTCAGGATTACAAAGGAATACTGTGCAAGCTCAAATGCCTGTTAAACACATAAACTGTAGATGAAAAGTTAAAGGTGTCCTCCCAGACTATGTAAATAAAAGCTGAAGAAAGTGCAGGAAAGCAGAAAATAAGTTGGAAATGATAACCACATGGGGTCACGTGTGCTATATCGGTAGCTTGTATACTGCATCCTACCAACTGTATACATCGGTATTATTCCCACGTGTGACACAGGTCACATACGACACATTCGCTTGGTTACAGTGTTGACAAAAAAGGGCTGTATGCGCAAATGTCTGAAAAATTTCACTTGACGCTTCATAAATCTTTTGCAGTTTGACCTTGAGGAACGAGTAGAACAGGTTGAGCCCAATGTACTGTGCATGGATGCAGGATTTTTGGAAGGAGTATAGAGTGTGTTGTGCTGGAGGATATGACCCGCTCTATTAAACAATGGGAGGTCTCGCTTGGCATTGTTCCCATCACGTTTCACGCTTATGGCATAAGTGTATTGATAAATGATGCTTAATCAGTCCAGTGGTCTGGAAGTCTTCATAGTCTTAAGGGATATTACAAATTGAAAATTATTTTCCAATGGCTTCAAAGGTTAAAGGAAACCCAGACCTAAGTGATTTCTATATTTTTTTTCAAATTGAAATGTTGTTTCCAAACCCAAATGAGCGAATCTACAGTATAAATCAACAAAACCAAAACTGAAGCACCGATAGGTGATACATTACATTCATAGTTCATAAGGTTGAAAAAAGTCCAGAGTCCATCAAGTTCAACCTATATCCCTACTGTGTCCTTACTGTGTTGATCCAGGCAAAATAATCCTTATGAGGCTGATGCCAATTGCCCAGTTGCCCCATACATACAGAAATTGAAGCTCTGCTTGTTGCCGTACTAGGCTTTTGCAGGAATTCAGAGCACTTGGAAAAACACTTAGGGGTGCATTTACCAAAACCATGCTGGACTAAAAAATATCCCCACCCCCTTTTTGCTAATTCATGCCCACTCAGCGATTTAAATTCCCGACTCCGCCATTGGCAGAATCCACTTGGTAAGAACGTTGCCGTCAATGATTACGGCGCTGACTATCTGCTATGCTCGGAATGTCGGCCCAAAATTTCTCAGAGCAGGTATTCTGTGGTGTGAATGTTGCCTCAGAAATTGTAACTATTTCTTCTAGACTGAATGAATCGACCACCGATGCTTTAATTTTGGGATTTTCTGTGTACCGTAATATAGTTTTTCACTGTTACTGAACCAGATAACTGCCACATTGTGTTGTCATTGAGGATATAGATAGCTGTACAGTGACCCCCCGACCTACGATGGCCCCGACATACGATCATTTCAACATACGATGGCCTCTCAGAGGCCATCGCATGTTAAAGGCAGCATCAACATACGATGCTTTTGTATGTCGAGGCCATCGCATAAATGGCTATCCAGCAGCGCAGACTGCTTCAGCTGCCACAGGATAGCCGTTTACGGTGCCCCGTGTGGTCCGCTGACGATCACCTACCTGTCCTCGGGGCTCCGGAGCGTCCTCTACGGGATCCTCTTCATCGTTGTCATCACGTTGCTGTGCACGCCGTCCCATCATCCAATAGGAGCAGGTGCGTAACGACGTGATGACGGCGACGGAGAGTGAGGATGCCGGGGAAGCAGAGGCCATGCCGGAGTGTCGGGACACCCCGGGGACGCGGCGACAGCGATGGAGGGCAACATCCAGGGCAGCGGGGACGAGCGGTTACGGTCCGGAGCGGCGGGGACAAGTGAGTACAACTTCCTCTACCAGTGGTCTTCAACCTGCGGACCTCCAGATGTTACAAAACTACAACTACCAGCATGCCCGGAAACAGCTGTCAGGGCATGCTGGGAGTGGTAGTTTTGCAACATCTGGAGGTCCGCAGGTTGGAGACCACTGTCCTATACTTTACATTGCACGGATCCCTCAACATACGATGGTTTCAACAAACGATGGTCCATTTGGAACGAATTACCATTGTATGTTGAGGGACCACAGTAATGGCAGGGGTGCCAAATTATACATATATATATATATATATATATATATATATATATATACTGTATATATAATTTTTAATTTTTTTTTGGGGGGTGGGGGGGATCCATGTCCTTCTCTGTTGACAAAAATGACCCCTTTTTCCTTCACTGTTCTGGTGATGAGACTTACGGACCCATACAATTCAGATTTTTGCTTGGTAATGAATCATGCCTACTTTAATACACCGAAATTCTATAAAAAAAAAAAAATCAGGAACATGTTGGAAAACCTGTTTCCCAGTAGGTTAACTGACAGCATGGTCTAGTTTTACACACACAGCTGTACCCGCAATAGACAGGTTTGATGGGTTTTGTGTTTCGTAATGAAACAAAGTGTCTGTATTATCTGTACAATGCACAAAGAATGTGAAAACTGAAGGCGGTTTTGGGAAGTTCAATAACTCCTGGCTCCCAGATTCCTGACACCCAATGACTTCTGTTAATGGAAGATGCTGGCTGTGGTTTTAGTCTACTCACCCTTAATACCCTCTGTATGATGTTTCCATTGTTAGTGGTCTTTAAACTATGGTTCTCCAGATGTTCTAAAACTACAACTCTTAGCCGTGGCAGTCCAGGCATGCTGAAAGTTGTAGTTTTTCAACATCTGGAGGGCTTCAATTTGGAGACTACTGGTCTAGTAAATGGCCCAGATGTACCTGAGCATGCTACCGCTCTGTGACCCTCGCACCCACCCAGCACATCTCAGTGCCAGGCATGAGTAGCGATGAATACACTTTTATTGTGTGTATCACCACTAACTTCACTCACCAATGCACAGAGTACTGTACCTGCAGGAGCAGGGAGCCTGACAGAAGTCCCTGCTCCTGTGCATACTTTTCAGTGAAGAGCACCAGAGAAGCATAGTAGCACACTGCCAATGTGTTTGATGGATGCTACTACTGTAACACTTTGGGGGGCATTTATAATACTCTGCATATCAGTTAAGCCTCCAGATTTTGTGAATTTTTACGGATCTCCACCATGCTTGTCAGGTGGGTGGGGCTTACTGCCGGGGGGGCGTAGACAGCAAGTGTAAATTAATGGAATCTATTCCAGCTCTAGTTGCAACATTTGTTAGAGCCATGAGTTCGAAATCCTGCTATACAGTTAAAGGGGTTATAAAGGAATAGAAAAACAGAGCTGATTTCTTCCAAAAACAGCACTAATCCTGTCCTAGGTTGTGTGTGGTATTACAGCACAATTCTATTAAAGTGAAAGTTGTAATACCACACACTACCTAAGACCAGAAGTGGTGCTGTTTTTGAATGAAAATGTCTTTTTTTTTATTCCTGGAGAATTCCTTTTAATGTGTCGCATGGATATTTTGATGTCTAATTCACTATGGGATGCAAACGGTGTAATCTGTGGCAAAATCCAATGGTAGAAGTATGCGGCCCGAATCCACACAGTTTTTTTTTCGGGTGTATTAACACTTGATGTAAAGGAAAATAAGGAAGGGACTGTAAGGAATTCTTTTAATCACTTGTTTTTGAGATGGTCCTCACTTCCTCTTCCTGCTTTTAGCATGCGGCGGACCTACCCAAGAGAAAAGATGACTTGTTTGTAAAAGAAAACAGTAGGCACCATGAGTCGTAGGTTTCATATCAACAAATTACTTCTACGAGAAGAATGAGCATTCTAACCAAGTGTTACAAAAAGGCGCCAGTTGGGTTGTATTTATTGTTCCTAAACCATGTTATGCTATGTATGTAACTATGATAGAATCGAGGTGCGGGAAGCAGTGCATTGCTGGAGCTGGTTTGTTCATTACATGGTTAAGGACATTATCCAGGTTTTTTTCTTTCTGGAAACCACATAACTCTTATGCATTTGACTGACTGGTATCACAGCTCAGCCCCATTCCCTTTAATTGCTTTGAGGACAGTCCATGGACGAGAGCTACACTATTTCTTGGGAACAACTTGCTTTTACATTTTTGGTTTTAGGTCCAATTTCTGTGTAGCATAATTTTTTAATCCAGATTTTTATTAGTTTAGGTCTGTAAATGTAAGTGACTTTAAGGGTACGTTCACATGAGCGGATCCCCAGTGAGTATTACGCTGCGGATCCGCCGCTAAAGGACCGCTGTATGCTGCCTTTACAGGTGCCTGCTCGGTGCGGCAATATGCCGCTACACGCAGACACACTGAAGCGATGTGTGAGTCGCTGCGCATGTGCGGTGTATTCGCACACATGACGGCCGTTCCCCCTGTTCTGAGCCGAGAGCTGCCACGATGTGCGAGTATACTGCGCATGCGCACGGCAACTCGCACATCGCAGTGTGTCTGCTCGTAGCGGCGGATTGCCACTCCGAGCAGGCACCTGTAAAGGCAGCATACAGCGGTCCTTCAGCGGCGAAAATGCAGCGTAATACGCGCCGGGGATCTGCTCATGTGAACGTACCCTAAAGGGTATTTTTTTTTTTATGTAGCTCAGGCCGAATTAAAATACAAGAAGTAAAAACAAAAAACAAAAAAAACAACCTAAGCTTCCTATTTCACCTCCCCCTGTCTGGTCCATCTTCTCTTTTTGTTTTTTTTTGCTTTCCGGACAAGCACTTAGTACAGGACCTGCCCCCTCAGCCAACATTGGCCGAGATGGGACACTGCTACGGCCAGTAATTGACTGAGGTCCTGGCTGGCAGATCCTGCTCCAAATGCTCATTTGAGAAGCAGAAAGAAAACAGAAGATTGTATGACAGAAAGGACCGAACCTAAACAGCGAGGGGGGGGCGGGGCTGGGGGGTAAGTATGTGTGCTTTTTTTTTTTTTATCCAGCCCCAGCAACATATTTATCTTCGTTTAAACACTGTAATACCCCTAATGGTCTATTCACACGTAGATTTAATGCACAGGATTTTTTTGCTGCAGGTTTCGGTGTAAACCAAATGAAAGAATGCAGCTTCATTTCCTGCGCATCAGATCTGGGCAGGATACTGTACATGTGAATAGACACTTAAGCTCTGGATCAGTGGGGCTAAACCTCTGCCTGTTTCCAAAATTACTCCAAATTTTTTCAAAAAGTGATAAGGAAGAATTTTAATAAAGTTACCTACTGTATAATTTTAGTAAAATAAAGCAGTGGAAGCTGGAAGCTTGTGTACATGTTTCACGTTCTCATTGTATAAAGTCACATTTGTATTATGCAAATAGGTGAAAATATCCAAAGTTAGTACACATCATAAAGACGGCAATGTCAGAACATCACTGTCCACCTTGTATATGCTGCATAATAAAAGTCTACAGACGTACATGTTTTCCCTCGCAAGTAGTTTCCAGTATGTGGAAGCAATAAACCAGAAGTACGGTTAAAATGAGGTCTAAACCTAACTCAAGTTTTTGATACTTCGATGTTGTCCTGTTAAAGTGAACAACACTAGTACCTTGTACTACCACTAAACATAGGCCCAGATTTTTCAGTCAGATCTGATATGACCATGGCAACCAAATACTGATTGGTTGCCATGGACAAAACCAGAAATTTTGGAAAATCTAGGCCATAGCATTGCAATGGCAGGTAGAGAGCACATCTAAATATTGAAGAGGTCCAAAAGCACACCACAGCCTCTAATAGGATTGGATATAGGGAGAGATCAGTCAAGGACAGTAGGGTAGGTAGAAGCCCCCAATGACTAATGGTTCAGGCAGCATGAAAATGATTACATGATTCCTGTAATCTTCAGCTGCCATCATAGAGTTGGGTAGCTTGGGGAAAAGGCTGACCTTATGTTTGTTTGACCGTTATGACGGAATAGGGAACATTACATTTTACTACCAAAGGGGGGTCCACTGGCCTTGGTGACCTGAGCACACGAAGCTTGCACAACCCAATCCCACATTTTGGTGTCCAGAACTACAGCGGCACAAGATATAGCTACATTGTCTTATTTATTGATTGGGGTTAGTTCGTTAGGTATGTTACGACACTCATATTTGGGCACTGGGGGGGGGGGGGGAATTTATCAATTTTGCCTGTTGACAGTTTCTTTTTACCCTTTTTTTTTCACTTTGGTTTTCGTGGACATGCACCAAATGTATCATTTGGTGCGAGTTGTTAGTAATTTTGGCTCAAATGTTGAAATCAGCTGTTCACAGCGCCTTTTACACAGAACTTACCACCACAAAGGACGCGTATTTTACCCTGTAGAGCAGCCATTTCGGGGTCCCTCCTGCAGTATATCAGCAAGCGACATGAGTTATTTTCTTTTGTGGGGTTTATAGCCACCATGTGAAATGGATTTTATTTTCAACTTGGGTATTTTTTTTTTTTTTACTTTAGTGCAGTGGTCTTCAACCTGCGGACCTCCAGATGTTGCAACACTACAATTCCCAGCATGCCCGGACAGCCAACGGCTGTCCGGGCATGCTGGGAGTTGTAGTTTTGCAACATCTGGAGGTCCGCAGGTTGGAGACCACTGCTTTAGTGCTTACCTTTCCTGAACCTGTGTGGCCATGTCCAATGCTGGCTCAACGGAGGGTGAAGGTGCCTCAGAGACAACTATGTCGCAGGATAGTATTGAGCAGCCCTGGAGGCGTCGCTGCTTTCACAACAAAAATGTTTTAATGTATTTTGATGCCTTTACATTTTCTGACATTGCTAAGTGTGTTTTCCATGTGCAAGATTTCTTGGCGGTGATTTGCGCCCCAAAAAAAACCTAAAGACGCAAAATTGCGCCAAAGATCGGCGCAAAAGTTAAAATCACACACAGGACCATGTGATTTTGATAGTTGTAAAAATGACAGTGGAGAAAATGCGCCAAACTTTGGCGCAAAAAGACACTGCGCCAAAGCATTGCGCCAAAGTTACGTTAAAAACAAACCCACATAAATCCTTTGATAAATACCCCCCTGTATGACTATAGTATTTAGTTATTTTATAGCATATCTTATAGTGGAGCATCCATTAAAGGTTCTGCACAGGTCACCGACTACCATAAATCCAACCCATGTTGCCTGCAGAAAGGTAGCAAGAAACATCAATTTGTGGGGAATGTCTCTGGTTCTGCTTGAACTATTTTCATAGTATCTATCGAGAGCTCTAATACTTTCCATCGTAACATTGTAATTAGAGAGAACACTTAAAGGTAAGCCAGGACGTTTCAATAATTCATACAAACTTTTCCTTTTTGTTAAAAACATTGAGACAATTACACAATGACTAAGTACATGTTCTGGGTAACAAAATGATGTTCCCTGATCGTGCACTGGAACCATGTTCTTTTTTTGGATCCCTAGTAATTACGGAGCTGTATAAAGAGGTCCGCCATTGTAAATGTTTAATGAAAGGCAAACCTTTCATTACCAAGAGGCCTGAGAAGATAGACAAGCCATTGTGCTTCCAACATAATGAGTTCCTTAATGAGCTGAACAATCTAACTAACAGAATGGCCTTTTAATGGTGAAATCCATTCAGTCATATTGTCTTTTGCTATATAATATGGCATGAGTTGCTATTTTATAGGTCCCCATTGTTTGTTTGTTTGTTTTTTCTTTTAATGAACACCTTGAATGGGTTGATAACTGATTAGTGCTACAGATCAGGTTGTGTGGGGTATTGTAGCTCAGGTTTACGGTCTATTCACATTGCAGAATTTCCGCTAGCAGAATTCCGCCTGAAATTAAAGCCCATTGACTTTTATGGGATTCAGCATTCCCATTTACACTACTGAATTTCCGTTTTGTATGCCTTTTTGGACCTTTACCTATATAAGATGTGTAGAATTGTATCAATTGGTCCACACTAACCAGGTAAAGTAACCCCACAGACTATGTACTAGAAAAACCAATTATATAGTAGGAGTGTCGTATAAAACATAACATTTATTATTTTCCTATAAAATTCACCAAGAAGAAAAGTTAAACCCAGGAAAAAAGAACAGGTAGGAATAAAAATGTATAAAGTCCAGATATATCCCTGATAGATATGCGGGAATAATCAAACTGGACTCAATCAAAATTCTGAGGATATCGTACTCCTCCCTAGTACTGTAATATACATACCAAAGGTTACATGCATGTCACAATAATTACTGCACGCCCATTGGGATATTCTATCAATGTTTGTCAGCTGTTCCCAATGCGTTACTGTCCATGTGCCAATAGAGACGCACAAGGACGTCCTCAGGGGAACCAATTCATATAATGTAAGAGATACAGAACATGTGACAAACTTTAAAGTGCAATACAGATGGATCTAGGTTACCCACAGCATGATTTCATGTTATCCAGGCAAATAGTCAGCCCAGTTTTACATATGGGAGCCAGTAAATGCCGTTTGTGTAAGCCTAGCATAAGTCCTGCAATGGCAGGAGGAGCGGCAAAGTGTCCCGATCTCCACGTGTGGCTTGGAGAAGCCGCGTTCTCCGAGCCACATGTGGAGATCGGGACACTTTCCCATTGGCACATGGGCCGAAAACATCACACTGCCGCTCGGCCTATCGCCGGCCGAGTCGGTGATTGGCTGAGTGCAGTATGACTCGCCGACCACCGGCAACCAGGAAGAGGATCGCGGCGGAGGCCGTAGCGGGTTACTGGAGGCATCGGGGGAGCGAAAAGAAGGTATGTACCTGTTTATTTTTTTTACTGCCGGCAGTAGGGATGATCATTTTCCTATTCCGGAGTTCAAAAAATAGAATAAAATAAAAAGTTTTCCACTGGAGTACCCCTTTAAAGGTGTTATCCTAAGATAGAAACAGAGAGCTAATTTATTCCAAGAAACAGCACCACTTCTGTCTTCAGGTTGTGGGTGGTATTCAGGGCCAGATTAAGGCTGCCTGAAAAACGAAGCACTTCATTATGATGCCCCCCCCCCCCCGACAGTTCCCCCACATTAGGTGCAGTATAGTTCCCCCACATTAGATGCAGTATATGTCCCCGCACATTAGGTTGGCAGTACAGTTCCTGCACATTAGGTTGGCAGTACAGTTCCCCCACATTTGGGGTGCAGTACAGTTCCCCCACATTTGGGGTGCAGTACAATTCCCCCACATTAGGGGTGCAGTACAGTTTCCCCACATTAGGTGCAGTACAGTTCCCCACCTTAGGTGCAGTATAGTCCCCCCCATTAGGTGCAGTATAGATCCCCCCCATTAGGTGCAGTATAGATTCCCCACATTAGGTGCTGTACAGTTCCCCACATTAGGTGCAGTACAGTTCCCCACATTAGGTGCAGTACAGTTCCCCACATTAGGTGCAGTATAGTTCCCCACATTAGGTGCAGGTTCCCACACAGACATACAGCCTTCATCCATATACAGTGTATGGCTGGAGGCTGTATGCCTGTTTACTGCCCCACTTCAGTGTTCCGACCACCGCTCCTCCGCTCTGGGATCACGATCTACTGCTATGGCCTATGGGCCATAGTAGTAGGTCCCGGGATCAGAGAGGAGCGGTGGTCGGAACACTGAAGGTGACGT
Source organism: Hyla sarda (assembly GCF_029499605.1). NCBI lineage: Eukaryota > Metazoa > Chordata > Amphibia > Anura > Hylidae > Hyla > Hyla sarda. The sequence goes on along the minus strand of NC_079194.1, from coordinate 102,287,585 downwards.
GCTGGTGAGTAGTAACTTACCATGCGCGCACATCCTCCTCACTGCTCCGCTCTGCTCTTCTATGGGTGCACACAGGGGACGTCAGTGACGTCCCTGTGTGTGCTACTTCCCAGTGGCCCCTGCATTTTTAAAGTTAATGGGGGGCCGCAGAGAGGTAACAGGGACATCCTTGTGTCCTGAAAAGGTTTTTCAGGACACAGGGATGTCCCGAATGTGACGGGACATGAGCACCAATGATCCGGCACTGGTGGTGTTGAAACTCAGTTCCAGTGAATGGAGCCAAGTGTAAATACCACACACATCCTATGGAAAAGGGTGGTGCTCTTTTGGAAGAATTTAGCTCTAAATAACCTCTTTAATTATCAAATTAGAAAATCTAGATTTTTGGTTAAAGGATTTTCTGATATATAAAAAAGCATTAAACAGAGCTCTTGAAGTGTTTTTCATGTCATGTTTACTCACTTTTTTTAATACAATTTCTGTAGCTATAAAAAAAATCTTTTTTTTGGCAAAATGTAATTTGTACTCAAATTGGTTAAAAATAACCATTTTAACATTTTGTTATGTCAGCTGATCTTTTCCCCGAATCAGTCAAAAATGAGACAGCTGTTTAATTTACAGGGAATTTTTTGTGTGTGCTCTAATAACTGCTTTTTCATTGACAACAATCTAACACATTATTATTAAGAAAGATCCATAAAAGTGCCAATTAATGGCTAATGTGAATGTGAACATGGCCTTAGACTTATGTAGCACCTTGGGACCCTGCTAGTGTGAGGAAGGTTTGGTCAAATGTTGAATAGTGTTCATTGCATATTAAGTCAAAACAGCATATATATAGAGATCAGTATTTAATGCTTTGTCTATATAAACCCTGTGGGGTGTTGATTCTAAAGATACCAGGGTATACAGGGACCACAGGTGGGGGGCTGATATGAGGTTTAGGTGCAGTTTAATGTGATGGCGATCTGGGGCATTAAGCAAAAAACATGCCCCCGAGGATCCCTGCTGGCAATGCTACTAAAACCTGGTGAAAATTTTAATTTCCTTTTTCACCTATGGTGCTAAAAATAAGATTTTTCGAATGTAAAACATAGTAGAGGAGTATCTAAAATGAGGCACAAGTGTAATGACTCTCACCACCAATAATTTACAAAGTCATGAAACTGATTTATGCAGTAAAGTAATATATCTTACATCACGTTGAGTGCTGGGCTGCATTTCACTTTGATTTACATGCCTGTGGTATAAGCCACGAATAAAGCAAATGTGAATAGCTAATAGAGAGCAGAAGTCACAGACAAGGACAAAATGAATAAAACTAAAGATGCAAATTGTCTGAAGTCATTGCCATGGGAAAATCGTCTAATCCGCAGCTATACTATCTCATCTCTATCTATCTACAATAGAAAAAAGTCCAGGTTGAGCAGCACCTCAGTATATGCTTGTAGGTTGGTGCAAAGCAGCAAAAAAAAGCCAAGGTCAAGGGCCCACAGCTATCCACAAGATAAAATGGTTGGCTGCAGCACACAAAAAGTAAAGTGTCAAGTGGTTTTATTTCATTCCAAAGCTACGTTTCAGCCGCCCTGGCGGCTGAAACGTAGCTTTGGAATGGAATAAAACCACTTGACAATGTACTTTTTGTGTGCTGCAGCCAACCATTTTTTTCTTGTGGATATCTATCTATTTATCTAAGTAGAAGAAAATGGGCAGCACAAACAAAAGGTGTTAATGGTGCAAGCTGGAGGACTTGGTCAAAAGTCCAATAAATTCCATGTAGAGAAACAGCAGCACTCCAATGTCGGTGAAGAAAGTGAGTGGCTTTATTCAACCAAACATCAAGGATAGCGACGTTTCAGCCGTCTCACACGGCCATTGTCAAGGCCGTGTGAGACGGCTGAAATGTCGCTATCCTTCATGTTTGGTTGAATAAAGCCACTCATTTTCTTCACCCACATTGGAGTGCTGCTGTTTCTCTACATGGTATCTATTTATCTATCTGTCTTGTGTTTTATCGACTCTATTCTATCACTCCTCCGTATAGCTGTTTCTCAATAGTAATGCCAGTATGTCTCTACGTATGGCGTTTTGCTCCAGTGCTCTGAATCCTGCCTGTGACGCATACTTGTCATCCACTCGAACGGAACATCTGCAGCCTGTTTAGAAGTTACTGCACCACAACACAATTGGAACCACTTAACAGTCTTGTAATAAATTGTGAACAATCCATCATCCACGCTGTAAGTGAGCAGTCACATTAAACAATATTCATAAATTGTGGTGAGCCATTTTGTCAGATATTTCATGGTGAAACTGGGATGTGGCTGATCATGTGTGAATTACTTCATTTACAGGTGAATAAAATGAAAGCTGATTTGATATATTTCGAACTCTACATTTTTCTAGATGTTTGTAATCTTTCATCTTCAATACTATCATCTATCCCTAGTTTAAAGAAGATGTCTAGCGTTAATAAATGTATCCACTTTCCACATGATAAGGGATAGGTGTCTGATCGCAGAGGGTCCAACCGCTGGGACTCCCCCGTGATCTCCCATATGGGGCCCGGCTCTGCTCTGTTACAGCGCGTTTCATACCTAGCACGTCAGCTGGGCCAAACACTCCCCCTCCCTTCATCTCTATGGTGGAGACAGAGACAGCGAGAGCAGTCGGACTCCTGCAATCAAACACGTAGGGGATAAGTTTATTATTGCTAAACAGCTTCTTTATTAAATTGCATAGGAAAGGTGTAAAGGGGCTGTTTTGGTATTTTACGACATTCCCCATCACTTGTAGCAAAAATTTTTGAATTTTTTTTTTTACGCCCTAAAACTGGTGCAAAGCCATTAAATTCCCCCCAACCATAAATTTCAGACATAACATTCAAATATAACCTAACTATGTTAATTGCTGTCAGCAAGATCCATATAACAATAATTCTCTCCTCAGTTTATTTTTAGAGTAATCTGATTTATGCAGGCTGGGGCCAATGCCAATCCAGCTTTGAACTGAGCTGATATGTTTGTATCTCATAGGCCTTATGAAATGGACAGCCATAAAATAATGTAAGGTGCTATATGCTTGTGTGGTGAACCAGGAGAGTGTTGCAGAGATGTAAGTGCAGGGTCTGGTGGTATTAACCCTTAGATGTCGTGACGCCAGGGTGAGGTTTCCTTAGTGTTAATGGTCCTTCCACCAACCGTCCCAGAAACGGTAGGAAAAATTATGGAATGTCCACAGCAGACTTTATGAATAAACGGAAGAACTTTACTTGAAGATTTTATGCAACAGTCTCTATACATAACAGTCTCTTAAGAGGTAACTGGAATGCATGTCCCTCACAGGTTTTGCTGGGACTTTGAAGCAATGAGCTTTGATGCAGGCCACTGTGCTACAAATTATAATATTTTAGCTGGTAGTAGTCACACAGGATTTGATAGAATGAGCTTTGTAACTCACGGTTTAGTGGCTGCAGGTTCTTAGGCTTTGGCCTAGATGAATTGTGATTTCTGCTGAGATGTTTGTACTTGCTTGATAGTCCGGAACTAAGAGTGAATTTAGTGGCTACAGCCCTTTATATAATAAGGGGCTGGACTAAGCTCATTGGTCAGCAAACCTGTAGGTCCTGAACCCAGTGAACTCTGGGTACATCACATGACCCTGGAAGGTCCTTAAGCAATTATACGTTACAATTGTATATCACGTGAAAGGTCCTATACATATATATTTCTTATACACCTTTCCTATATACATAACTTATATGAGGTGACTAGGGGCAAGCCCTGCAGGAGAGCCCTATGGGAATGAAGGGACTCTGGCTGAGAGGACTTTAGACAGGGACAGGACCAGGTCCTGTACCGGGACACCACACTTGTTTCACTAGAGCCATAAGAACTTGGATTGGGAATATGGATGCAAAGAAATCATGGGTATCCTATGCTTGGCTTACAGCAACATTAATCAGATCTTTAACTCAACGATAACAAGAACTGCAATAAGGGCATAGAAAGAATTGGAAAGTGTAATGATACTAAATAGCAATGTCTATAAGGATATGTTCATACCTTTATACACCCCAATTGGCCCAACAGATAACAAAATAGTGCTCTTTTGCAGTACATCATTCTGGTATATGTGGACATTTCTGTTTTTCCTCATGGTATATGAAAGTGCTGCCCAAAGCTATTCTAGGCCAAGATTGTAGCTATAGTGGATGCTGCGTTAGTGGACATTATTGGGCCATTATGCCTGAGGGGATTTAATGCCCAACTGACCTATAGAATGACACCAGTTTTGTAAATGGCACATAATAGGTAGGGGCCCAAAAGCTTCAAGTTATAGATCTAAATAAGACACTAAAAAGTGAAATAGTCTATTATTGCATACAGTTGTATTCATTGGTTACATTTTTCAAATGTATACATTGGGGGGTATTTCCAAACATGTATGTTAAACAGATGCACAAATGCAGTGTGGATAAGGCTGGTCTATTGTCTACTTCTACTTATTGTCTAGAAGCAGCCTAAACCCCTCCCATCCTGCACTTAAGTAGCCAACTTTAATCTGTTTGGCTGTCCATGCCTTCCTCCTGTGATCTGTAACAGCTTGGTCTGGCCTGTGCTACTTGCCTGCGATATTGGTTTCTACCTGGTTTCTGGCTTTAGATTTTTGATCTCCCGTATATCTGCATTAACTCCTTTTGCTTGTAACCTTACTATTATCTGCCTGTCTTGTCTGTACATTGTTGCTATCTTTATTATTTTTTGTAATTTTGAAAACTGCCTCTTTGCTTAACCCTTTGTGTCCTTACCTATTCTCTTACCTCTGTATTGTCCCCCCCCCCCCCCCTCCCTCGGTGTCAGCTCACTGTTAGTGCGCTTTGGCGGTCGAGAGGGGCCATATCATCTGAAGCAGTGTCTGGGAGAACATCCGCCCTAACTCTTTTATGCTGCGCTCGCATTAGGAGCGAAGCATAAAATGGACAGCCAATCGCCGCAGGCTGTTCTCTCTCTCCCCTACTCTCTGCACTTGTATCACAGAGTGGAGGGAGGATGAGAGCAGACCTGCAGTGATTGGCTGCCCACAGCGTATGCTCTGCCCTGCCTGATTGACAGGGCAGAGAGTGAACGCAGTGTCCTGCCCGCATTTCCTGACTTTGGTCTCATACCCAGCCAGCATGAGACCAAACTCAGGTCTGCTGAAGACATTGACGGTGGCAACCACTTGGAGGGAGACCTTTAGTGGCTGGATTTTCAAAGTCAACAAAAATGTATAAAAAGTAAAACATTATAAAGCAAGTATATCAAAATTTTTTTTTATTTTTTAATAAAGGAATGCAATATAAAAATGTATTTTAATGACAGTGGCCATTTACGTTGAAGACAAACTTTAATATAAAAGCATGAAAATTTTTCTTTTTACATTTAAAAGAACAGCAAAACTGTAGACAAAATAATAATAATTTTATTATCTAGTACTCTACATTGCAGGAATCTTGCAGTTGGCCTTGAATTCACTACTTCACTTCATACAGTGTGGATCCATCTTTTTTGTTCAAGAGACTGGTTATTGTTTTTTCTTCTTAGGGTAGAAAATAGAAATATAGAATTAATTTTTTGTCTAACAAAATTTAAACTGAGGAGGAACATTGTTCAGAACACATGGAGCTGAAAACAGGACATAAGTTATTTGAGTACCTTGAATACAGGAAACACATACAGACAAGAACTAAACACGAGATGTAAACACACAGGAGGCCTGGAGAGGAAGCAGTGGACCTTGACTGTTGGCTCTGTCATTCTCATGTGCCAAGTGCATACAATGAGTTCTTCTTCTGGATTTTAGCCACTGGAAATCCAGTCATGCTTCACCATGCAGGTATCCATGTAAAAGTTATCATACCATATGTGCAATATATGAAGAAAGGATAGTAGCGGCAAGTCACTGTACTGTGCAGGATAAGTTTTAATGGACGATCATAAACAGACAGCTGGAGCGGTCCAGAGGGTGGAGCGACACAGTGTTTTGCCAGCGGCTTCTTCCGGCTCCTGATGGAGCGGGAAGAAGCCGCCGGTGAAACACTGTGTCGCTCCACCCTCTGGACCGCTCCAGCTGTCTGTTTATGATCGTCCATTAAAACTTATCCTGCACAGTACAGTGAGTTGCCGTTGCTATCCTTTCTTCATATATTGCATGTTAGTGACTTTCTCTGCGAGCACCGCTGATAGGATTGTTCGGAGATCATCTTCAAAGTGCTTTATATGTGTTACTGTGGCTACCGGGTTTGACTGTCTGGATTGTGAGTGGTGCTCATTATCTTCTGCCCGCTCCCTTTGTTTATCATACCATATGTGGCTGTGGATTTACCCATGTACACAGGGAGTGGTGATCAGAAAATGTCATAGTGTATTTAAGAGAATTTCGACCTAGAATACCAAACTGTGATCAGATAATGTGTGGGGGAACCTGATAACAAGTGTTTAACCTATAGCACCACCGCAGGGGAAATGCAGCATTACATGGTGTCCCTTGCAATTAAAAGTGCTCATCCCTATATTTAAACTTTTCTATTGGGGACCCCCACCGTTCACAACTATGGAGGTATCTTGTCCTCTCTGTGAATGGAGTGGCAGAATTCCTGCTCGGTCGCAGCCACTTTCACACGCTATAGGACTTTCAAGCATAGTTGAGGGCTGCACTGCCACTCCATTTACAAGGGATCTCCTTTCTTATTAATGGTAGTGGCCCCAGTAGTTGGACCCACAGTGATCAGATAATTATCACCTATCCTGTGAATAGGTGATAAGTTTAAAGTGCTTGCTTTAAAATAATGTTTGACATGCCGTTGAGATGAGTGTCCAGACCCAGACTGATCACTAGAACGAGTGGGGATAAAAGCATGCTGAGTGCCTTTCTTCTCACTCTCCGTGCGCCTGACCAAGAAGGTCCCATAAATTTATTAAAAGGGTACTCCGATGCCAAACATCTTATCCCCATCCAAAGGATAGTGGATAAAATATCTGATCGCTGGGATCCGATCTCCAGGCTGGCACCGTGGCGTTCGTGAACATGAAAGCTTGGAGATTCTGTGTTTGTGACGTCATGCCACACCCTCTCTATTCATGTCTATGGGAGGGGGCGTGATGGGTAGTACAAAGAAGGCACGCCTCCTACCATAGATATGAATGGAGGGGGTGTGGTCATCCGACATGGAGCGGTGATCAGTCTGGGGGTCATGGCGGAGATTGTGGGGGGGGGGGGGGGGTTGTTCCCAGCGGTGACGTCCTGCGATCAGACATCTTATCCCCTATCCAAAGGATAAGATGCCTTTGGGAGGAATACCCCTTTAAGGGAGTTCGTCTCCACAACATGTTAAAAATTATAATTTTTTTTATTTTTTTTTATTACAGTTTCCATTTAAATCTTGGCTTATCCCCTTATGAGGCACTCCTGTAAATCATAAAGATATGCTAAAGTAAAAGTCAACCTTCTGTAGCTGCTCAGAATAATAAAATGGGTCCTAAATGAGGGACTGTATTCTTTTAACTTAGAATTCCCTTATAAAGTCTCTGAAAATGGTTCTCTAAAAAAAAGAATACCACTCCGATTCCTAAAATTGTTAATACAGCCAGTCAGTCAGTAGTAGTCTGGTTGGACGTGAACCCTAGATGCAGCCGATGCAGGGTAGGATTCTAGTGGGATTTTACACACTATCATCCAGTACTATCAATTTTTATCCTGTTGATTACACAATTTTCAGATATGAGTTGTAAAAGTTTTGAGGGTTTTTGGGAGTTCTTGAGGACTAATACCTTTTTTTTTACTGGGATACCGAATGATTTGGATGAACAGCAGTCAGTATTCATTTTTTCACTGCAATTTTTGCCATGCTCCAGGCATTAAATATGTAGTGATAATATGGGTAATAGTTTAATGTTCTAGGTTTCTGTTACAATTTGTGATAATGTATTGTTCATCTGGAAGGGATGGAAGAAATTATACTAATGTTATGGTCTTAAATCGTGAACATCGGCAGTGGTGTAGCTGTAGGGTTGCTGCGACATAAGAAACATCTTTATTGTAAATGCCACATAATAGATGAGGGCGCAAATTCAGACTTTAAATTGGAGGCCAGGAGCTTTTAGATTCCACATTTGTGACTATCCACAGTATGTATAGTGATGGCGGACCTTTTTGAGCCAGAGTGCCAAAGGCACGCCACCTTTTTTTCCCCTCAAAGTGCCAGCACAGCAATTAAATCAGAATTAGACCCTCCCCAGTAGACAGGTAGTACCCCCAGATTAGACCCCCCCTGTAGGCAGGTAGTACCCCCAGCCCAGACTTACCCCCCCCCAGTAGGCAGGTAGTACTCCCAGATTAACCCCCCCCAGTCGGCAGGTAGTACCCCCAGATTAGACCCCCAGTAGGCAGGTAGTACTCCCAGATTAACCCCCCCCCCAGTAGGCAGGTAGGAGCCCCAGATTACCCCCCCAGTAGGCAGGTAGGAGCCCCAGATTAACCCCCCCCCCAATAGGCAGGTAGTACCCCCAGATTAGACCCATCAGTAGGTAGGTAATACCCCCAGATTAGACAACCCCCCACCCCCGCCTGGTACCTTTTGTAGTTGCCGGGGATTCAGGGCAGTACTTTCCACCAGATAAGAGCCAGCACAGCTACGTGTGTCGGCCGGCCGCGAGTAATGATTCTCGGTCACGTCACACTCTCAGAATAACTAGGGCCGGTGTCAGGACGTAGTGACGCCAGCGCTTGAATTCTGGGAGCGTGATATGAGTGAGCATCATTAAGCGGCGGACGCGCGTAGCTGTGCTGGCTCCTATTTGGGGGCGGAGCAATTACAGGTGAGCCAGCCAGTGTTACTGTACAGGGCAGGAGAATGTCCCGGCCCGCCAGGCAAATGTCCGGTGTGCGCGATGGCCAGTCCGGCCCTGGGTGACTCAGTCATGGCACCCCCCTGGTGAGTTGCACCCTGGGTGGGCCCCCCCCGGGTGGGCCCCCCCCGGGTGGGCCCCCCCCCCCTTGGTACGCCACTGTGGACACGTTTCCACAGAGGGGGCTTGGCGTGCCACCTGTGACATGCGTGCCATAGGTTCACCATTACTGGTATAGGATATAGTATATTAACAAAATGTTTTTGTACAAACCAGACAATCCCTCTATATTTAGATGGGGAACCTCCTAATCCTTCCTGAAGATTTTTTTGGTTGCTGTTTCGCAATGCAGATTTATGTTTTAGAGTTTGGCAGCACTGGATTCTGGGATATATTTTGCATTTTTTATTGTGTAGACCGTATTCGGCCATGCGTGAACAGGTGAATTGTTGCTGGAAATAACCGCTGAGTGACTTTGTTTTCTTGGATGTTGAAGTGAACATTTAACACAGACTGAGCTGTTCAAACACTTGAGGCTATGTGAAGTAACAGAGCGATAATTACATGTATAATATGCTTGCTCTGCTGATTTGCATTCTGGAAAGTTTAGGCCCCTTTCACACTACAGGTATCATCCTGCTTGTTTACTGCCATTATTTTACAATAACGGATGAAAAAAAAAATGGATGCAATAACTGGTCATAACGGATGATAACTGATGACCATCATCCATTATTTATTTATTTTTTTCTTTAAAAACCTGATGTTGTTCATCTATTATCATCCGTTATTACCAGTTACATCTTTCTTTCTTTTTTTTTTTTTTTTTGTAAAGCTGTTCTGAGCATGCTCAGTACAAAAAAATTGATGTTATAAAATCTGACCATAACTGATAACGGATTAAATTTTAATGTTCGGTTTTTCACAATTTTTTTTGCCGGACCAAAAATTTGTGCATGCATCGTCTTTTGTGCCGGCAAAAATAACTGGACATGCCTAATGCAAAAGGATGTTCAAAAAATCCCATTGACATGAATGGGATTTTTGGACAGCAGTTTGCTGGGAGTAATAACGGAGGTTTTTTACAGGATGATTACCTGTAATGTGAAAGGGGCCTTAGTTGTCAAGCCTGGCATATGCATTGGATAAGTGTCTGCTGTACCTGACTATGTGGTCAGCCAGTCCTGATTAAAGGGCCTCCTAACTCTCCCCGTACACCAGGTACTGTAAAATCACCTGAACGGAAAATCTAGCTGTGCAGCTATATTTTAGGAGCTAAGATAAGTGTAACACCATCAGTTGATATGCATCACTGTGTGAAGTTCTCTGCTATATTGCCATGCCAGCTGGTCTGGGTGTAACACTCACGTTTCAGAAGACAGGAACTCCGGTAAATGTGGATCTGCTGGACCTGTGTGGCAGATGACTCGGACCGTACCAGGGAGCGAAGTCTAAGGTGCTGCTGGTTTTCACCAGAGCCCACCGCAAAGTGGGATGGACCTGCTGCGGCAGGCGGCACCCAGGTCGCTACCCCTGGCACGGCTCGACCACACAGGCGGCTGAGGAGATGCGAGGCACAGGAGGGATAAGGCAGCTCGTAGTCAGGATAGCAGAAGGTCAAGGCAGGTGGCACAGTAGTGTAGTCAGGACATAGCAGGAGGGGAGTGGGCAGGTGGCAGAGGAGCAAGGTCAAATCACAGAGCAAAGGATCAGATACATGGCAAGACAATATTCAGAGATGCTTTCTCTCAGGCACAAAGCAACAAAGATCCGGCAGGGAAGTGAGGAGGGTGGAGGAATTTATCAATGAGCCACAGGTGAATTACACTAATGAGCGCACTGGCCCTTTAAATCTAAAAGCTCCAGTTCGCACGTGAGTTAGGGGACAGGGACATGCGCGCCGGAAAAGAGAGGCAGAGGCGGGGGCAGGAGAAGCACCAGGTGAGTGATGGACTGGGGCTCGCATGCGGGCGTGTCCCGTGATGTGAGTCCCAGCCCTGCCGGCAGCAGCAGGTAACGGGATGTTGTGGTTCGTGGCTCTGGGGTTGAATTGTATCTGGCTCCAACGGTGTCACGACCAGTTAAAATCTGCAGACCATGCATCTGGGACACAAAATGTCCGAGACACAAAATGGCTGAGACCATGCGGACTAGTGAATACAATATATATTCACACAGACCGCAGATATTTAACTAGCTGCATCACCGGAGACCAAATGCATTCATAAACACCCCACAGACCAACCTATTTAGGAATTTTGGAAGAGTTATATCCTAATATCCAATGCACAAATTAACACTACACATCCAAACACTGCAAGAAATAAAGATGTTTAATCCACAGTTGTAAACTAAACACACTCTAACTAAAAGAGAGAGAGAAGAGAAAAGATATTGCTAATACCTAGAAGTTTAAATCCGCAATGTAAGGAAACACATATACTACATTTATAGTAGAAATCCTATAATTGGCTATATGGGTGGATTTTCCTTAAAAGATACAACTATACTAAATGAAACACACAGAGAATATAATACTGAAATACTTAGCTTCGGGGACCCTTTACAGCAAGTATGATGAACAAAGACAGGCATGGGAGTAGGCTGCAGTCCTTTGTTTCAGGATTCAGGCCCAAACAGGAAGTTGAATGGCCAGGTGTGTTGGTATCCAGCCCCGCAATAGAAAGAGAGCCCTTTGCCCCCTTTGAATGGCCTTTTATTAGATGTTCTCCGCCCCCCAGCCAGCCCCCAGGTGGTCTGTCTAATGTTACAAAAGCCCCTGTAAGCATGCCTTGGAGACCCCCTACTATAAAGATGATCCTCCATCTTTTCTTTTGTCTAAACTCCATGCGGCCTTCTAGGACTAGAATCACAAAATAAAGCAAATAAAATGTATGTCATTTTTCATGTCCATAACACGGGACCATGCACTCACGGCCAGCGTGAGCAGCTGGAGCGCATAACGTAACACTGGGATTCCTTCTCTTACATCTCTCCTGCCGCTTACTCTTCCAAGGCTGCAGTTCCTGGTCTAGTTTATAAGGACTGCATCTGTGCACTGGCTTTATTGAGTCTCTAATGTGTCCTCTACCGATCACTGTCTGGCATTACCTATTTAATGTTGCTCCACCCGCTCACCTGTGTGAGAGCAAAATTGGGTTTTGCCATAGTGAAATTGTGTGTGTTTCAGAACTGCTATAATGTTCCTGACCTGTGTCTTTTTACCAGATGTTGTCTTTGCCTTACCCTTGTGTACCTCGTTGACACTCCTGTGCATGACTTGGATTGTTGACACTGAACCTGTGCATTTGTCTAGCCAGTATCATGCTGCTACTAGAACATTTGCATTTTTGTTACATCTCCATCTTCTGCTGCTCATTGACACCATCTATTGGAGCTGCTTGTCTGCCTGGCCAGATGTTATCTATACCGGGACCACTCATGGGGCAGCAAACTGTTATCCTCAATTTGCCCTTAAGTCAAACCAGTAAGGTAACATAACCCATTAAGGCATTATATTAAGATGTTGGGGAAGTGTCTTTCAACAAGGATGTCATATGTTTCCAGTAATAAGCAGCATAATTCAGGATCCCTTTACTGCCCAGAATGAACTAATACATTTAAAGGGGAACTCCTCTGGAAAACCCTTTTATTTTTTTTATTTTTTAAATCAACTGGTGCCAGAAAGTTAAACAAATTTGTAAATTACTTCAAAAAAATGTAAATTTTTTTTTTTTAATCCTTTCTGTACTTATCAGCTGTTGTATGCTCCAGAGAAAGTTCTTTTCTTTTTTGAATTTCCTTTCTGTCTGACTACAGTGCTCTCTGCTGACACCTCTATCCATTTTAGGAACTGTCTGAGCAGGATAGGTTAGCTATGGGGATTTGCGATTTGAGAGCACTGTGGTAAAACAGAAAAGAAATTCAAAAATAAAACAACTTCCTCTGGAACATACTGCAGCTGATAAGTATTAGAAGGATTAAGATTTTTAAATAGAAGTATTTACAAATCTGTTTAACTTTCTGGTACCTGTGGATAAAAAAAAAAAAAAAAAAAAAAACCTTTTAAAGAGTACCTTTTGGTCAGTATAAAAACATTGTTTGTTTGTGTACTATTTTATAGCATTTGGTGCCCTAATTCCAACACAGTTTTTTTTTTTGCCTCCCATTCCTAAAATATAGGGATTTTACTATTTAATTAAAGGGCTACTCCCCTAGACATCTTATCCCCTATCTAAAGGATAGGGGATAAGATGTCTGACTGTGGGGGTCCTGCCGCTGGGGACCACCACGATTTCTCCTGCAGCACCCCTGTTCGTCGCTCTGTGCAGCTCATGAACGGGGGTGCTGCAGGAGAGATAGGGGATAAGATGTCTAGGGGCGGAGTACCCCTTTAAAGGGCTACTCCACCCCTAGACATCTTATCCCCTATCCAAAGGATAGGGGATAAGATGTCTGATCGCAGGGGTCCGGCCGCTGGGGACCCCCGCAATATAGCATGCGGCACCCACCTGTTTCTTGTTCAGAAGTGCTGGAGGGTCTGGATCGCGACCACTGTGGGTGTCGCATGCTATATAGCGGGGGTCCCCAGCGGCAGGACCCCCGCGATCAGACATCTTATCCCCTATCCTTTGGATAGGGGATAAGATGTCTAGGGGTGGAGTACCTCTTTAAACGGGTTCTCCCTTGTTTATACTTTTTTTTTGTTATTATTGTTATTATGTTTGTTATACTGTTATGTGTGTATAAGTATGTGTTTTTTTATGTGTGTTGTGATTATGTATATATGTATTTTCTTACCTTTTGTGAAGATCCGGAAGCTGGCCCCTTTTTCTTCCAGCGGCTTGCTGGGTAACCTCGGCCTCTGCCATGTTGTGTTCGGTAAGTGGGATGTCGGGGGGGGGGGGGGGGTGTGTGTTCTTGCTTCTGTCCTTCCTATCTTCTGACGTCTGAGGCGAATCTTTTCTTCCTGTTTCTTCCGTGGCTCAGCGACGAATCTGCGGCCTCTTCCAGAGCATGCGCAGGTAGTTTATTTTTATTTTTTTACCAATAAAGTTTTTTTTGTCTAATTGACAAACTGTCTGCGCATGTGCGAGTACGCAAGTGCTGCGCTAACAGCGTAGAGTACGTTAGCTCTATGCTAATAGCGTAGCTTCGCGTAAGCGCAGACAGTTTGTCAATTAGACAAAAAAAAACTTTATTGGTAAAAAAAAAAAAAAACTACCTGCGCATGCGCTGGAAGAGGCCGCAGATTCGTCGCTGAGCCACGGAAGAAACAGGAAGAAAAGATTTGCCTCGGACGTCAGAAGATAGGAAGGACAGAAGCAAGAACACCCCCCCGACATCCCACATACCGAACACAACATGGCAGAGGCCGAGGTTACACAGCAAGCCACTGGAAGAAAAAGGGGCCAGCTTCCGGATCTTCACAAAAGGTAAGAAAATACATATATACATAATCACAACACACATAAAAAAACACATACTTATACACACATAACACACAAACATAATAACAAAAAACTGTATAAACAAGGGAGAACCCCTTTAAGGGAATTGAAGATGGTCAACCAAATAGTAAAATCTCCAGATCCAGTGTCTTTATTTATTTATTTTTTAATATTGACTACAGGTCGTCTGTAAGTAGTATTTTCTTTAGTCAGAACATTTTAAAAACATTTGAGAACAGTCCGAAAATCCATTTTTTTCACATGTTTTTTTTTTTTTTTTTTTAGCTCCAGTAATGGTTCTAAAGCTTCCACTATGACACGCTTTGATAATCTTTCTAAGTGGAGCCGACCCAGCTCACATTTCTCTATGAAAACTAATTAGCTGATTGATGTTTCCCAATGAACACGACTGTTCATCTCTTAAGGGAAGCAATGAAATCTTGTCATATGAAAGGATGACATTTTTATTTCCTTTTTTTAACATGAGAAGCTCAAAAAATAAAACACAACAGCTATCCCCTGTATGTCATTGTATGGCCGTAATGTCTTTCCAGCTCTATAAAGTCCTGTTTTACTTGAATAGCTGAAGGCTTGTACATGTAGGTGTATACAGTATTTTAAGGAACAATGGCCTGCTCTGAGAGTTTTGTTAGAAATTATGTTTAAATCCACAAAAGCTCAAAAGCTCTTAGTCTTTTGGTCTAGTGAAGCGTAAAAATTTTGGTTGAATGTTTTAATGGGTTTGAAGTAAGTCTGTCAGCAGTTTTGACCTCTTAAAACAGTTGAAAAGGCAATAAAGAGGATGGGGGGAGTGGTGCAAATATACTTGGGGGTGATTGTTATGCAGATTGATTGACTGAGAAATCCTAATTTTGACATCCAAACACCCCCCCACCCCTGCCCCAATGCCGCTAATCACTTCATATGCACTGCCAAGAACACTTCCTTGCCCTTGCTCTCTGTTCTGAGTGCTGGCTCTTGCATTTACTGATAAAATGCTACAGGTATTGCACAGAGAGAGGGCTGGGCAGGTGTTTAGTGCAGAGTTCTGGGCAGTGAGGTCATGTTCAAAAGATAGAATTTCCGAATAGAATCCGGTGGAAAAATTCTGCTCGGAAATTCCACTGCTGCAGAATCCTGTTGCTTTTAATGGGATTCTGCTGCACCCTGCATGTTGCAGATGTTTCAGCTGCAGAAATCCCATCAATTCTTTTGGCAAATATATTGCCTTCTATGTAGACGGGGCATTTCTGAGTAGTCAGAGTACCTGCATGTTCCAGCCAGCACCCGCTATTTGTGGAATGTCTGCTCTTGTTTTCCAGGTGGACATTCAACAAAATTTCCACCGTGTGAACGTGTCCTAAGAAGAAGCCACATTCTTGGAAACCACAACTAGAGAGCATTCTGCATACTGTGTTATAGTTGCCTTCAATGTACAACAGGATGCTGTCAGCTTATAAGCTCCCTCTAGTGATAACTGTTGGCAGCCAATATGTTATCTCCTTTATCTACTGGATGACTCTCAACAGTATTTGGAGTGCTGTGTACGAAAAGAAAAGCTCCCACCACCATGCAGAAAGAAGGATTAAGTCACCACAAATTTTTAAATCTAAGGTTAGATATTGTCTTTTGAAGGTAGTTATTAAAGGGGTATTCCAGGATTTTTTTTATTTGACTATGCTACAGGGGCTGTAAAGTGAGTGTAGTTCATAATATAGTGATATAGTGCCTGTACCTGTCTCTGATGGCTGGTCTCCCATTCTTATGTGACCTTTGCTCTGGATGTTCGTTTTTAACAGCAGTGTGGCCGAGACACTATCTCACTAGTCAGGTGATGACAGGGAGCCTGTTCTGCTTCAATTGGTGGAGTGACCACAAAGAATTTACAACACCTGAAGGCACCCTGTTTTGAAAGCACTGGTCTTTTGCATTGCATTTCGCTTGTTTGTGGTTCAATGGGTAGGGTGGCTGATGTGTGGGAGGGAGAAAAGTGGAATTATGGGATTTGTAGTAAAAGAGAACTCCAACAGGAAAAAGCCAGTTCACAACAAAAAAAAGCCACAGCTTTATGGTAATCTCACAACATTTAACCATTTAACCCAAAGACAAGCACAGATCCTTCATAAAATCACCTTATGGTGGATAACCCCTTTAAGTCAATTGAAGATGCAATGCAGTCACTATTGGAACCCTGCCAAACTAAAAGAAAAAAATAATCTTTATGGTGCATTCACATTATAGAATGTCTATTGGGAGAAATTTCTGGCAGACGTTCAATTCCTTGCCCACTGATTAAGTCAGAGCTGGAACAACTCGGACATGCGCCAATCTGTGGATTCCGCAGAAATAATTAATATTTCCATTCTTTTGGCAGAATTGAATTTTGAATTTCCGAATTTAATTCAATTTATTTCAGATTCCGAAGTGTGCAGTTCAATCTCACTGAAAACAATGGGGGACTGCTGCATCGGAATTTCCATGTTTCATCTCGGAAATTCTGTCGTGTAAACTAAGCCTTACTCTCCTTTCCTGATCTGTCCGATGCAGTTGTTCCAATCTGTTCCTGGTCCTCTCTACTCCTGTGGTGTTGGGTGAGGGTAATATGTGTAATCAACCTTTTCATGATACCAGGGCATGGTTGACCTATACACCACCCGAGGTAGACCAGCTTCTCCTGTGCCAGGCACGGGGCAAATAATCACTCCAACACAAGGTTACGGATAACTGGCTTTACTGAGGTTGGAAAGATGGTACAATCCGTTACAGCTCAGATTAGCATGAAGGAGATGCGGGGTGAACTTTGGGAAGCTTATCGACTTGCTTGGACTTATAGTTGATTGTGCTGTTACTGACTTGTATGCAACCTATGCTAGACTGTAGTTACTTGGAATTGACTAACTTGACTGGTTTGCTGGACTTGACTTGAATTAAATTCCCCAGATTGTAGTGCTTACTGCCAGGCTTTGACTTTCACCCATTCTCAGGGGTTAACTGGTAGTAAATTCATGGTTGCTGGACTAGGCCTCAAGCCTCCTTCAGAATCACCTCACAGACAGACACCACACTTCTCTCAACTGTACCTCAGAGCTGACCGAACTGAACTCTGACCTCACTATATATGGATCAGGTTTTGAGAAGTCCCATTGGGCAGATAAGTCACATGGTTCACCACTGCATACTCCCCTAACAACAAGGTTCATGACAACAGGATCTTTTAAGTAACAGGTACATTAACCATTGTATAACATTGAATTATAGAGAGTCTTGAGGAGAGTGGGCCCAAGATGGTCATTGAAGCAGAATCTGCTACACAGGATGGGCAGGAGTACAGAAGAGCACGAGATTCTGTACTGGGTCACCTCACTCCCTCTTAGCCCCCGGGGGCATTTATAACAAAAAGTTTGTCCCCTAGGCAACGCCTTTAAACAGCTGAAAAGTCAAAGTTTGGAGATCACTAGTCTAGTAATATCAGAAGTACAGACCGGCCTGTTCTACCTTATTATGGCATTTATAGAACAGGGTAGAACAATGTAGGGAGAGAAGAAATGTTAGTGGTTTTCTTTCTCTGAGCCTATAACTGTGGTCTCTGAGTGTGAGGATCAAGCAGTCATTTTTGGGCATATGATTAACCTGTTAACGCCACAACATTGCCGATTTTACTCTTTGTTTTGGCATCAGATGTGTGCTATAATACAGTGTATGAAATACTCCACCTGTTTTGCTTTTTCATTGGCAGCTTTTATTTGTATGTTTGTGCTAATAATGGCTAATAATGGCCGCCCTTTACCAAGGTTGTTTAGTAAATAAGCAGAGCGCCACCCTTCTATTCTTCTCCCCATTTACATGTATATTGATGCTGACAGGTGCTCCATATTTTATTGAAAAGATCTTCAGATATCTGGAGTCACAGCCGGCAATCTGTGGTTGTCTCCTATTATGATATACAGTACAATAGGACATAAGGGGAAGTCATCCAAAATAAATGAGCTGTATTTTAACCAGTTCATGTCTTGAGATCAAGATCCTAGAAGCTGGCTGTACACTATAGATCCTCTAGTAATCACCATTGCCCAACATTCTGCTTTGCTGCTATTGTGGGCATGTCTGGTACTGTTGCTCAGGCTCTCTATTAGAATAG
This sequence comes from Hyla sarda, assembly GCF_029499605.1. NCBI lineage: Eukaryota > Metazoa > Chordata > Amphibia > Anura > Hylidae > Hyla > Hyla sarda. The sequence goes on along the minus strand of NC_079194.1, from coordinate 102,269,109 downwards.
GGTGATTATCAGTGGCATACACAGAGTAGGATACAGAGAGGCCATCAGTGTATAATCCTAGAAGACCTCTTTAAAGGGGTACTCCGTTGGAAAAACATTTTTTTTTTCTTTTTTAAATCAACTGGTGCCAGAAAGTTAAACATATTGGAAATTACTTCTATTAAAAAATCTTAATCCTTCCAGTACTTATTAGCTGCTGAATCCTACAGAGGAAATTCTTTTCTTTTTGGATTTCTGTTCTGTCACGACCACAGTGCTCTTTGCTGACATGTCAGGAACTGTCCGGAGCCTTTCTTTTTGGAACACTGATGACATCATGACCACAGTGCTCTCTGCTGACATCTCTGTCCATTTTAGCAACCGTACATAGCAGATGTATGCTAAGGGCAGCATGGTGGCTTAGTGGTTAGCACTGCTGCCTTGCAGTGCTGGGGCCTTGGGTTCAAATCCCACTAAGGACAACAATAAATAAAGACTTATTATTATTATTATAATAACGTCAGCAGAGAGCAGTGTGTTCGTGATGTCATCAGAGAGCATTCCAAAAAGAAAAGAATTTCCTCTGTAGTATTCAGCAGCTAATAAATACAGTAAGGATTAAAAATTTTTTAATACAAGTAATTTACAAATATGCTTAACTTTCTGGCACCAGTTGATTTAAAAAGAAAAAATTTTTTTTTTTTCCACCGGAGTACCCCTTTAAGGCTAAGTTTCCACTTGGCTATCATAACTGCACAGAGCGAGTTCGTTATGATGGGCAATACAGGGGCTGGAGCATCGTTATGTCATGGCTCCGCCCTCGTGCCATCACATCCCGCCCCCTCAATACAAGTCTATGGGAGGGGGCGTGGTGGTCGTCACGCCCATGCCATAGACTTGCATTAAGGGGGCGGGCTGTGATGTCACGAGGGGCGGGGCCATGATGTCATACTACTCCGTTCCCTGTATCGACCGTCATTATGCACAGAGCGAACTCCCGGGGTCCCCAGTAGTGGGATGGTGGCGATCTGACCTCTTATCCCCTATCCTTTGGATAGGGGATAAGATGTCTAGGGGCAGAGTACCCCTTTAAGGAGTTGTCTTACCATGAAGAATTAAGGTGACCATACTTTAAATGGATGTTTAGCCAACAGTTATTTCTCCCAAGCTACCCATGCACATAAATGTTTGGCAAAGCTGACCAATTATGTGTTCTCTATTAAGAGGTTAGATGTAAGCCACTGCCAGATAGCTCTGGCAGCAACTAATCTCTCTGAAAAATTGGGTCAGGCAGTTCAAATCCAACATGCTCGACCTCTCTCCCCTGCAACATCATCTAGGGGAGAGACACCAGAATCCTATTGATACCATTGGGAGTCTGCTGCTGAGTGCGCACTATGAAATTTCTGTAGTGGAACTTTTAACATGGATTCAGATTCTGCTAAAAGAAAGATCTTGCTTGTCTGGGAAAGCTCATTAGTCAATGGGACTTTAAATGACAGGGGCTAATTTCCTACGGCAAAATGTACCCCTATATTCGGGCGGCAGAGATCCACTGATGGACATTCCTTTCTGTAGTGTGCATGGGCCCTTTGATCTCCCAACTTGCCCTATGAACATAAAAGGGGGTGCTGGGAAGTTTTAATTTTTTTTTTTACATTTTTGTGAGTAAAATCAATGAATCAATGAAATGTCACCTTTTTCTTTAGGCAGCACGAGGGCCCAAATGAACCTTGTCTATAGACAACCTGCTGGTGCAAATGTTCATATATATTGGTGACTCTTAATCTTGAGCTAATTTTTCATGACATTTTCCATGTTTGCCCAAATGTCAGGTGCTTTTATCTCAAACTAGACTAAACTTATCCAAATGAAAAAAAAAATGTGTCTCCTGAAATTAGCTTTTTCGGCAGCTTTAAAATTACAGGATCAATTCCATCTAAAAGCTTCTGGAGAACAATCAAATCAGGAAGAGTACGAAGAATGCCAGTTCATCCAGGGCGATGTTTTAGGTCAGTTGTGGGATATTTTCCGCTGCCATTTTGTGCACTGCTGCGGGAAGAACTGGCAGAAATAATTGAATTTGATTAGATTTTTGTGTTTGGCGAAGGCTTGTTGTTCTAAGTGCACCGACTTGAATTTCATACATAGAAATGTATTTTTTATGGGAGCCTTGTGTAGGAGGGTGAATGGAGGCAGCAGAAATCAGGCTGCCGGGCTTATTATAAATGATATTGACAATGTTCTGTCATATGAATGGATAAAGTGCTGTAGATGTGACATTTTTTATATTTAAGAGATAAGGATAATAAACCTGTTGCACAAAGATAAATGAGAGACTATCAGAATTAGTATTCTTTATTTAATAATTTATTTATTCATTTTTAATTTCTTTATTAGAATAATTTTATTTTAACCGCACAAACTTTGTCCTTGATGTTGTCTGGTATTCCAACTTAGGCCAAAAAGACTAAACTGCAATACCAGATGTAAACCCTGGACAAGAGTGGCGCTGTTTTTCAAATAATAACCCCCACTTTTTTATTTTATACAACTGCCAGGCCCAAGGCCTGTTTATGGAAACATACATGTGTTTTATAATTGTATCTGTGTATAAACTAAGACCTGGGGGTGAGGGTCATTCAGACTGTGTGTCACTGACAAGGACGGCTATATCATCATGCTGTAAGAACTTCATCTTTTGTTTTCTGAACTTGTCTTGCTAAACTCTTTTATATATTTTTGTAACTGCATGTCATTTGTTTCTGTATTTTTATATATTTAGCACTGTGATACCTTTTATCAGATTAAATGTTTAATTAATCAGCTCTGGTCTTTGATCTCTAAATATATGAGCTCACCTTTCTGAAGGCAGCTCTGGTGGAAACACATTTATCTAAGGGTTAATTTGGTGACTTGCTGGGACTAGTAGTGGATACCCAGAGGTCTGGTGGCCTTAACCCTTGCACCATCACACTCTCTCTAATGTCTTGGCTGGACCGATAGGGTGTGATTGTGACAACAACCCCTTTAAAAAAAAAGCGCTGCAAATCAATTTTGTATTAGATACAACCAGCTTCAGCTTACCTCAAATTATTCAGTACTTGGATCCATCAACATCTAACCTACTTTATTGCTTCTTGGTAGTGACATTTGTCTATGCAGTCGAAGTTTTGAGACTTAGGCAAACTCTGTGAAAAATGTGCCAAAATTTGTATCCGTGTTTTTGATCTTTTTAGTCAAATGTTTCTATGGTATATATAAGTACAATTATATTAATTTACATTTTAAACTTTTAATGAGAAATGCATCAAATTTATGTGAAAACTCAATATTTACAGTGCTGACCCTTCTTCTTTTTCAAGGCTTTGCTCTGGCATGGTGGATTTCTGCTTCTTATCTGGACTTGGAGTTTATCAAAATTTTTGTGCTTTTGTTTTTCCACCTGCTTTTTGAGTGTCGATCACAGGTTCTCAATGGAATTGAGAGGTGGAGGAGTTTCCTGGCCATCGACCCATAATTTCAATGTATTGTCTACCGAGCCACTTAGTTATCACTTTTGCCTTGTTACATGGTGCATGAATAGTTGAGATGCTCTAGTAGGATGTTTAGATACCATTCTTTATTCATGGCACTGTTCATGAAAGAAATTGTGAGGGAACCCACTACCTGGAATAAAAAACAACCTACACATGAATGGTCTCAGGAGGCTTTACTGTTGGCATGGCACAGGACTCATGGTGGTGCTCACCTTTTTTTTCTGGATGTCCCTAACAGTCTGAAGGAGCTTCATAGAGAAAATAACTTTACCTCTGTATCACAGAAGACTGAGGTAGAGTTATTATTATCCAGCATCCAACGAGGGAGAATTTTTACTTAAAGGGGTTATCCAGGAAAAAACTTTATATATCTATATATATATATATATATATATATATATATATATATATATATATATTATAATATAATATAATATAATATATCTCTCAACTGGCTCCAGAAAGTTAAACAGATTTGTAAATTACTTCTATTAAAAAATCTTAATCCTTTCAGTACTTATGAGCTTCTGAAGTTAAGGTTGTTCTTTTCTGTCTAAGTGCTCTCTGATGACACGTGTTTCGGGAACTGCCCAGTTTAGAAAAGGTTTGCTATGGGGATTTGCTTCTAAACTGGTTGGTTCCCGAGACACATGTCATCAGAGAGCACTTAGACAGAAAAGAACAACCTTAACTTCAGAAGCTCATAAGTACTGAAAGGATTAAGATTTTTTAATAGAAGTAATTTACGAATCTGTTTAACTTTCTGCAGCCAGTTGATGTATAAAAAAAGTTTTTTTTCCTGGATAACCCCTTTAACCTCTTAAGGACCCATGACGTATGCATACGTCATCACACCCTGGGTCTTAAGGACCCATGACGTATGCATACATCATGGTCTTTTCCTGGTCTCCGCTGCTCACCCGGCGGAGAGGTGGGCTTTTTTTCCTGTTCTGGCACCATAGGGGCTTGCTAAATGCAACATGCCCCCCAAAAACCATTTCAGAAAAATGTACGCTCCAAAATCCCCTTGTCGCTCCTTCCCTTCTGAGCCCTCTACTGCGCCCGCCGAACACTTAACATAGACATATGTGGTATGTGCTTACTCAAGAGCAATTGGGCTACAAATATAAGTATACATTTTCTCCTTTTACCCCTTGTAAAAATTCAAAAATTGGGTCTACAAGAACATACGAGTGTAAAAAATGAAGATTGTGAATTTTCTCCTTCACTTTGCTGCTATTCCTGTGAAACACCTAAAGAGTTAAAATGCTGACTGAATGTCATTTTGAATACTTTGGGAGGTGCAGTTTTTATAATGGGGTCATTTGTGGGGTATTTCTAAGATGAAGACCCTTCAAATTCACTTCAAACCTGAACTGGTCCCTGAAAAATTGTGATTTTGGAAATTTTGTGAAAAATTGGAAAATTACTGCTGAACTTTGAAGCCCTCTGGTTTCTTCCAAAAGTAAAAACTCGTCAATTTTATGATGCAAATATAAAGTAGACATATTGTATATGTGAATAAAAAAAATTATATTTGGAATATCTATTTTCATTACAAGCAGAGAGCTTCAAAGTTAGAAAAATGCAAAATTTTCAAATTTTTCATCAAATTTGGGGATTTTTCACCAAGAAAGGATGCAAGTTACCAAAAATTTTTACCACTAAGTTAAAGTAGAATATGTCACGAAAAAACTATCTCGGAATCAGAATGGTAACTAAAAGCATTCCAGAGTTATTAATGTTTAAAGTGACAGTGGTCAGATGTGCAAAAAATGGCCAGGTCCTAAGGTGTAAAATGGCTGGGGTTAAGAAATGCTGTAAGGTTTGGGACACATTTAATGATTATTGGAACAGTCTAAAAAGGTCTCTCCCTATTGCGTGTAGTAAATTTCCTTTCCTCTTGCGCGGTCTTCTAAATCCTGTGATATATTAGCTTTATTGCATCATATGTATCAGGTTCATCTGGAAAGAAGTGCATTGGGAGCAATGTCTGTTCTATATTTTCTCAGCATTATAACATTTTGACCCAGGCTGTAAAGATGTTCACCTTCTGGATTACTCAGTCCGGTTTTCCTGGCTATCGGGATTCCTGGCACACACTACAGAGACGTCTTCAGATTAAGTTCCCCCTTTGATAATAGTGCAATGAAATGACAACACCCATCATCCTAATGCCAGTGTTCCTTTTAGTGAATTTATCAGAGTTATTATATTTCAGAGGCCCACACTTTTATAATGTACACTGAAAGAAGAAGAAGAATAAAAATCTCACTTAAATTAATCCAAAGTCTTTAACTGTAATTACTATTCCCCATATAACCAGTCCACCATTGAATCAGTGTAAACGACATAAATCTTTAAATAATGACATTTTTGTAGCTTTAAATTATAAAAGACTTTGGATTAATTTCTATATACTAAAATACAAGGTAATGGTAACACCAAAATTAAAAATGTTACTCAAAGTTTTATTATACTTCAGTACGGTAATAGTCTGCTTTACCTTTTTTAGTCCCAATGTTTTCTGTGGCACTTGGGCAGTAAGATAAGAGATGCCCGAACCTGCCAATTTTTACGTGTATGATGGCCTTTCCACTCTCCCCTGATTACAAATGTCTGTGAAGAGAAGGATCAAACTTAAAGGGGTTATCCACTATAAGGTGATTTTAGTACGTACCTGCCAGACAGTAATGGACATGCTTAGGAAGGATCTGCGCTTGTCTTGGGGCTAAATGGCTATGTTGAGAGATTACCATAACACTGTGGCTAGCTTTTTGTGAACCAGTATTTCCTGTTTGATTTTTCTTTTTTTGACTACAAATCCCACAATTCCATTTTCCTCCCTCCCACATATCAGCCACCACACCCATTGAAATATAAATGAGCTGCATCCATTCAAAGTCCTGTGGTTTTCAATCAGGGTGCCTACATCTGTTGCTTTAGTTGCAGATTGATCTCTCTCCCACCAAGTGATCCCTCCACCCATTGAAGCAGACAGGCTCCCTGTCATCAGCTGACTAGTGAGTCAGGTCTCGGCCGCATTGCAAGCTGGGAAATATCTGAGACAACAGTAATTTTGTATGCTGTTAAAATAAATATTGAGGTGAAAATCACAGAAGAATTGTGAGAAAACCGTCAGACAGGTACAGACACTATATTATGGACTACACTAACTTTACATCCCCTGTAGCATAGTCAAATAAAAAACATTCCTGGAATATCCCTTTAATGAATTTCAGCTGCCCAGTTCTTTAAAAAAAATGAGCCACTGCCAGCCACCTCTTCTCACAAATGGAGCATGCATGTGTATGGAAGAAATCAAAAAAGAAAGCTGATAACCCTTGGGTATGGTCCCACTGTGTAGCCCAACTGGTTTGACTTTGGGCCAGTCCTGAAGGCCTTGTTTTAACGGCCCTCTAGCTTTTACCCTTTTACGCTCCCCAGACTTTGCTCCAGCAGTCCACCAGTTTGCTACTTTGTATAGATGGCAGCTGCCCATAGGCTCAGTGAGACAGCAGTGTGTCAGGCAGGAGAATAGTCTTCAAGCCAAGGTCAGGACAGGCAGAATTCTATTGTGGTCATGGATAGGCAAACAGGTCAGGGTGGCCAGCACAGGATCATAGTTGCACACAGGCCAAAGTCATAGGAAAACTCTGTTAGAAGGCAGCAGGAGTCATACTGTAATGAAACACATGAACAGAACACTAGGCACCTAGGGACCTTATTACTCAGGCAAGGGGGACAGTTTCTTAAAACTAGTAATTGATCACAGACAGGTTTGGTCAGAGCCAAGAACAGAAGGCAACAGACTGCAATAAGAATTGGAAGGAGCACGGACCACAGCACATGGCACAAAGGCAATCTGGCAGTCGCGTCCATTGGGGTGAACTCCACACAGGGAGTCACCCTGTCTTGTATGTATAGACAGCTTGAAAGTATAGGTGGAAAGAGATGTGCAATAGATACATACAGCTAATTCTGGTTGGGGAAACAGCATTGAGATAGGGAATATAATATAGCTGTAGGAGCCCATAACCTAGCTAGTATCTGAGCCAACTGAGTTATAAAAAAAAAAGATGCAACAAGGCTAGCTAGTTGAGGATAGATTGGAGGGGAGATATCTTTGACCAGGTCAGACTGCGTATGGACCTTGGACTACGGTTCTGTAACTTAAAGGGGTACTCTGGTGCTAAGACATCTTATCCCCTATTCAAAGGATAGGGGATAATATGCCTGATTGCAGGGGTCCCGCTGCTGGAGACCCCCATGTTCTTGCACGCAGCACCCCGTTATAATCAGTTCCCAGAGCATGTTCGCTCCGGGTCTGATTACTGGCGATCATGGGGGTCGGAGCATTGTGATGTCATGGCCCCGCCCTATGTGACATCACGCTCCACCCCCTCAATGCAAGCCTATACAGCTGTCACGCCCCCTCCCATAGGCTTGCATTGAGGGGGCGGAGCGTGAAGTCACACGGGGGTGGGGCCGTGACATCACATTGCTCTGGCCCCCGTGATCGCCAGTAATCAGACCCGGAGCAAACATGTGCTGTGTGCAAGATCACGGGGGTCCCCAGCGGCGGGACCCCCGCGATCAGGCATCTTATCCCCTATCCTTTGGATAGGGGATAAGATGTCTTAGCGCCGGAGTAACCCTTTAAACCTCTTAAAAAAAAATAGTTTTCAAGGCATACTCACAACTGGGAATACTAGGAGCAAATTCCAGGCAGTGTGTTTCACAGAATAGGTGCAGCACAGGAGAAGGTCAGATTCACATGGCAGAATTTCTGCACTAAATTCTGCATGAAAATTCTGAATTAATTTATAGCCCATTCACTTCAATAGAATTCCTGCAGCAGAAAAGTGATAGAATGAAAGTTATAGGTCAGTGTTTGAGCAAACAGCGCAATTGCATTGATGGATGAAGCTAAGAGCAAAGATCTATGGCCGTACATCATTTCATTCCTATTTTTTGTTGTGTACGCTATTGAAATGCATCCATATTTGGAGTACTATAACAATGGCGCTCTTACCTCTACAGCCTTCTGTACATAAGATAACTCCACTGTAAACATACATGCAAAATTACATGGTTACTTCAATGGGGAGAGAGAAAGAAGTTACATCCTGACACCTCTCCCCATTGGAGTGGTATAATCAAACACCCTTGATTCCTCCTTTCCCAACATCTGCTGTTTAGAGAAGAAGAGAAGAGCTGATTTTGGTGGCTTCAGTTACCCTTTCTTTACACGAACCACTTGCTAGATTTCTTAGATCAGTCAGTGCGGTTTTCTGTTAGACTTGGAGACTGTTGGCCAATCCATTTCTTTCAGAAGTCAATGGGCAGTCTTATCATATTCGGTATTTCACTGTGCCTCAATTATATGCAAATTCTCATGGACAAAAACTTAGCATGTGATATTATGGAGGTAAATAACAGTATTCTCCCCTAGTAGAGCATAAAGTGGCTTTGCACATGAACCCCAGTACTAAAGAAGCATGAAAAAACCCTTTTCCCCTATGGCTCATATCGCTATAAATGCTGGTAAAAGAGGAAATGACCTATTTCAGTGGCATTTAAAAAATGGAAAAGTAGTCCAAGTAAAATACAAATGCATATATTAAAAATGACTTAATGTTAAATGTATCGTGCAGTTTTTCTTTTTATCCACTAAGCCTTGCCCCTTCAGTTCTTAATTGTCGTCTTGCCGGCATCGTAAATCATTATTGAACTGTATGTTCTGCATTATTAGTTGCAGTATGTAGTATCTGCAAAGGGAGCAGGAAATCTATAAACTGTATGTTACAACCCTAAACATAAGGTCACCATTGTGCAGAACAGCTGC